>NC_142413.1:5170006-5507509 GCF_059516105.1 Syngnathus floridae | reverse complement strand
GAAAGAGAAAAACTTTAAAAAATTGATTGTCAGCGATGGGACTAAGGAAGAAATGTTGCTTGCTCGCCGTACCAACATTTCTTGCCATCTTATTGGGGACGGAAGGAGAAGCAACACTACAATCGCACACACGAGCAACTACAAGGTCAACACAAATGTTCACCCAGTGGCCTCGTTGGGCGAGATTGCGGAGTAGGACGAGAAGTGAGCGGGACCAGGTCCTGGAACATTCCACAAAAGGCAGATGACGCAGACAATCACCAGTGGGAGGAATCACATGTGCAAGTCCCAAGTTTCTCTGACAAAAAAAAAGTTAGTCAAATAGCTGGTAAATTTCAAGCGAGTTGGGCAATCTTGCTGAGTTGCAATATTGACTTGCCACAAACCAGTCTCTCTCTTCTCTATGACTTCCTTTTCCATTAAGTTTGAACCTGACAGGACGTAATCCTTGGATCTTTTCATGTCAAGTCCCAAGCAGTCGTTCATCAGCCAAATGTAAAATTGGCAACCTCGTGACTGGAGAGGGATTTGCTTTCAGTCGTTTTCTCATCAATGCTTTTTGTTCTCTTTGGATTCAGGAAGTCCAGCGTAACCCCGAGGAAATTTGGAGTTTTGGAACGCCGTTGGGATACACGTTGACGAGTCTACTGTTTCCATCCTGTAACCAGGTTTTTGGGGAAAACGTGGTGTGGTTGAGGTGCCGGTTGGGAGTAGGCCAAGCTCAAAGAACTACTTTTTCCATTTTGCTTGTTTGGATTTTTTTTTTGGGGGGGGTTTCGCTTCCTCTCAGGACTTGTCCCCTATGTGAGATGCTTGAACGGATCCCTCCTCATCTGACAGACCCGTTTCCACGGCGATTACCAGCGATGCCATGGAGACGCTGCTCACCATCGGCTGGAACTCACCTGCAGGTAGCAAGACGGAAAGCGTTCAAACACTCCAATTCATTGTGCTGCTCGCTCCGGTATACCTGCCTTGGCCACCGGGAGGCAGTACTGCGTAATACAGCCATGCAGACACAAAGAATAGACTTCTACTGCATCTGTGACTCATCGAGAGGCAGGCTGACCCGTGTGAGTGTCGGTGGTGGCCGTCATAGGACTGTCCCTCAGAGTGTCTGGCGGGTCGTGGTAGTCCTGCGGGAGTCCCATGCGTCGTACCCCCGGGTCCAGAACCACAGAAGAGCCTCCCTCACTTAGCGTGCCGTCGCTGGCCGCCCCAGAGACTACGGCCTCCAGCGCTAGGGGCCCCGCTCCGCCGCCCGGAGCCAGGTCGTAATCCAGCGGCAGGTCGTCCAGGCAGTCTGCGTTCAACTGGTAGATAGACAGCAATGATGACGCCACGAGCCCCCCATTACCCCCTCCCCTCTCTGGTCCGCCGTCGTACTCACAGCGATTCCCAGTGCTTTCAGGATGTTCATCTTGCACATTGGACACGTGCGATGGTCCAGGAGCCACGGGTCTACGCAGCTCTTGTGGAACAAATGTCTACACACAGACACAGATTCTTACAGGGTTAGCGTTCCAGGGAAGTTACGCTGGAGAACTTTGTCAACTTTTCATGGATATTAAATGGAAAGGTCAATAGCAGTTGAAGTTTATATACTTGCTTTATTGTCAGAGCAACCAAACACCCTCGAGCTCAATGCTGATTATTAATGGACAGCCCTATTTAATGGTTAGCATTGGCGATTGTGGTTTTAACAGTACTCGTAGGCACATATTCTTTATTATCTGCAAAGAATGACTAAATTGGATTGCCGCATTAAACAAGTACTTTACATTGTATCTGTTATACTATCGTGCAGTGCAAAACAAAAATCTGTCTCCCGCCAATAGGAATTCAAAAATAACGAGAGGGGTAAAATACCTGCACGGCAAGATGCGGACCACGTCGTTGGCCTTGTAGCCTTCGATGCACACGGCGCAGTTATCAAAGTCGGCCTCTATCTCTTGGTCGCCCTTCCTGATGGTGCGCACCTGCAGCTTGCTGATGGCCTTCTTGGCTGCGTCACCGAGGCGACGCTGGAGAGGAGGATGGTGACTTAGGCTTGGAATTGTTGACTAATGTATACATTGTTTAGTTTGGCGCAATCTTGTGGCATGTTTCGACTGTGAGAGTTCCTGAAATAGTTCACTCAAAATTCTATAGTTGACATGATCATTAAAAAAAAAATATATATATATATCTTTCTGGTAATCAGGTGACGAATATGCGTTTGCCATCAGCCCCCGTGTGGCCATCCCAGTTGTACCTGATTGCGGTCTCGCGCGTTGGCGTATCGGAACCTCTGGATGTAGTAGAAGACGAGCCAGGCCAGCGAGATGATCATCAGCACGATGAAGGAGATGGACACAAAGACCACCGAGGTACGGCTCACATACTTCTGCAGGTTCCTGGTCCCGATGGTGATGGTCATGGTGACGGTCACGTTGCGCTCCAGCAGCGACACCACCTCACGACCTTTGGGCTCCGGAATCATGATGGCCACCACGTCGCCTGTGCCTGAGTAGGGGAGAAGGACAGCTCAAAAGGTCAGAGGGCAAATTCTGAGTGGCAACATTGCTTGAGGACGTCTCGACTGCTGACACCTTCCGCAAGCAACGTTCTCGTTTCAAGATGCTTGTTACAGCGTTTACTCCTTTGCAGACAGCTCCACTCGCCTTGCCTTTATTTCTACAAGTTACCATGAGTGTCACTTGATAGAAACGGAACAAAACATGCTACATAGAAAAGTACCCCAAAAGGTTTGGCCTGTCTGGCTTTGAGGTGAAACTTCAGGATGAACCAATACTGATCTGCAACTTTTACAGATGAACCTGATTCGACCCGCTCTGAACACTTGAACGCCTGTATCGCAAACTGTTCAATGTTGTTGTCAAATCAGTCCCAAATGGACGTCCACCCCCTTCCTTTCTGTGACTCGTCAAGTCCCTTCAGTTACAACACGCTGATTTGACGCTGAGACTCTTGCCTCCTTCTCCCGTTTGAGGGATTGTTGATCAATTGCTTGCTCTGACGATAGTCGAGAGAGATTTCCCTAGAGCATCATAGATTCACCCCGAGATATCGCACCAAATTCCGGCGATACTGGCAAGATATGTACGAAGAAGCGTGAGAGGTACGAAGAAGCGTGAGAGAAGGAAGCGGTGGGCGCACCCGGATGAGGCATGGTGATGGTGTCGTTGGCATTGGACGAGCCCACGTTGAAAATGACCACGGCCGAGGCGTTGCGCTCGGCGGCGTGCCGGATTTTGTCCCTGTACGTGCAGTTGCCGCGGGCGATCAGAGCCACCCACGCACCGGCTTGGGCTGGCACCACAAACGGGGTGGAGGGGTCGCAGGCCTGGCGATCGTGCGGAGCGGCGGGCAGGACGACTACCCCCTTGGCGTCCCGCTTGGGCGAGTGTTCCCCGTAACGCCCGCATTCGGACTTGTCGATGCGCAGCGTCTTGGTGGCGGGCTCCACGTAGGTGATGTTGACGAAAGCCGTGTACCATTCCTCCCGCTCGGCCACGGTGAAATCGAGGCACAGCAGGTGGACGAAGCAAAAGGACAGCAGCCACGTCGAGAGGGCCAGGCTGCGGCAGGCCGCCGCCACGGAACACGGAGCCATGACAGAACGGAAAGCGAGTGCTAGTCGGCCATGGGGCTCGGCGCCCGGGCGGAAGCAGGAGCGAGGCGCGTATGGATGTCCTCCGTTTGTCGCTCGCTGTCTTCCCCTCGTTCAGCTCTTGGATCCCCTGCGGCAGGCTACGTCAAGAGCAGGCGCTCGCTAGCCGCCTCCATCTGCAGCCAACAAAAACATCCGCGCGAGGTCGGGGAAACGCAAACAAAGCGTCGGTGGCGCGGCGAGTCGAGTCGCTAATCAAAAGGTGGCACCTCAAAAATTGAGCTGGGGGCGTTCGCGTTTCCCGTTAAATTGTAGACGCCATTTAAACTGCATTGTTTTGACAGGGCCCCAGCTTTCCGGCAGCTCCTGATTTGACAGGGCATCAAGGTAGCGCCTCGCAGTTAGAAAAGAAGGCTACTACCGGTTGTGGGTTGTCAAAACAAAAGAAATGTAGCTCTGAGGGAGGGCATCCAAGCAGCGGTTGCAGCGGTTCGTTGGGTTTTGTACGAAGAAGTTATATTTTTGTTAGTCGCTCGTTTTAGTTTTGTTACGATCGTGGAACCGAAGAATAAAAACAGAATCTTTGCATTTTATTCTGAAGTAGGAATCATTTAAACATCTGCTTTCACCAGCGTCAAATTCGAATCGCGGTGTGTTTCGAGATGATGTTGTTGCGCCACCCAGTGGTCTGGCATGCTGGACTGTATGGAGTACACTGTACTGTACTGTATATAATCTACAGTAAAAACTACAAAACAAACTGACAAATAACTCGTTTTCAAAACAGACGAGTAAAAACTGGTCAAATACTAAAAAAAAAAAAAGATATTAAAAGTGAAGACAATTTGCAATTCTAGTAATGACACACGAATTTGATGCACAATTTGTTTTCGCGGGCCACATAAAATGATGAGGAGTAAATCTTTGTCAAAATGGGTAAATGAAGCATTCCTTTTTTCAGTCCACGTAAGCAGGAAATTGAGGAGTCTAGGCTCAATGTAAGAGTCGAAACGTGAAGGTAAGGATTCCTTTTAAATGCGCAACATTTCATTTCAGAAAATAAAGTAATGAATTTAAAGTTTTTCTTTGACTAGTGAACTAACCTTTATTTTGGAGAGCCAGAGCAGCCGCTGTGGGCTTGACACTTGTTTCCTTCTCAGAGAAACGCTCACTTGTGTCTTCTGTGTCGAAGTGACCAGCAGAAGTGAACGCGATGGAAAAAAGCAGACGACAAAGTCGACTTGGTATGAAAAAATTACTTTTTTAAAAAAAATCTATTTATCCATTTTATGTTGTAACCGATCCTGTCACGGGCCATTCTTACGCATTTTTCAACAATGCCCATTAATCCTAGTTGCTTTCTCGGCGAACGGCTCTGCGGCAATTTAAGCAAATACATCTTTGTCTTCTTATTTTTCCTCTCCGTCTTCCTCCAGGTGTTGCTGCCACTCTGAAGGGAACATCTGACGAGAACCTTCCAACAGGTTACTAACCTTTTTTCTTTTATTTTCCACATTGCACGCATGACCCCAGCTGGAGACATGTCATGTGAGCCCATTTCAAGTAGATTACACATTTACCCTCGGAAGTCACCCATTAATCTTAAAGTGTGTATCAAAGTGCAGCTACAACAGGCAAATGCATGTTTTCATATGATTAACTTGTTGTTGTTTGTTTTCTAACACAATTGAACAATGAAACAAAATACAGCCTGTTTTGTTTTGTGGTGTTTAGTGACTAAAACGGGCGGCTCGGTGGCGCACTGGCCAGCACGTCCGCCTCACAGTTAGGAGGGTGCGGGTTCGATTCAACCTCCAGCCCTCCCCGTGTGGAGTTTGCATGTTCTCCCCGTGTCCGCGTGGGTTTTCTCTGGGCACTCCGGTTTTCTCCCACATTCCAAAAACATGCTGATTGAGCACTCCAAATTGTCCGTAGGTGTGAGTGCGGATGGTTGTTTGTCTCTGTTTGCCCTGCGATTGGCTGGCAACCAGTTCAGGGTGTCCCCCGCCAAGTGCCCGATGACTGCTAGGATAGGCTCCAGTACGCCCGCGATCCCGTGTGGGCAAAGCGGTACAGAAGATGGATGGATGGATGGATGGATGGATGGATGGATGGATGGATGCTAAAACCGACTGATGTCGTTCGAAGGCATGCAGGGAGATTTGGATGATGATCCCTGACTTTTGTGCACTTTCAGCTCTGCCCGTGCGCCTGGATGCGGTCACGGGTCACGAGCGTCTTCCTGCACACGAGGAGTCGCAGGAAATGCTGCGAGGGAAACTGCGCACTCAGCAGGCTGACAGCACTGAGCTCAGCACTCTCATTGAGGTACGTCACAAAAACACACTCGGAAGGTCATTCGGGGGAAATCAGCAAGCAGCAAAAACTGTGTCAAATAGGAGTTGTCTGCTCACCTCGTTGCCATTGACCGTGAAGACCAAGTGATTTTTGTCACGTTCCAAACATTCGAGGAAGTGTGGATGTTCGCAACGCACTACACACTTGGTACGTTGGCAATATTGGTGCTGTTCTCCCCCAAAAATGTTTCGTGCGCTTCTCATATCGTGTTTGTCATAGGCCGGCTTGGTCATTGCATGGAGCTTTTGTTGTTTGACAAGGAGTTGTGGCTCCTCTCCTTGGAAAACCATCTTGGAATCAAAGTTTCCGTTCCGGAGGACACTCTTCATGTTCTCTACACGTGCGTCCTCATGGAAGAAGGTACAAAGTGGGTGGTAGTCATGAACAAACACACAACAACAAAACAATACAGTCGTCTAAAATGACATCCAAAACATGACTTCAAGTCAAAGTGAAGTGGATACATTTGTTATACATATTTATCTGCAAATCCTGACACATGGTGACTCGAGTCAGGTGACACGAATCCCTTCGAGTGTCACTTGATCGCAAACAGCGAGTTGTGATGATCTGTGTCGTCAGCGTCAGTGTTTGCTCGCTGCACCGCCAGTCGGATGTTTGATAGTTGCACCTCCGGACCCGACCTGTACCTGGAGCAGGGAGACGTCGCGCTCTTTGAGCCTCCCTTCCGGAACTCGGGCTGGACAGTCCTTTGCTTGTCCGACGGCACCGGGGCCAAACCTGCGCTGGAGCCTGTGATACCTTTTCATCAGTGAGTTAAAACAGCAGGCACATAGAATGCAGTGTAGCTCTGTTGAGCGCAGCTTTACTGGGTTCCAGATGAGGTTCTCCTGCCGATAGGTGGGGGCGGAGAAAAATCACAACAGTAACCTGTAAAAATCTTTGGAAGTCATTCTCGTTTAAGTTGACTGTAAAACCGGCACCAAAAATGAAAGCCGTAGCGCACGCGACGATGGTGATAAAAGTGGCCGTTGGCATTCATGTGATGTTTCCGCAGGTGGTTTCTCAAGTCTTGTCCAGAGAACATTTTGGTGGGTGATGGCAAACCGGCCCGTGACTTCCCCATGCTCTTCGGTGAGGTGGCAGTTTGGATTATTGAGATTTATCTCCACTTCTCACCCTGCACACATTCAATGGTGTCTTGAGAGATGAGTGACTCTAAGTTTTTTTGAGACATGAAATCGTTTTAGACTTGCTCGAGTGCAGACTTGAAATGCAAGCGCCGTGTCATAGCAGTTGGCTCAAACTCGACACTTTTGCCGACCATCATCACCACTGAAAAATAATGGCGAGTATCTAGGTTTTCAATAGCAGTCCCAGTTGAAGTATACTATAAAAGTGAGCAGAAAATCTGCAGAATTAGCCAATGTATTCAAAGCCACCACATAGATCATTGGGACAAAAGAAAGAAAAGATGACGACTACCCTTCGCGCCAGTGGTTCTTAACCTTTTTCCTTGTTCGCACCCCATTCAATTCACCAACCAGTTCACAATGTTCAACCCAGCGTGGGACTGCGCGTCTTGGACTCGGTCTTGGCAGCTCTGCCGGAGTGCTGCGCCACGCCGCTGGAAGGCCTTTGGATTTTGGTTCCTGCTTTTGACCAAAACCGGAGGACTCGAGTGACGTGACGCGAGGTCCCTGGATTTTGGTTCCTGCTTTTGACCAAAACCCGAGGACTCGAGTCACGTGACACGAGGTCTCTGTATTTTGGTTCCTGCTTTTGACCAAAACCCGACGACTCGAGTCACGTGACACGAGGTCCCTGGATTTTGGTTCCTGCTTTTGACCAAAACCCGACGACTCGAGTCACGTGACACGAGGTCCCTGGATTTTGGTGACTGCTTTTGACCAAAACCCGACGACTCGAGTCACGTGACACGAGGTCCCTGGATTTTGGTGACTGCTTTTGACCAAAACCCGACAACTCGAATCACGTGACACAAGGTCTCTGGATTTTCGTTACTGCTTTTGACCAAAACCCGAGGACTCGAGTCACGTGACTCGACTCCAGCCAGCCTCGAGTTTCCGAGTCACGTATGAAAGTTGGCCCACATGTCTTGAGTGTTAACTTTTTGATTGGCGTCCAGGGTTGGTGCTCAACATGCGCGGCGTGGCTCTCCGTTGTATGGGTGACCTTCGCAGGGCGGCAGAGAGCCACCACGCCGCCGTGGCCATCTGCCAGGAGAACAAAGACGTGCCCAACCGAGCGATAGCGCTTGCCAACCTCGGTAACTTATCTGCTTATTAGCGTGCCTCCGATGATGACTTGAGTGGAATTGCAGTAAACGACGTGGCAATGGCTTCTCCTCACAAAGGCCTGCTGTGTCTCAAGGCCGGAGCTAAAGGAGTCGCACGGAAGCACCTGATGGAGTCCGTGCGGCTCTTTTCCTCGCTGGACGGAGGGCACGAGACGACCTTTGTCGCCGTGCTCCTGCGCCTGGGTCAACACTGGGTGAACGAGCGGCGGATGCATTTTGGGAAAGGATGCTACGAGTGGGCTTTGCTGCTGGCCATCAAAGCCAACCTCCCAGACTGTAAGTTGCTAAAAAGAGGACCTTCTCATAGCCAAAACGAGACATGAATTCAGACGACGACAACATCAAATCATCCCAATGTTAATATTTGCCAGGCCAGCTGATGGCGGTAAGACGTCTGTGCCACTTTTATGAGTGGGAGAGTCCGGACCGGGCCCGGCGCGTCATCTACAGCCAGTACCAGGTCCGACTGCTTCAAGGGACACCCGACCGAGAACGGGAGGGTGACACATTGGAAGCCATCAGCCAGCTCTTCCTCTCGCTGGCCACGCAGAGGTTCCCCACCCGGTTCGACCGCTTGACGTTCCTGTGTGGAATTCTCCCAAACGTGAGCTCCCACATCATCACGTAGGGCCTATCGCGCGGCTCTCGACCACACCAAGAGCAGTCTGGCTATTTTCATCGACCTGGGCCTGAGTGAGAAGGAAGCGTACGGATGGCTTCAAGCTGGCAAGATCTACCACCTCCTCGGCCAGGCGGAACTGGTGGAACTTTACGTACAGGTGTGGAGTACAGCTGCCAGCTGGCCCACGACATCACCAGCGTTTTTCTGTCCTCTGATTTGTTGGTCAGACCCAAATGCAGATAGGCACTAATTGGCATTTTGGGTCAAATTAGATGAATTTTGTTGAATTTATTTTTGTCTTGTCGAGCTGTGAAGATTGATTCCGAATTGCACTGTGGATGAGTGAAATTCCCCCGCACACATTTTTTGTCTCATGTGGTGGGCAGGTCGCACTGAATGTGGCTCTGAGCACAGGAGACAACAAGTTCATCTTGAAGATGCAGGAAGCTGCTGGAGATATCTTCTTCAACAGTCGCCATGATCAAGACAAGGCTATCATCTACTACAGGGTACGTGCCCCCAAAACAATGTTTGGACTCTCTCTCTCTCTCTCTCTCTCTCTCTCTCTCTCTCTCTCTCTCTCTCTCTCTCTCTCTCTCTCTCTCTCTCTCTCTCTCTCTCTCTCTCTCTCTCTCTCTCTCTCTCTCTCTCTCTCTCTCTCTCTCTCTCTCTCTCTCTCTCCTCCCGGCTCGCTCTCTCTCTTTTCTCCCGGCTCGCTCTCTCTCTTTTCTCCCGGCCAAGTCAAGTCAAGTTTATTTGTATAGCCCTAAATCACAAAGAGTCTCAAAGGGCTTCACATAGCCAAAAAATGACAATTATTCTCAAAGCAACCCCTGATCTTAAGCTCCCAAAAGGGCAAGGAAAAACTCAAAAACCCCTAACAGGGGAATAGGAGAAACCTTGAGAAGGGACCACAGATGGAAGGATCCCCCTTTCAGGATCACCTGGCTCGCTCTTATTGCTACATGAGTCATTGGTCCTCAAGTTAGGCAGGAATACCCTTGCAAAAATTGAACTGCGATATTGCCAGGGAAGACTGGGATACGTGCTACGAAATGGCGTTAAAGCACCATTTTGTTGTATCACTGTGCAACCTCTCGATTAACTGTGGTTCCGTGGCACCAAGGTAGTGTAAAGTCATCTTTCTATTACTTTGGCCTGAGCACAAAAACAGAACTTGCGAGTTTTGGACAGACAGATAATGGATTGATTGAATTTGGTAGCTTTGCTCATTCGTTGTGCTCCCTGCCTGCCCTTGACGCAGGATGGCGCTCTTCCCATGGCGGACAGGTGCGGCGCCGTTTCGAGCAGGCTGAGGCTGTGCAACAAGCTGGCAGAAGTCATGTTCCAACTACAACTATACGGAGAAGCCTTGGAATTTGCTCACAGCGCTCTGGAGATCAGCGTCAAGCTAGGTAGGAACCAGAGATGGTACCAAGTCACACATGTGCAAGTCTCAAGTGAGTCTCAAGTCTTACTTAACCTTCAAGTCTCAAGTAAGTCCCAAGTCATTTTTTTCTTGGGCAAGTCAAGTCAAGTCCAAGTCCTTAAATAGGTTAAGTCCAAGTCAAGTCACCTTATTATTGCAATTTTACCCACAGAATCTGATCTTAGTAACGTGAAAAGACAAGATATAAGTAACTTTAAGTAACCATCATTGTCCAATGTGTCGAACCTGTTTAAAACATGTGACAATAATTTGGATTTGCACTGTAATTACTGATACTCAGTAAAATACACCATGGAATCAAACAAAGAAGACATTACCTCATACAATGATTGACAGCTCAATCCAAACAAATGAACGTCTGCCGACAGTGTCCGACACATTTGAGTTGCAAATATGAAAAAATAATCTGAAAAAAATCTGAAGGAAGAAACACATTAAAGAGCATTAGAAACTTTTCATGTTTCATCTGTAACATCTGGTTGATGTTACAGATGAAACCCGAGCTCTATAAACTTCAAACGGACAAAGTTTGAAGTTGTCGTCTGGCTGTCTGAAATGTCTCTGTTGCATATCTTGCACTGTGCCGTCCGTCTTTTGCCGTCATAAAGGTAATTCCGATAGCCGAAGGCACCGCTCCCGCTGACATGTTTGTGCATGTCTGATATAAAGGGGCGTGATTCTCCAATAAACACGTTAGGTAGCTAGAGAGGGCACGACTGATTGATTGACAGGGTAGCGATCCAATCATGACAACGCCATTCTCAGCCTGCGCTCCTACCGTGTTATCGATATTACTTTTTTAAATGTATTATTAATTTCATATTCAAACTGAAAACATAAACTAAATAACACTCAAGTCATCGTGTCTCAAGTCAAGTCAAGTCCCGAGTCTTTAACTCCCAAGTCGAGTCTCATGTTTTTTTTTTTATTTTTGTCAAGTCAAGTCACAAGTCATCAAAACAGCGACTCGAGTCGACTCGAGTCCGAGTCGCAGTGACTCGAGTCGACTCGAGTCCGAGTCGCAGTGACTCGAGTCCCCATCTCTGGTAGGCACTACCTGCACGTCTTGCTTATGGCAGCCCACATGGCACTGGTCCAAGTCCTAGTGCATTTTCATTTGCGCAAGGAAAGGGTCTGATGTTAGATTTGCCTTTCGTGGCGACCGGCCACGCTCCGTGCAGGTGAGGTCCTGAACGAGCGAGTGGCCTACCATCGTCTGGCCTCCTTGTACCACCGTTTAGGTCAGTGCGAACTGGCTGAACACTACTACCTGAAGACTCTGAGCCTCTGCCCGGCCCCTCTGCAGTTTGACGAGGAAGCCCTCTACTACGCCAGGGTATACCGGACCTTGGGGGACATCCTTTTCTACGATCTGAAGGTACTGGATTTTTGGACTCAAAGTGTGATTGTTTGGCCAGGCAGCGGGGCAAGCAAAGAATGAAGTCGGCAAATATTTGCCACATTGCCTACAAATGAAAATATGACCAACAAGGGACCCTCACCCAAAGAAATGGGTATACTCGACGTAACGTCAAAAAGAAGGCATTTGATCGACTTTTTTTGGTCAGAGTTAGTTTTTGTTTTCTCCAGGACCCTTTTGATGCAGCGGGCTACTACCATTTTGCCCTGGCCGCAGCCATGGATGTGGGCAACAAGAAGTGGCAGCTGGTGCTGTGCACCCGCCTGGCCACCCTCTACCACAACTTCCTCATGGACCGCCAGCTCTCGCTTTCTTTTTACAAGCGATCCCGAGGCCTCGCCGCGGAGCTTAACGTGAGGAGGATGAACACGGCCGCGGACCGCGCCAACGTTCCAGTTTACTAGGTGCCGCCGGGCGACTGTCTTTGAGTAATTCCGCACTACCCTCTGACGTTTCTGTGCACTAGTAGAACTACTTTTTGTTACCGGTGAGCTGAAACTTGGCGACAACTGTGTCCTGTTAGTCGTGCCAGTTAACCTCAGTAGTAGTGGTAGCAGCAATTGCACTGGCATAGCTATGATTCTTTTATTTTTTGTAGGGGTAGGGTGGAAATACGCAAAGGGTCTCTCTGAAAAATCTGAAAATACTTGAGTCGGTTAAAGCCCACGCAAGCACGGGGAGAGCATTCAAACATCGAGACCGGAAGAAATGAAACGTCTTGGGTACAGAAATAATCATAACTCAGTTGCTACGCGCTTCCCATGAGAAATTTGCTCCGACAAACGAGTGCACATTGGTTGGAAAAATAGCCAAAAGGCCGCAATCCTTAATGACTTGGCATCAAGTTGGTTGCCTTTCAACATGCGTTGCGTGATGAAGTAAATATAAGGACAAACAAGATGAATTTTCAAGTAATAAAGTGTTAGTTCTTGCACTGGGTTCCGCCGATTAGGTCTCCCCTTGTCCCTGTTCCTATTGCCTCCTTCCCCCAAGTGAGGAGTTGTACAGGTTGATGGCATTTAGCAGTCTATTGGTCCCACACTTGAGGAGGAGCAGGCTCCTCTGAATGATGCTAGCCTTATTAAATCAATGTCTGCTTTATTGTCGATTTCTTGACATGCCAAGACACACAAAGAAATCGAAATTAGGTTCCCACTATCCCACGGTGACAAGACATAGTACACAATATACATACAAGTAAACAACACAAAAAAACAACAACAAGCCACAAACAATGACTAAATAAGAGTGCTGAATAAATAGTAAATAAACAAATAACAATAAATAAGAGGAGCAAAAATGGAGCAAGCGTGCGTAGAGCAGTCAGAATATAGCGCAAAAGTACAGCACGCTACGCAGAAGGGGGGGAGAGAGTTCAGGATCCTAACTGCCTGGAGTATATTTTTCATTCATGGCAGATTTGTAAAACTGCTGTTATGACTTGTCGAAAGCCAACCAACTTGATGCTTTACTAGCATTCCCTGAAGGGCTAACGCCTTACTCAAGAAAGTTGGGTGTAATTGATTATTAGAATGATTCGCTGGTTGTTGTTCAAGTGTAGGAAATAAAGACCATTTACGAATGTCAAAGAAATGAAAGCGTCCGTGTGCTTGCAGGCTTTGTGACGTGTGTGACGGTCACATAGCGCGTGGGCGCGGCCTGTCTTGGGGGTAGTCAAACAAGTCGTTTGAGCTTTGTTCATCATTTGGCCGTTTTGACTTAATTCACCTACTTTCGGTGACTTTGTGAGTTTGCGGACGGTCTCTTCTACTTTCAATGACTTCGTGAGTTTGGGGAATGTCTCTTCGCCACTAAACATGTGGGAGCGACTTACCTGCTTTGTAATCTTGATCAGTATCCACTGGACGTGCACTACAGGTCAGAAACTTTCCTCACTTGATTGCAAATTGGATGGCTTTGTGCTGCGCGTAGAGTGCAGCCAGGCGTATTTTTTTTACTTTCTCATAATGTATCATTGAGCCATCATTGGATTGTTAAGAAGCCCCGTGTCATTATTTCAAGAATCATTTGGCGGCTGATGTGTCCTTTTTGGTCATTTTTATGTCATACACCGGCTTCGTGGGTTACTGTTCTGTCACGAGAGCATGGGAGCAACTTTACTTTGAAATGATCAGCTACTACCGTTGAGTCAATTGAACGCCGACCTTATCATATCGTGGCTCAGCGCCATATTATTATTATTATTTTCAATACATTGGGTAGAGATGTCTAATGCAGTTCACAAAATATCAACCTTGAGAATGAGTGTAATAAGGCGAAATCGCCAGCAGATGTCGACAGTGCCTTGGACGAGAGCAGCCAGTGTACAAGTTAATAATGAGCCCACTTTGCAGGATGTAAAGTTGTAATAAGCGTGTTGCATTTGCCGAAATGAACAAAATCAAAACAAGTTATCCCGTTATCGGCATCGTAAAACCAAGTGTTAATAAGTTGCACTTTTTATTCTGATCATGATCGAGCAACATAAAAATGCTCATGCTGCGCTTCTTACATTGGATGACGTGTCAATTGAAGTGATGCTAAAACATAGAAATGCTCATGCTGCTCTCATCATTGGATGACGTGTCAATTGAGGTGATGCTTAGACGTTATTTTCCTCATGATCGATCAGCATAGAAATGCTCATGCTTGGATGACGTGTCAGTTGAAGTGATGCTTAAACGTTATTTTCATCATGATCGATCAACATAGAAATGCTCGTGCTGCTCTTGTCATTGGATGACGTGTCCATTGAAGTGACGCTAAAACGTTGTTTTCATCATGACATCGATCAACATAGTGCTCATGCTGCTCTTGTCATTGGATGACGTGTCAGTCGAAGTGATGCTGAAACGTTCTTTCCTCGTGATCGCGATCAACGTAAAATGCTCATGCTGCTCCAATTCTCATTGGATGACGTGTCAATCGAAGGGTTGCTAAAACGTTATTTTCATCATGATCGATCAATACAGAAATGCTCACGAGCAGCCTTAAAGTCGGTGTTATTATCCCATTTATCCATGTTTATCAGGGAAACTGTTTTCACAATTTGTACTTATTTTGTTAATATAAGTTATCGTAAAAGCAAAAACCTTTGGTTTTCACAAAACCCTCAATTGTCTTAACATTACCGTCTTTCATCCCACTTGTAGAATTCAAACTACCAGGTCGTATTTAGAGAAATTTTCAAAAAATGGTGGGCATCAAATCCAAATCAAAGCCAAAACAAACTAAGTGCTGCTTTTATGCTAACAGAATTAGGCGACAGGCAAGAGAATGAAGGGCAGACGAGCTTTTGTTTCTTTTGGTCTTGGAACCCAGAAGGTGGGCGTCGTCACCCCAGACCGGATTGTGCACTTGGTTGCGATGCCCCAATAGTACCACCTAACGCCCACGTGTGGAACTACATAAATTGCAACACGTGTACAGTAATCGCTCGCTACATTGCGGTTCGTGCAGTTAATCGCTCGCTACATTGCGGTTCGTGCAGTACATCGCGGATTTTTTTTTTTTTTTAATTCCAAATGAAAATTTAGTATTTACATGTTTGAAACTGTTCATGTTTGAATGATGACATATGCACTTATATGGTTTAATATACATTTATTTATACACAAAAAAATTATGTTAAAGGGGGAGAGGGTGACACTACTTTGCGGATTTCACCTATCGCGGGTGCTCTGATCTGTCCGCCCGCTCGATCCCCAAATTGTGCCCTCAGCTGACGTCTGTGGTTTCGGATGGCTCGAGCACGAAGGCAGCTGCTACAAGGGGGTGGATGCCCCCAACGGTTGGCTGGGGGCCCGTCACCACTGCGTCTTGGAGGGCGGGGACCTGGTCTCCATCTCTTCCTCGGCCGAGCAAGCCTTTCTGCAAAAGATGATGAAGTGGAACGACTTCTGGCTGGGACTCTCCAATCTGGTGAGACGCGAGAACAATCAGCCGTGGGCTCTGTTGCGCTACTCGATCGACAAATTCAATGTTTTTTTTCCCACTCAGAAATGCGACGTAGCCTTGTGTAACTTTAAAGACGGAAACCTGACTTGGTCCGACGGCGAGACGACGACATACACCAACTGGGCCAAAGCTCACCCTAGGAGGTAAGAATGAAGTCACAACTTGGCATGCTGTCGTTGTCAGGTGGGCACACGTTGATGTCACTCGAGAGAAACAAACATGCCCAATCTTCCAGTTTGGCCCATTTTTGGTTGTGTGTCTCGCCTTAACTCGAATTCTCTCGGCAGCACCTCGGTTGCATCCTGCGCCTACGTCAAGGCTCCTTGGTCACATCTTTCCTGGATGACTGTTTCCTGCACTTCCCCGTTGAAATACGTGTGCAAACGGCCGCTGAGTAAGCGTGCACGTCCGTCGTCATGCTGCCGTTGAAAAGAGAAAAGTGCAATTGCAAAAATGTTTTATTTTTTTTATTTTTTTTGCAGAATGCCCAGCTGGGCGGACGTGTACCCCCAAAGACAGTTTTACTGCAGTGACAAGTGAGTTGTAGCACGATTTTCACCGCATTTATCATCATGGTTTCCTACAAAATGTTGCTTTTTTTTTGTGGCCTCAGCTTCCGACTGTGACGATGGATGGATGCAGTATGGCAATTTTTGCTATGATAATGTATATCACTTCGGTGGCTGGGTGAAAGGCGAGAGGTACTGTCTCAAGAAGGGAGGCCACCTGGCCAGCGTCCACTCTGAGGAAGAGGTCCAATTCATGTCGGGTGAGCCTCAAGGGGAAGCGCACTTGTCGTCCAGTCCCGCAAAGTTTGACCACGGGCATCAGTTGGCTGAAGCTCTTCTTGGACTGAAGCTCTTATTCTCCTTTCCTCAAGATTTCACGCATTACGCATGGATATGGGTGGGACTCAAGGTGAATAACAACAACTACGAGTGGAGTGACGGAACAGATTTGGTGAGTGAAATGCCCTTGAAAAAGGCGTTTTGCACGAGCTGAGTTGGCAGGTCCCTGGCACCATAAGATCCAGGACGTTCGTACTTTACAAGACTTGCAGGTAAAAGTCCTGACCTACTGACCTCTCATCTTGGAGACCGTTTTTAAAAGTGCCAGGGAGGGCACAAAATGTACGTCTTTTGAATGTACATAGTGTTTGGCCACCAATAAACTGAAACTGACAAAGTGAATCTTAAATGTGAGAAGGTACAAGGGCGACACCGTCATGTGAGTGATGGTGGTGGGAAGCTGACCAGATCAAATGCAGCAAGCTCAAGTCCTGTCCAAAATGTCATCCGCAGGACTACACCAGCCGGATAAACAGACGACGTGATGGAGTGGGATTGTTAAATTCTAATGGGAGAATTGAGTTACGGAATGATGGCCCATATACCACTGGCAGGATTTTGTGCCAAAAAGGTCCCAAACTCACACGCGCACACTCTCACACGCGCACACTCACTCCTCGTTCCATCAAGCGCTGCGCTCTCATATCCCCCAACCCCCTCCCTTCCCTGCAGCCAAGCGCGGCGGGCTTCGACAGCTGCCATTGGTTGGCCAACCGCGTAAGTGGGCGGGCGTCCGGCACTTAGGTCGACACGCCACTGCGCTCTCATGCGCTGTCCGTCTCGCTCGCAGGTTGGACTGACAAATGCGGCTGGTGGCTGGATGACCCCTTCAACGACTTCTGCTACCTGATCAACCGGCAGCCCACCGAGACCTGGCAGGAGGCGCAAAATGATTGCCGGCGCTTCGGAGGGAACCTTCTCAGCATCACCGATTTTCACGAGCAGATCTTTGTACACAGTAGGCTGGCCATTCTTTATTTTCTTCCCCCCAAAAAATCATTGCTATGTTTGTATTCGTTGTCTAGGCGCCACACTCGGTCTGCCTGCTCCTCCATCAATTGTTATACCTTCTCTCTGTACTTTTTTGGATTTGCCATCTCTCTGCAGTTCTAACCGACGTTGAAAGTTTTTTTGGCTTGGTTAGTTCCTGGCCTTAAAGTGCCACCAGCCTGTTTTGTTGTTACCACGACCTTCCTTACGAGCAGCAAACTGGATCCTGCGCCGTGCTGTAAATTGCGTTACCGGTCCACTGAAAGCACGCATGAATTCAAGGACTAAACGGTTTGAAACAGATATCGAGTAATGAGGACAAAATTCTGATGTTGAAATACTATGTCTTTTGGTTGGTTGTAAAATGTGTCAATCATTTTGTCCCAATAAGATTGTCGGAATGGAACCCAGTCACAATTGGCAACTGTAATTAATAACCGAATTGAATGGACGCTTGAGTGAATCATTTGTCTTGTTCCATGGTCTCCTTGGATCCAAAGGTTTCATCAAGGCTCTGGCGATGGATGCTTTATGGTTGGGCGCCAAAACCCCCCTGGACGGAGCTGCCAAGTGGACTGATGGATCACTGATAGCTTACGTCCACTTGATTGCAGGTCGGTCTGAAAGCATGTCTGATGTCTGTCGGCTGCAGTTTGGAGAAATGGGCCAGCGCTTCTATCTTCTCCCTCCAGGTGACGCCGACAAGGGGAAATGTCTGTCCTTCCTCACCGGCAGCGGCCACTGGAAAGCCGACACGTGCGACAAGAAGAATGGCTACGTGTGCAAGAAAAGAGGAGAAGGTAAGAAGATGTGACACTCCACTGGCCGTCATCACGCGTTGACATCCATCCATCATCCATCCATCCATCCATCCGTCTGTCTTTGCTTCTTTGCTTTTCAAGCTCTTGCACGAGTGCCAGAACCTAAGCCGTCTTCTGACGACGGTAAGTTGCCATAAACTCTGCGTTTAAAAGATGCGAGACAGAAAAATGCTAAAAATGTATTATTCACATGGACCTGTCGTCACGGCCCAAGCAGCAAAAATGACTTTGCCACTGTTAGTAACAGTAACGTAATGAACATAGCAATTGAGTAGATCTCATCCCTCACTGGAAAACTATTCCCAGTCGTCAGTGTGCTCTGATCTGTCCGCCCGCTCGATCCCCAAATTGTGCCCTCAGCCAAGCGCTGTGATCCCGGATGGCTCAAGTACGACGGCAGCTGCTACAAGAAGGTGGAGGCCCCCAACGGTTGGCTGGGGGCCCGTCATCACTGCGTCTCGGAGGGCGGGGACCTGCTCTCCATCTCTTCCTCGGCCGAGGAAGACTTTGTGAAGAAGACCATGATGGCCCACTTCTGGCTGGGACTCTCCAATCTGGTGAGACGCGAGCACAAGCGGCGGCTCTGCAGACGAGCTTGATTGTTTTTTTTTCCTCCCAGGAATGCGATGACATCTGGTGTCGCTTTCAAGACGGAAACCTGACTTGGTCCGACGGCGAGACACTGACACACGCCAACTGGGCCTCAGATCAACCTGGGAGGTAAGAATGAAGTCACAACATACAGTCGTGGGCACAAGTTGATGCCACTCGAGAGAGAAACAAACATGCCCAATCTTCCAGTTTGGTTATGTGTCTCGCCTTACACAACTTCTTCCGACAGCACCGACGTTGCGTCCTGTGCCTACGTCAAACAAGGCACTTATGATCAGCCTGGCAAGTGGATGTCTGGTTCCTGCGCTTCCTCGCTGGCATACGTTTGCGAGCGGCCGCTGAGTAAGCCTGCACTGCACGTCCGTGTTGCCCTTGGAAGGAGAAAAGCGCAATCGTAAACGGTTTTTTTTTTCCCCCTCCCCAGATTGCTCTACGTGTCCTCGCAAAGACAGTTTTGCTGTAGTGGCGAGTGAGTTGCAGCACATCTTTATCAGCTTGCCGTGTGTCCTACTAAAAATGTTTTCTTTGTGGCCTCAGCTTCCGACTGCAGCGAGGGCAACTTATTGTATGACGATTACTGCTATCATTACGAGAAATCGGCTAAAAGCTGGGAGGAATCTGAGAGATTCTGTGTCGATCGGGGAGGCCACCTGGCCAGCGTCCACTCCGAGGAAGAGGCCCGATTTGTGTATGGTGAGCACCGACACGAAGCCCACCTGTCGTCCAGTCCCACAAAGCTTGACTTGGCTGTCTTGTCGCCTTTGCTCAAGGTCACGGACAAAGCCCGTATTCGTCTTTCTTGGGACTCAAGAAGAACAAGTGGAGTGACGGAACAAAATTTGTAAGTGAAATGCTGAAAGCATTTGAGAAAGTTATTTTGCAATAGCTATGTGCAACAAGGGGACAAAGAAATGTCGGTTTCAAGAGGGGAAATGTCTAAAAGAGGGCGAGAGCAGAGCAGCCCGATGACACGCTGTGCAAACTATTTTGAACGAGGATGGCGGCGCCGTCGTGCGCTGGGGATTTGTCACAGCACGCAAAACAGTTTGATCGGACACTTTGTTGTGAACCGAGGCTTAGCCAGGGGGAAGGGCTTGGTCCGCAATGGGCTCTGTATTTTTGTCCTCTAGTGTTATTTTTGGGTTGTTGTCATTTGCCCTCCACGCCACTAGAGGGACTCTATAAAACTTGCGGTGAATTTGAACATTGCCGGGATTGACAGGAGGTTTATGACCGCGTCAATGCCTTGGGGCTATTTGTTTATGTTGTTTTTATGATATTTTTACTTTTAGAGTTTGCCGTGTTTTGTTTGAACAATAAACCTGCACGTCAAGAGTCCCAACACGCTCATGTTGTTCACAGGACTACCAAAAGAGGGAAAATAACACCGTGGGAGACTGCGTGTTCCCAACTGCTCTTGGGGAGCTCAGTTCCTGCAACTGCACAGTAAACCGGCCATTTGTCTGCAAAATAGGTGCAAACGTTCCGAGCGCTCCCTCTGGACTCTGTCGCGGCACACGTTTGCTCATATTTGCCCCCCCCCACTTTGCCCTTCCCTGCAGCCAAGAGCGGAAGACCTCGACAGCTGTCTCCATTGGTTGGCCAACCGGGTAGGTGGGCGGGTGTCCGGCACTGGCCGTCGATACGCCGCTGTGCGCTCATGCGGCGTCCGTCCGTCCGTTTCGCTCGCAGACTGGACTGTCCAATGCGGCTGGTGGCTGGACAACCCCACCGACGACTTCTGCTACCTGATCGTCCGCCAGCCCAAGACCTGGAAGGAGGCCCAAGAAGACTGCCATCACCTGGAAGGGAACCTGCTCAGCATCACCGGCTCACACGAGCAGACCTTTGTACACGGTAGGCTGGCCATTCGTTGTTTTCCAATTCGTAGGAATAGAATGAGAAGAAAATGGATGAGGAGGAGGTTACAGTGAACCTGAGATGAAAAGATTCTTACTGCTACTCTTGTAAGTTGTACGAGAAAAACGGCAACACTACAGACGCCGTCTTCAAAAGCGGCGTGCCCATCGTTGGAGCAAAAGAAGGCAGGCCCACATCGTGTGGATGGCAAGAGTTGCTTTGCTGCTTTTTTTTGTGTGGAATCATTTTCACCGTCTTTGTTGCAGTATTGTTATCCAATGCGTAGTGCATTTCACAACGGCTGCAGCTGTCGTGAAATGCGCCACACCCATCGAGTTGTATTGCAAGTGTGGTCCGGAGAGACGTTCTCCTTTGATCCAAAGGTTACATCAAGGCTGTGGCGCTGAATGATGACGATGCCCCTCTGTGGTTGGGCGTCAAAAGCCCATTTGACGATGATGACACCAAGTGGACTGACGGCTCACTGTTCAAGAAAATCAAAGAATTTGAAGGTCAGTCTGAAAGCATGTATGTCGGCTGCAGTTCGCAGGAACGCTTAGATCTGGTCTCCCTCCAGATGACGGCAACGACGAGAAATGTCTTACCTTCCTCACCGGCAGCGGCGACTGGAAAGCCGACGCGTGCGACCACAAGAGTGGCTACATGTGCAAGAAAAGAGCAAAAGGTAAGGAGGAAGTGACGCTCCACTGACCGTCATCGCGCGTTGACGTCCGTCTTTGCGTTTCCTCTTGCAGGAGTGGCAGATGCTATGGCGCCTTCGGACAACAACGGTAAGTCGCCGTAAACTCTGTGTTGAAAAGATGCCAGACAAAAAAATGCTTCTCAACCGAAAAAAAAAAATTGTAGATAACAAATGTTCACCTAATGTTTGCATTTTTTAATAAAAAATTGGTTGGTCGGGTCATGTCAAACTTACAAAGTGTCCAATGACTGTCACAAGAACAAAATGTGACATTTCGCATTTGGCAGATCAGCCGAGTTGGATTTGTTTTCTCCATTTTCAAAAGACTCATCTTAAAACGCATCTTTGGTCTCCGCCTCCCTCGGCCACGGTTTGCAGCGTTGGGCAAATTGCTTCCAAAATGTAATGTTACCTTTCCAAAAGCAGTTGACGGTGTCAATAGAAGTGCATCGATTGGAACTTATTCACTTGAATATTTATTGAACAACAATGCAAATTTTTCAATTGTCAGACAATTGGCCGGAGTGGCTGGCAATTCGCAATATGGGAACGTAACAATGCTCCCATTAGCTGAAAAAAGTCAACATACCGCTGGTGCCAAGTTCCTCGCTCAAAGTCCTCCGAGCCGGCTCCCGGTTTGTTTTATCTGGCGATAGGTAGAGCTTGGAATGCGAACGCACGGCGACAATGATCACTTTAGTTTTGTTTTTGAGCTGCCGTTCCATTGCGCAAAATGTTCTGCGAAACATTCCTTGAAGCTGATTGAGTAGATTATTCCTTAACTGTATTCTCAGCCAATCAGTGTGCTCTGATCTGTCCGCCCGCTCGATCCCCAAATTGTGCCCTCAGCTAACATCTGTGGTTTGGGATGGCTCAAGTACGATGCCAGCTGCTACAAGAAGGTGGAGGCCCCCAACGGTTGGCTGGGGGCCCATCATCACTGCGTCTGGGAGGGCGGGGACCTGCTCTCCATCTCTTCCTCGGCTGAGGAAGACTTTGTGAAGAAGACCATGATGACCCACTTCTGGCTGGGACTCTCCAATCTGGTGAGACGTGAGCACAAGCGGCGGCTCTGCAGACGAGCTTGATTTTTTTTGGTTTTCCTCCCCAGAAATGCGATGACATCTGGTGTCGCTTTGAAGACGGAAACCTGACTTGGTCCGACGGCGAGACGCTGACACACACCAACTGGGCCTCAGATCAACCTGGGAGGTAAGAATGAAGTCACAACATGCAGTCGTGGGCACACGTTGATGCCGCTCGAGAGAAACAAACATGCCCAATCTTCCAGTTTGGTTATGTGTCCCACCTTACACAACTTCTCCCGACAGCACCGACGTCGCCTCCTGTGCCTACGTCAAACAAGGCACTCATGATCAGTCTGGCAAGTGGATGTCTGGTTCCTGCGCTTCCTCGCTGGCGTACGTTTGCGAGCGGCCGCTGAGTAAGCCTGCACTGCACGTCCGTGTTGCCCTTGGAAGGAGAAAAGCGCGATTGTAAACGTTTTTTTTTTCCCCCTCCCCAGAATGCCCGGCTGGGCGGACGTGTGCCCGCAAAGGTTATGCCTTCAAAGCAGTGAAGAGTGAGTCGCGTCTTTATCCACAGTCACCAGCTTGTTTCCTACTAAATGTTTTCTTTGTGGCCTCAGCTTCCGACTGCAGCGGTGGCGACTTACTGTATAACGATTACTGCTATCATTACGAGGGTGAGGCCAAAAGTTGGGAGGAAGCCGAGAAGTTCTGTCGGTCTCGGAGAGGCCACCTGGCCAGCATCCACTCCAAGGAAGAGGCCCAATTTGTGTATGGTGAGCACCAAGACGAACCGCAGCAGTCGTTAGTAGGGATGCATACCGCGGACCGCTAGCACAAAGATTCTCTACGAACAATACCACAAACATTTAACGTAGATCAAATAATAAGGAAATAAATAGCTGAATAATAAAAAGCTTCATTAAAGTGACAGACAACTCACTGCACCGTTTGTCAAAGTAGTTGCTACCAAGGGGGTTAGGAGAAACACACGCAACCCTACGAAGCATTAGCTTACAGTGCTCTCGCTCATGGGATAAAGCTAAAAGACCGCCCAGTGTTTGACGCTTTGCGTGGAGCGGCTAATGCTAACACAAACTCCGCATCTTCGACGAATTCGCACAGCGCTTTTAATTAACCGTGCTTTAGTCAAGGTAAGTAGGCTTGCTATGTTTGTCGCGGCGCGGCTAACGCTAACACAAACACCGCATCTTCAACGAATCCTTGCAGCGCTTTTAATTAACCATGCTATAGTCTATCGTTAGGCCTTGCTGTGTTGTCGTGAACTGCGCTAATATATCTGGCCTTTATTGTTTTTTTTCTGTACAGCCACCAAAGAATCCCCATTCACTCTCGCTAAAAGATAAAGATGACTTGTTGCACGACGTGTACATTGGCACTGAGCACAGTTTGTTGTTATGCCCCCCACAGTAAAATACAAGAGCTGTAAAAATATTTGATCTCTCATCACATCTTCAAATTACATACAGTAAAAAGCAGGGGTGTCAAACTCAATTTTTTTCACGGGCCAAATTGTAGTCATAGCTTCTTTCGGAGGGCCATTCCGACCGTCAACCCAAATACATGTATGAGCACCTCATATACAGTAAAAGCTACAAAACAAACTGACATATAACTCGGTTTCAAATCGGACGAGTAAAAACTGGTCAAATATTAAAGAATAAAAAGTATCTGGACCCCGGGCCTTGAGTTTGACACATGTGGTATAAAGTATGGAGAACGCTATTGATAAACATCAGCATCGAAAAGGAAGTTCATTCTAATGATATGCATCCCTCGTCGTCGTCCCCACAAAACATGACAACAGGCATCATTTGGCTGAAACGCTTCTTGCCCTTTCCTCAAGGTCACTCGTACACCCAACATTCATCTTTTGTGGGACGCAAGAAGGTCGAGTGGAGTGACGGAACAGAATTTGTAAGTGAAATGCTTAAGGCCTTTGAAAAAGTAAGCTTAGCTGGGAAAGTCGAAATTTGTCTTCTCTTAAAAACCTTTCAGATAGTTTCGGCAGCAACTTCCACCTTCGTCAGAGTTCGGCCGGAAGTTGCTGCCGGAACTGTCGGAAAGGTTTTTAAGGTAAGACTAACACAGCTTGAGAGCAGAGAAACCCATCATGCTGACTTTTTTACCTCCTCGAAGACCCTTATTGCTCCAAAGCAGGGGATGGGGAGTGGGGTGAACAGGTTCCGGGGTCGACTCTGCAAACTGTTTAGTCAGTGCATAGGGGTCCATGTCTTACAAGGTTGTGTATAAACAGATTCTTGGCCACATTTGCACAAAAAAGGTAAGAGGGGAGAGCAGTTAATGATTCGGAGTCAGCACTCAAAAAACAGTTTTCTACCCTACCAAAAAGGGGGGGTTCCAACACTCATGTTGTTCACAGGACTACCAAGCGTTGAAGAATAACACCGTGGGAGACTGCGCGTTCCCAACTGCTCTTGGGGAGCTCAGTTCCTGCCTCTGCACAGTAACGCGGCCATTTGTCTGCAAAACAGGTGCAAACGTTCCGAGCGCTCTCTTTTGTCACGCCACACCTTTGTTCATATTTGACGCTCTCCTGCCCTTTCCTGCAGCCAAGCGCGGAGGACCTCGGCAGCTGCCACCATTTGTTGGCCAACCGGGTAGGTGGGCGAGCGTCTGGCACTGCCGTCTGCACGCCGTCTGCTGTCGCCCGCCCGCCCGCGCGCCGCTGTGCTCTCAAGCGCCGTCGTCTGTCTGCTCGCAGACTGGACTGACCAATGCGGCTGGTGGCTGGACAACCCCACCGACGACTTCTGCTACCTGATCGTCCGCCAGCCCAAGACCTGGAAGGAGGCCCAAGACGACTGCCAGCGGCTGGAAGGACACCTGAGCAGCATCACCGACTTTCACGAGCAGATCTTTGTACACGGTAGGCTGGCCATTCCTTTGTGTCCACTCATGAATGAATAAATTCTGTCGTTCCCCGGTTGGGCAATGTGCCGCATTGGGATTGATTGGAGACGTTACAAACAGGCGATTGTTAGATAATTTAGCGGACGGACCTTTGCCGTAGGGATAATTTAGCGTGCGGACGAATGGCCCTCTCGGGAGTTGGAACATTTTCCGAAAGGGCATTCTGCCAAGACGTTCCCAACAAAACCTCACAATACGTTTGTTCTGTGTGCTGGCTTGAGGACAACATATTGGCGGCCACGACCGCTCGTTTTCGGAAAGCAAAAACACATTCAAGCAAAGTATGGGCTCGAGCACAAAGCTCAATGAGCCGCTGAGTAAAGTGTCTCTCTGAAAGCCGTTTCCAACCGTTCGTTGTTTGCCTCGGCTCCAAAGGTTACATCAAGGCTCTGGCAAACGCGCCCTCTCTGTGGTTGGGTGCTAACACCTCTATCACTGAAGACGACACCAAATGGACTGACGGATCCCCGTTCGCTTACATCCGCTCGAGCGCAGGTCGGTCCGGAAGCACGTCTGTCGTTTGGAGGAACGGAGGAGCGCTTAGGTCTTGTCTCCCCCCAGGTGACGCCGATGCCAGCTCTCGGGAAACCTGTCTTTCCTTCCTCACCGGCAGCGGCGACTGGAAGGCCGACAGGTGCTCCCACATGCGAGGCTACATGTGCAAGAAAACGAAAAAGGGTAAATGAGATGTGACGCTCCACCGGCTGTCATCACGCGTTGACGTCCGTCTTTGCTCTTGCAGGAGTGACGGCACCTTCGCCGTTTCCTCTCCATGGTAAGTCGCCTTGAACTGTGCGTCGCAATGTATACGCCTCAAACAACACACACTTGCAACGGCCAGTAAATGTCCTGCTCCGTTGATCTTGGCAAAAAGAAGTTGCAGCGGGGCGCTCAAGTCACACCGTCTTGTCGTCATATGCCAAATGTGTCCGCCTGATCCGCAAATTGTGCCCTCAGCCAAGCTCTGTGATCCCGGATGGCTCGAGTACGAATACTCGTGCTACAAGAAGGTGGAGGCCCCCAACGGTTGGCTGGGGGCCCGTCGAGACTGCGTCTGGCAGGGCGGCGACCTGGTCTCCCTCACCTCCTCGGCCGAGGAAGACTTTGTGAAGGACGCCATGGGCAAGAAGACCCCCTTCTGGCTGGGACTCTCCACTCTGGTGAGACGCACGCACTGGCGGCCGTGGACTCTTGGAGCGACCGCCTTGATCGTTTTTTGTTCTCGCGGCCCAGAATTGCGACGACGTCTGGTGTGACTTTGTGGGCGGAAACCTGACTTGGTCTGACGGCGAGATGCTGACACTCACCAACTGGGCCTCAAATCAACCTGGGAGGTAAGAAATCTCAACTTTGCATGCTTTCCTTGTTAAGGGCACTCGAGAGAAGGAAAACATGCCCAATCTTCCATCTCGGCCCATTGTCGGTCGTGGGTCTCTCGCGACTTGTCTCGACAGCACCGACGTTGTCTCGACAGCACCGACGTTGCCTCCTGCGTCTACGTCAACCAAGGGGCTTGGAGGCAGCCTGGCAAGTGGAGATCTGGCTCCTGCGCTTCCTCGTTGGCGTACATGTGCATGCGGCCGGTGGACTGTAAGCCTGAGCATCCGACGTAATGATGCCGTTGAGAGGAGAAAAACGTAACTGGGCCTTTGTTTACAGTCTGCCCGGATAAAGAGAGGTGTTTACCCAAAGGGGGTTCTGCTCTCGTGGCAAGTGAGTTGCAGTGCGCTTGTTTGCACTTTCACCATCCCCTCATGGTTTGCTACAAAATGTTGTTTGCGGCTTCAGCTTCCTCCTGCGACGATGGCCACTTCCTGTATGGCGATTACTGCTATCGTTACGAGGAAATGCTAAAAGACTGCGATGAAGCTGAAGATTTCTGCCGTGTGTGGGGAGGTCACCTGGCCAGCGCCCACTCAGATGGCGAGGCCCAGTTTTTGGCAGGTGAGCACCAACGCGTATCGACGAGGGCGGAGGTGGTCCCTGATCACATTCAACGGGCTTGGCGCTGATGGTTCAAAAACTCTGTTTCCTTTCCTCAAGCTCACAAGCAATCAGCAATGATGCCTCTTGTGGGACAAAGGATGGGGGTGAACGGAAAATATCATGTAAGTTGATGATGGCAGTCTAAAGATGAATCATGTCAATAAGTTGCACCGAGAATGTCACGTGACGAGGATAGATTGCAACCATATAACGTTGTGGCTTGGCATGCAGGACTACAGCGAGTGGGACAGCGCCCCCTCCATGGACTGTAAACGACTGGCATCTAATGGAAAGCTCCATGATGTCACCCGGAATTCCACCAGGCCATTCTTCTGCAAAAAAGGTCCAAAAGGTCCCAAACACTCATTTCCCACACACGGTGTGTCGCGATGCTCATATTTGGCCCCGCGTCCCTGCAGCCAAGCACGGAGGGCCTCGACAGCTGCCAGGTGGGCGTCCGGCACCGCCGCCGTCCGTCTCGCTCGCAGGCTGGACTGACAAATGCGGCTGGTGGCTGGACGACCCCTCCAGCGACTTCTGCTACCTGATCAACCGCAAGCCCAAGACCTGGAACGAGGCCCAAGACGACTGCCAGCGGCAGAAAGGGAACCTGCTCAGCATCACCGACTCGCACGAGCAGAACTTTGTACACGGTAGGCTGGCCATTTGTCGATTATGCCTGGCATCTGTCTTTGGCCATTCTGCTCCCTTGAGGTATATTTCCGAATGACGATTGTGCTCCATATTGTTAGGTTACTTCAAGGCTCTGGAGACCGGTCCCGCTTTGTGGTTGGGCGCCAATGAAACGATCGATCTTGACGGCGGCAAGTGGGCTGACGGATCCCCCTTCTCTTACGTCCACTTCAGTGAAGGTCGGGCGTGGATGTTTGTCGGCTGCAGTTTGGAGAAATGGACCGGCGCTTAGATGTCAGATGTTCTCTCTCCAGGCGCATTTCTGAATGACCATTGTGCTCCATATTGTTAGGTTACTTCAAGGCTCTGGAGACCGGTCCCGCTTTGTCGTTGGGCGCCAATGAAACGATCGAGCTTGACGGCGGCAAGTGGGATGACCCCTTCTCTGACGTCCACTTCAGTGCAGGTCGGGCGTGGATGTTTGTCGGCTGCAGTTTGGAGAAATGGACCGGCGCTTAGGTCTCAGATGTTCTCCCTCCAGGTGACACCGATGGGGGCAAATGTCTTTCCTTCCTCACCGGCAGCGGCCACTGGAACGTCGACGCGTGCGACAACACGAATGGCTACGTGTGCAAGAAAAGAGGAAAAGGTGAGATGCGATGCTCCGCTGACCCTCATCACGTGTGTCATGACATCCCCATCCGTGTTCCCGCTTGTAGGAAAACCGTCAAAACCCCTGCCGCTACAGGACGGTAAGTTGCCGTGAATGTTTTTTGTGAAGAGAAGCGAGAGAGAGAGAGAGAGAGAACAAGGTTGTGCTCTCACAGGCTATATGAAAAAGATTGTCTGCCAAGGAGATTGGAAAACCCTTGAATGTCCCGAAGAACGAGTCATCCGGATCCGGTCAGCCTTCTACGGGCGGAGGCGTAGCGATGTCTGTCCAAATGGCAACGCAACAGATGGTAAGACAAAAGGATCCATGAGTGGCGACCTTGACTTTGGCTTGGCGTTCTGGAGCCGCGTTGGTCAGACTGAAGGAATGCGAGCTTTAGCATTTCTGTAGCTGCGTTTTCACAAGTGTTGGAACTCATTATCAAAATGGCCTGCGATTGACACGTGATTGATTGACACGTGATTGATATCAATTGAAAATACCTTGATTCCTTAACAAAATCAGAAGTGCCCATGTGTCAAACGGGTGCCGGTGTGTTGTAACTTGCAGGGACGTGCACGGTGGACCTCTCTTTCTACAAGACACTGTGTGACAACGATCATGTTTGCACCATTTACCTTTCGGATTCAGATTCCTGCCCTGGTGTCTCCTCCATATACTTGCACATTGTCTACAGCTGTGAAGAGACAGGTGGGCTTCACATCCCGACACTTACTGTTGTGCCCAGAAAGAGCTTCGGCAAGGGACGGGTGTCCAGATCATTGAATGTGTGTCAACTGAGCATCCCTTCAATGTAACTAACGTTTGTCTTTCCTCAGTGTGTCTTGACAGTCTGACAACTGACGGGAGCATCGCAGACTCTGCCTTTTCAGCCTCTTCCTTTGTGATGAAGGACAAACTTCACAAAGCGCATCTCGGAGGCAGCGGGTGCTGGTTACTGAGCGAAAAGTGTTAGTTAAAAAAGCAGTTAAAAAAGCCGACCTTATTTGTGTGTAATTTGGTGTCCCATGCAATGTAATGCCTTCCTCGTTCAGCCGGCAGCTGGATCCAGGTGAACCTCGGTCAGAGGAAAAAGGTGACAGCCCTCGTGACCCAGAGCTGTAATACAGACGTTAGGAAACGGTACACCGTACTTGAGATGCAGATCAGCATTGACGGAAAGACTTGGTATACCCACCCAGACGGGCAGGTAAGCAGCCGGCCGGTCAGGCAACCCATGCTCTTGTCATTGCAAACATGCACGTGCTCTGTTTCTAGTTTGGTTTGGGGACTCGTCTACTAGCCACGCCTGTGTTCACCCAGTATGTCCGCCTCCTGCCAGTCGACTACAGATTGAATGTCGGCCTTCGCTTTGATGTCTTGGGGTGCGCCGTTGACGACACCGCTCGTGAGTCAAACACTCGGCCGCTCTGAGCGCTGTGAGGAAACCAGCTTCAAATGTGCTTTGATTTGCCCTTTTGACCCTCAGACATCACCTGTGCCAGCAATTTCAAAAGCCTCACCAAGTTCGCCAGTTCAAAGACGTGAGTCAGACCCGACATGACGTTTCTTGGCGGTGAAGCCTCCCCTCCCAACTCCCACGTTGTCTTCCGCAGGGTCCTCTGCCCACCGGGCTGCGGCAAAGCCCCCCACATTGTCTACGGAACATCGATCTACAACCAGGTATGTAAATACTGAACGACCCTCCGGCGGCTTTGTCTGAGACGTTTTCTGAGTGCAGGACTCAAACATCTGCACGGCCGCTATTCACGCGGGTATCATTCGGAACGAGATCGGAGGAGCTGTGACTTTGCTGAAGGCGCCGCCACAAAACGCCGACCTCATCTACACCGAGAACGGGATCACTTTAGTTGAGTGAGTGGTCAGCTCTCACCGCCGAGTCGGCTCATAGAGGCCCGGCTCATTCTCACTTTACTGTCTGCAGATACGATGGCAAAACGGCTTCTTACGCCTTTGCTGAGAACGGTGAGTAGAATGTCCAGAATAGAAGGCATTTCACACTTGATGTGACGGCATCTTGCGTGCAGAGCCCAGATGCTTGGGACCTGACTGGGAGGAGTTTGCGGGCTTCTGCTACAAACGTTTGGATGATCAAAAGACGTGGTACGGTGCTCAACACGCCTGCAGGAGCGTCTGTGCCGAACTGGTGTCCATACGCTCCGAGGCGGAGCGAGATTGGCTGCAAGAAGCCATGAACTTTGGTGCGTGCGCCAACGCCCGACGGTCTTCCGTCACAACTACTCGATATCTGGGAAGCGCATGAGAGCTCTGTTGCTGTCTGTCCTCTGCAGGCACGGGCGACGCGTGGACCGGACTGAACGACCTGGTCGTCAAGGGCAGATTCATGTGGTCGGACCGCCAGAAGGTGACCTTCACCAACTGGGCTAAGGGAGATCCTGCCCGCCTGTTGGAGAATTGCGTGGCCACGTTGAGCCAGGTGGGTGCGGTTATTTGTCAACACCTGCCCAACTGTTTGAAATCATCTGATTTTGACTTTCAGACTGGCAAATGGAGAAAGATGTCCTGCGTGCGACTCAACAGCTTTGTGTGTAAGATGCCCACGGCGCGTTATCCAATCAAAGTGCGTCTTGCATCTGGAGTGGCAGCCTGCCGTGATGGCGTCCGGGTGTGGAATGACTCTCAGTGAGTCTTGCATCTGGAGTGGCAGCCTGCCGTGATGGTGTCCGGGTGTGGAATGACTCTCGATGAGTCCAAGTTGCTGGTGGTCTCAGTACAAATATTCTGATTTGATTATTTAAAGTTCTATTGACCATAAATCATGTTATTGACCATGCATTTATATTATTCTGTTTAATTTATCATGCATTCAAAGTTATTCACATGCATTATTCTTTGGTTTGATTTACCATGCGTTATTATTCTGTTTAATTTACCATGCGTTATTATTATTATTCCGATTCATTTACCATACGTTCTTTTCATTCTTTCACTATTACTATTATGATTAATTCACCATGCGTTATTCTTCTGTTTAATTTATTATGCATATCCTGTTGTGAAAAATACATAAAAACAATAAAAAATTAAAAGACAATTCCCATTATTATTTTCCCATCCATCTTCTATCACTTAAATCTGGGGGCAGCACCTTTAGGACGGGCGCCCATCCTCCTCCCCTTTTGTCCAGCTCATCCCGGGGAATCGATCCCAAGGCGTTCGCAGGCCAACCGAGAGACACAGGGTGTACCCATTTTGGCCGCTTGTAGCATCACCCATCTCGCGGTCTATCCTGCCCTTGCTCGTGAACAAGACCGCAAGATGCTTGAACTCTACTCGCCTACTGCCCGATGACAGCTGGGATAGGCTCCGACATGTCCGCGATGCCTGTGCGGACAAGCGGTAGGGACGGACGGATGGTATAATTCTCATTCATTTGATTTTCTGATGTGTTCTTGTTCTGCCCTCTTTGGTTCGTGTTGAAACGTCATTTTCTATTTAATGGTTAAGCCCGCCCTCCTGTGGATGCTTGGTGTAAGTGTTTTACTCAGCACGAGACGATTGTATGTTCATTTTATTTACGTGTCGAAGTGACGTTAGCCAACATGCTACAAGCTAACGATCGTTTCACGCGGTGTTTTCTTTCTTTTGTATTTCAGTTTTACGATGGTCTTAAGAGGGCAATGGTTTGAGGCCATTCGTCAATAAATCGGCATTTAAGACAACCAAGTCTGATGATTCGCTGGTGGAAAAGTAGACGCTCAGCACATTCTGTTTGATTTAATGTGTCATAACATGATAAATCTACCGTGCGTTCTTCTGTTTTATTTCCCATGCATCAAGTAAGTTTGCACTTGAATTAGGGTGACATCTATTTTCTGGGGCAATAAAAACCGTCAAATCAAAAATCCCACCCAAAGAATCTGCACTCAACAGCTCACAAAATCTTCGCAGCACATTGAAAATCTAGATGTTGCATTCGAAGCACTCTCGGAGCAATGAGAGCAACATATCCTTTCTACACGCGCACATGTGCATGGCGGCAAAAGAAGCACAGATGCTCGCAGGTTGTTGTTGGGCCCCGGCATCTTTCCCACGTTCTCCCACCGGTGCAGGGCGGGGTCGTCGCGGTGGACCGTCTTCGTATCGGGCGATTCGGTGTGTTCATTTACACAAGTAGTATGGCTGAAGAGGAAGATGATGTCGGTGGAGTTTAACGCTTGCAACGGTTTGCTAATTTTATTATGCACCAAAAGTTGAAATGCGTATTTTCTTGTGTTGTTCACCAGTGTCGCTCCTGTAAACGGCGACCGCGGCGGGAAAACCACCTAAGTGGATACTTTGTATTCGTCATTATCAGTTTGGCCCGTGAACAACTATCTGTCTTTGTGCTCCTTAAACAAATGTATCGTTGTGGAAGAAGCCTTGAAGCTGTCGGACCACAATGTTTTTCCGCTTCGACTCTTGGCAAAAAAAAAAAACATAAAAGCAGCACAGGACGCCGCGTGTGCATGAAGCCTTTCTGCCATATTGGAGGGTGACTTTGAAACTGTCGTGGGGGAAAGCCAAGCATGCCTTGGTAAAAAAAAAAAAGAAAAAAAGTGAGCCACAAGATGATGTGGCAAACTTTTGTGCTCCCTGAAAATCAACACTAATTCTGAGAGGCTTGAATGTAAAATGTTTTGCATTCTCGTCTTGATCACAAATTGGAATCCACCGACCACCACGTGACGTATCTGAGGGAGCGGCCTGCTTCGGGCTTGTCGCAGGCTGACTGGACGTCCATCATTTCCTCTCCTCCAGCTGAGACTTTCAGTGAGGCGGATTAAATTTTCCCCCCCCCCCCTCCTGACTGCAATCGCTCCGACCCTCAGCGAAGCGATTTTCTTTAAACATGTGGAGGGGACTCAAATGGTCTCTTCTCACAATGAGCATATTTTGGAGCTGCGCTTCAGGTAAGCAATCTTATCTTTCGTCAATATAAAAAAGTGAAGAGTTCGTTGCTAAAACAATACCGCTGTCGGCGGGTACTGAGTTATCATAACTGCATCTGCTTATATTCCGTTCCGGTGCCCGAGATGAACGACTTTATTGCAATATCACACGGGTGAATTACAAAGACTCTTGTGAACATTTTAGAACGCTGATTATTCGGAGACTCGGAGCACCAAAAAAAAAAAAAAGAACCACCATGTTGTTGCTGTATACAACTTAGAACCTTTGTTCTTATTTGTGGTAACAAAAGTAACATGTTGAAGTGTGCTTATGGAGCTCGGTGACGTAAACTGCCGCTTGAAAGTGGAACGGGACGAGATAAGCGCAATGACTTTATCCCGTTGTCAATTTTGCAGTGCATGCGGCGGAGTAGATTTCTTGTTCAAACGTCATCGAGCCTTTGGCATGTTATTCATAGTTTCTAATCATTTAGAGGTGAACGTGGGCTTTCAATCGTTATTTTTATTTATGTGGGATCCTGTTCTCTTACTTAATGATCATCGTCTTGTTACTATTAGCCAAGTGACGGCTTTTAGTGGCTCTTAGTTGTTAGCATAGTACTTAATATAAAGTACTGCGAGCAAACCATTGACGGCTGTTGCAGACTTCATAACAATATCGCTAACTTATTGTGCAGAAATATGTCGATTTTCTCATCACACGCACGCACGCACGCACGCACACGAAAAGAAGCTTTTTACACAGTTACTGTTCGTTGTAATGTTTCTGTCATAAGTGATCTAGTTGCATCAGCAATCATTTTTGGCAAAGATGTTTTCTTTTAATTTAGTTCCAAAATTCAGTAGGACTATTAGGAGACTCTAATTTCAGTGTGTCTTTTATATCTCCCAGTGAATCGCGGGGCGTATTTGAATTTTATAGCGTTTCGCGTTGAAAATGGTTTTGCTTTGCCTCTGCAATTTTTTTTTTTTTTAATCACCACAATTTACTTTCCAAGATTTGAATATGCAAAGTTTTTTTCGAGGTAAAACTAGTTTTGCTTCGCCTTGGTAATTTTTTTTGAAGAAACTGTTTTCAGGTTTCACCTCAATTATTTTTTTCAGATGCATATTTTATATTTTCTGACGCACATTTCCCCCCCCAGATCGGGCTCAATACTAATTTTGAGTTGCACACTTTTCTTTTGACCAAAATCTGGCGTGGGGGGGGGGGGGCGGAATCCAAATCAAAGCCAAAACAAACAAAGTGCTTCTTTTATGCTAACAGAATTAGCCCCAGGTTGCTGGCGACAGACCAGAGAATGAAGGGCAGACAAGCTTTTGTTTCTTTTGGTCTTCGAACCCAGAAGGTGACAAAGGGCGTTGTCTCCCCTGACGAGATGTGCAGTTGGTTGCGATGCCCCAATAGTACCACCTAACGCCCACGTGTGGAACTACATAAAGTATTCCATCAGTGTCCTCTGATCTGTCCGCCCGCCCGATCCCCAAATTGTGCCCTCAGCCAAGCGCTGTGATCCCGGATGGCTCGAGTACGACGCCAGCTGCTACAAGAAGGTGGAGGCCCCCAACGGTTGGCTGGGGGCCCGTCACCACTGCATCTGGGAGGGCGGGGACCTGCTCTCCATCTCTTCCTCGGCCGAGGAAGACTTTGTGAAGAAGACCATGATGACCCAATTTTGGCTGGGACTCTCCAATCTGGTGAGACGCAAGCACAATCGGCCGTGGGCTCTGCAGCGCTACTCCGTCGACGAGCTTGATTGTGGGTTTTTTCCTTCTCAGAAATGCGATGACATCTGGTGTCGCTTTGAAGACGGAAACCTGACTTGGTCCGACGGCGAGACGCTGACACACACCAACTGGGCCTCAGCTCAACCTGGGAGGTAAGAATGAAGTCACAACATGGCACGCTGTCGTTGTCAGGTGGGCACACGTTGATGTCACTCGAGAGAAACAAACATGCCCATTCTTCCAGTTTGGCCCATTTTTGGTTGTGTGTCTCGCCTTAACTCGAATTCTCTCGGCAGCACCTCGGTTGCGTCCTGCGCCTACGTCAACCGTTGGGCTTATTGGGAGCCTGGCAAGTGGATGTCTGGCTCTTGCGCTTCCTCGCTGGCGTACGTTTGCGAGCGGCCGCTGAGTAAGCCTGCACTGCACGTCTGCGTTGCCCTTGGAAGGAGAGAAGCGCAATTGTAAAAGTCTTTCCCCCCCCCCAGAATGCCCGGCTGGGCGGACGTGTGCCCGCAAAGCCAGTGCTGCTGTAGTGGCGAGTGAGTTGTCGCACGCTTTTCACCGCCTCTATTGTCATGGTTTCCTACAAAATGTTGCTTTTTTTTTTGTGGCCTCAGCTTCCGACTGTGACGATGGATACATGCAGTATGGCGATTTTTGCTATCATTTTACACCACGGTCCAATCGTCTAAATTGGGAGGAAGCCGAGAGGTACTGTCTCGCTCGGGGAGGCCACCTGGCCAGCGTCCACTCTGAGGAAGAGGTCCGATTCATGTTGGGTGAGCCTCAAGGGGAAGCGCACTTGTCGTCCAGTCCCGCAAAGTTTGACCACGGGCATCATTTGGCTGAAGCTCTTCTTGGACTGAAGCTCTTATTCTCCTTTCCTCAAGGTCACACGTATGACAATTGGGCTTGGGTGGGACTCAAGAGGAAGAACAACAGCAACTACGAGTGGACTGACGGAACAGCTTTGGTGAGTGACATGCCTTTGAAAAAGTCGTTTTGCACGAGCTGAGTTGGCAGGTCCCTGGCACCATGAGATCCAGGACGTGCAAGACTTGCAGGTAAAAGTCCTGGCCTTCTGACCGCTCATCTTGGAGACCGTTTTTGAAAGTGCCAGGGAGGGCACAATGTACGTCTTTTGAATGTACATAGTGTTTGGCCACCGATAAACTGAAACTGACAAAGTGAATCTTAAATGTGAGAAGGTACAAGGGCGACACCGTCATGTGAGTGATGGTGGTGGGAAGCTGACCAGATCAAATGCAGCAAGCTCAAGTCCTGTCCAAAATGTCATCCGCAGGACTACAACCGGATAGGAGCCAAATATGGTGACTGTGGATTGGTGGATGGAAGTGTGGATGTGAAATCAGTCCATTTGTCTTCCTGTTTCACAGGTCCATTTGTGTGCCAAAAAGGTCCCAACGTCAAACACGCCTACACTCACTTTGCACCCTTCTCCCGTCATGCGCTGCGCTCTCATATTTGCCCCCGCCCTTTCCTGCAGCAAAGCGCCGAGGACCTCAACAGCTGCCACCATTGGTTGGCCAACCGGGTAGGTGGGCGAGCGTCCGGTAGACACGCCGTCTGCTGTCACCCTCCCGCCCGCCCGCCCGGCCAAGCGCGCGCCTCTATAATCTCAAGCGCCGCCGCCGTCTGTCTGCTCGCAGACTGGACTGACCAATGCGGCTGGTGGCTGGACAACCCCACCAACGACTTCTGCTACCTGATCGTCCGCCAGCCCAAGACCTGGAAGGAGGCCCAAGACGACTGCCAGCGGCTGGAAGGACACCTGAGCAGCATCACCGACTTTCACGAGCAGATCTTTGTACACGGTAGGCTGGCCATTCCTTTCTGTCCACACATGAATGAATGAATTCTGTCGTTCCCCGGTTGGGCAATGTGCCGCATTGGGATTGATTGGAGACGTTACAAACAGGCGATTGTTCGATGATTGATCCTACGGACCTTTGCCGTAGGGATAATTTAGCGTGCGGACGAATGGCCCTCTCGGGAGTTGGAACATTTTCCGAAAGGGCATTCTGCCAAGACGTTCCCAACAAAACCTCACAATACGTTTGTTCTGTGTGCTGGCTTGAGGACAACATATTGGCGGCCACGACCGCTCGTTTTCGGAAAGCAAAAACACATTCAAGCAAAGTATGGGCTCGAGCACAAAGCTCAATGAGCCGCTGAGTAAAGTGTCTCTCTGAAAGCCGTTTCCAACCGTTCGTTGTTTGCCTCGGCTCCAAAGGTTACGTCAAGGCTCTGGCAAACGCGCCCTCTCTGTGGTTGGGTGCTAACACCTCTATCACTGAAGACGACACCAAATGGACTGACGGATCCCCGTTCGCTTACATCCGCTCGAGCGCAGGTCGGTCCGGAAGCACGTCTGTCGTTTGGAGGAACGGAGGAGCGCTTAGATCTTGTCTCCCCCCAGGTGACGCCGATGCCAGCTCTCGGGAAACCTGTCTTTCCTTCCTCACCGGCAGTGGCGACTGGAAGGCCGACAGGTGCTCCCACATGCGAGGCTACATGTGCAAGAAAACGAAAAAGGGTAAATGAGATGTGACGCTCCACCGGCTGTCATCACGCGTTGACGTCTGTCTTTGCTCTTGCAGGAGTGACGGCACCTTCGCCGTTTCCTCTCCATGGTAAGTCGCCTTGAACTGTGCGTCGCAATGTATACGCCTCAAACAACACACACTTGCAACGGCCAGTAAATGTCCTGCTCCGTTGATCTTGGCAAAAAGAAGTTGCAGCGGGGCGCTCAAGTCACACCGTCTTGTCGTCATATGCCAAATGTGTCCGCCTGATCCGCAAATTGTGCCCTCAGCCAAGCTCTGTGATCCCGGATGGCTCGAGTACGAATACTGGTGCTACAAGAAGGTGGAGGCCCCCAACGGTTGGCTGGGGGCCCGTCGAGACTGCGTCTGGCAGGGCGGCGACCTGGTCTCCATCACCTCCTCGGCCGAGGAAGACTTTGTGAAGGACGCCATGGGCAAGAAGACCCCCTTCTGGCTGGGACTCTCCACTCTGGTGAGACGCACGCACTGGCGGCCGTGGACTCTTGGAGCGACCGCCTTGATCGTTTTTTGTTCTCGCGGCCCAGAATTGCGACGACGTCTGGTGTGACTTTGTGGGCGGAAACCTGACTTGGTCTGACGGCGAGATGCTGACACTCACCAACTGGGCCTCAAATCAACCTGGGAGGTAAGAAATCTCAACTTTGCATGCTTTCCTTGTTAAGGGCACTCGAGAGAAGGAAAACATGCCCAATCTTCCATCTCGGCCCATTGTCGGTCGTGGGTCTCTCGCGACTTGTCTCGACAGCACCGACGTTGCCTCCTGCGTCTACGTCAACCAAGGGGCTTGGAGGCAGCCTGGCAAGTGGAGATCTGGCTCCTGCGCTTCCTCGTTGGCGTACATGTGCATGCGGCCGGTGGACTGTAAGCCTGAGCATCCGACGTAATGATGCCGTTGAGAGGAGAAAAACGTAACTGGGCCTTTGTTTACAGTCTGCCCGGATAAAGAGAGGTGTTTACCCAAAGGGGGTTCTGCTCTCGTGGCAAGTGAGTTGCAGTGCGCTTGTTTGCACTTTCACCATCCCCTCATGGTTTGCTACAAAATGTTGTTTGCGGCTTCAGCTTCCTCCTGCGACGATGGCCACTTCCTGTATGGCGATTACTGCTATCGTTACGAGGAAATGCTAAAAGACTGCGATGAAGCTGAAGATTTCTGCCGTGTGTGGGGAGGTCACCTGGCCAGCGCCCACTCAGATGGCGAGGCCCAGTTTTTGGCAGGTGAGCACCAACGCGTATCGACGAGGGCGGAGGTGGTCCCTGATCACATTCAACGGGCTTGGCGCTGATGGTTCAAAAACTCTGTTTCCTTTCCTCAAGCTCACAAGCAATCAGCAATGATGCCTCTTGTGGGACAAAGGATGGGGGTGAACGGAAAATATCATGTAAGTTGATGATGGCAGTCTAAAGATGAATCATGTCAATAAGTTGCACCGAGAATGTCACGTGACGAGGATAGATTGCAACCATACAACGTTGTGGCTTGGCATGCAGGACTACAGCGAGTGGGACAGCGCCCCCTCCATGGACTGTAAACGACTGGCATCTAATGGAAAGCTCCATGATGTCACCCGGAGTTCCACCAGGCCATTCTTCTGCAAAAAAGGTCCAAAACGTCCCAAACACTCATTTCCCACACACGGTGTGTCGCGATGCTCATATTTGGCCCCGCGTCCCTGCAGCCAAGCACGGAGGGCCTCGACAGCTGCCAGGTGGGCGTCCGGCACCGCCGCCGTCCGTCTCGCTCGCAGGCTGGACTGACAAATGCGGCTGGTGGCTGGACGACCCCTCCAGCGACTTCTGCTACCTGATCAACCGCAAGCCCAAGACCTGGAACGAGGCCCAAGACGACTGCCAGCGGCAGAAAGGGAACCTGCTCAGCATCACCGACTCGCACGAGCAGAACTTTGTACACGGTAGGCTGGCCATTTGTCGATTATGCCTGGCATCTGTCTTTGGCCATTCTGCTCCCTTGAGGTATATTTCCGAATGACGATTGTGCTCCATATTGTTAGGTTACTTCAAGGCTCTGGAGACCGGTCCCGCTTTGTGGTTGGGCGCCAATGAAACGATCGATCTTGACGGCGGCAAGTGGGCTGACGGATCCCCCTTCTCTTACGTCCACTTCAGTGCAGGTCGGGCGTGGATGTTTGTCAGATGTTCTCTCTCCAGGCACATTTCTGAATGACCATTGTGCTCCATATTGTTAGGTTACTTCAAGGCTCTGGAGACCGGTCCCGCTTTGTCGTTGGGCGCCAATGAAACGATCGAGCTTGACGGCGGCAAGTGGGATGACCCCTTCTCTTACGTCCACTTCAGTGCAGGTCGGGCGTGGATGTTTGTCGGCTGCAGTTTGGAGAAATGGACCGGCGCTTAGATCTCAGATGTTCTCCCTCCAGGTGACACCGATGGGGGCAAATGTCTTTACTTCCTCACCGGCAGCGGCCACTGGAACGTCGACGCGTGCGACAACACGAATGGCTACGTGTGCAAGAAAAGAGGAAATGGTAAGAGGCGATGCTCCGCTGACCCTCATCTCGTGTGTCATGACATCCCCGTTCTGGTTCCCGGTTGTAGGAAAACCGTCAAAACCCCTGCCGCCAAATGACGGTAAGTTGCCGTAAATGTTTTTTGTGAATAGAAGCGAGAGAGAGAGAGAGAACAAGGTTGTGCTCTCACAGGCTACATGAAAAAGATTGTCTGCCAAGAGGATCGGGGAACTCTGAAATGTCCCGAAGAACGAGTCATCCGGATCCGGTCAGCCTTCTACGGGCGGAGGCGTAGCGACGTCTGTCCAAATGGCGACGCAACAAATGGTAAGACACAAGGATCTTCGAGTGGCGACCTTGACTTTGGCTTGGTGTCCTGGAGCTGCTGTGGTCAGACCGAAATGTGAGCTGGGCATTTCTGTCTGCGTTTTAACGCCTTACGATACTTCATTATCAATATGCACCGGGATTGACACGTGATCAATATCATTCGAATATACATCATGCTAGTGAGCTTCGAGAGCGCGTTCGGAAATAACCTCTGAGTGTTGTCACTTGCAGAGACGTGCTCAGTGGAAGGCAACCTCGCTGACTACAGGAGAAAGTGTGACAACCATCCAGAATTCCCCATTTACTTTTTGGAAGTTGATTCCTGCCCTCACGTCTCCAAATACTTGCACATTGTCTACAGCTGTGTAAAGAAAGGTGGGCACTTACTGTTATGCCCTGAAAGCGCTTTGGCAAGGGACGGGTGGCACGATCATTGAATGTGTGTCAACTGAGTAACGTTGTGTCTTTCCTCAGTGTGTCTTGACAGTCTGACAGCTGACGAGAGCATCCCAGACTCTGCCTTTTCAGCCTCTTCCTCTAGGAACAAGGCCAAACTTGACAAAGCGCGTCTCGGAGGCAGCGGATGCTGGGAACCGTCCAAAACGTGTACGTAAAAGAAAATCACAGCTTGCAGACCGTAATTGTCTTTGTTTTTGGTACCGTGGTGTCACGAGCAACGGATTGCCTTGCCACCTCCCCAGCCGGCAGCTGGATCCAGGTGAACCTTGGTCAGATGAAAAAGGTGACAGCCATCGTGACCCAGATCTGTACTATAGAAGTGAAGCAATGGGTCCCCAATTTTGAGATGCAGATCAGTATTGACGGAAAGACTTGGTATACCCACCCAGACGGGAAGGTAAGCAGCCGGCCGGTCAGGCAACCCATGCTCTTGTCATTGCAAACATGCACATGTTCTGCTTCTAGCTTTTTTTGGGGACTCATCTATTAGCCACGCCTGTGTCCACTTGGTACGTCCGCCTCCTGCCAGTCGACTACAGAGTGAATATCGGAATTCGCTTTGATGTCTTGGGGTGCGCCGTTGACGACACCGCTCGTGAGTCAAACACTCGGACGCTCTGAGCGCTGTGAGGAAACCAGCTTCAAATGTGCTTTGATTTGCCCTTTTGACCCTCAGACATCACCTGTGCCAGCAATTTCAAAAGCCTCACCAAGTTCACCAGTTCAAAGACGTGAGTCAGACCCGACATGACGTTTCTTGGCGGTGAAGCCTCCCCTCCCAACTCCCACGTTGTCTTCCGCAGGGTCCACTGCCCACCGGGCTGCGGCAAAGCCCCCCACATTGTCTACGGAACATCGATCTACAACCAGGTATGTAAATACTGAACGACCCTCCGGCGGCTTTGTCTGAGACGTTTTCTGAGTGCAGGACTCAAACATCTGCACGGCCGCTATTCACGCGGGTATCATTCGGAACGAGATCGGAGGAGCTGTGACTTTGCTGAAGGCGCCGCCACAAAACGCCGACCTCATCTACACCGAGAACGGGATCACTTTAGTTGAGTGAGTGGTCAGCTCTCACCGCCGAGTCGGCTCATAGAGGCCCGGCTCATTCTCACTTTACTGTCTGCAGATACGATGGCAAAACGGCTTCTTACGCCTTTGCTGAGAACGGTGAGTAGAATGTCCAGAATAGAAGGCATTTCACACTTGATGTGACGGCATCTTGCGTGCAGAGCCCAGATGCTTGGGACCTGACTGGGAGGAGTTTGCGGGCTTCTGCTACAAACGTTTGGATGATCAAAAGACGTGGTACGGTGCTCAACACGCCTGCAGGAGCGTCTGTGCCGAACTGGTGTCCATACGCTCCGAGGCGGAGCGAGATTGGCTGCAAGAAGCCATGAACTTTGGTGCGTGCGCCAACGCCCGACGGTCTTCCGTCACAACTACTCGATATCTGGGAAGCGCATGAGAGCTCTGTTGCTGTCTGTCCTCTGCAGGCACGGGCGACGCGTGGACCGGACTGAACGACCTGGTCGTCAAGGGCAGATTCATGTGGTCGGACCGCCAGAAGGTGACCTTCACCAACTGGGCTAAGGGAGATCCCGCCCGCCTGTTGGAGAATTGCGTGGCCACGTTGAGCCAGGTGGGTGCGGTTATTTGTCAACACCTGCCCAACTGTTTGAAATCATCTGATTTTGACTTTCAGACTGGCAAATGGAGAAAGATGTCCTGCGTGCGACTCAACAGCTTTGTGTGTAAGATGCCCACGGCGCGTTATCCAATCAAAGTGCGTCTTGCATCTGGAGTGGCAGCCTGCCGTGATGGCGTCCGGGTGTGGAATGACTCTCAGTGAGTCTTGCATCTGGAGTGGCAGCCTGCCGTGATGGTGTCCGGGTGTGGAATGACTCTCGATGAGTCCAAGTTGCTGGTGGTCTCAGTACAAATATTCTGATTTGATTATTTAAATTTCTATTGACCATGCATCATGTTATTGACCATGCATTTATATTATTCTGTTTAATTTATCATGCATTCAAAGTTATTCACATGCATTATTCTTTGGTTTGATTTACCATGCGTTATTATTCTGTTTAATTTACCATGCGTTATTATTATTATTCTGATTCATTTACCATACGTTCTTTTCATTCTTTCACTATTACTATTATGATTAATTCACCATGCGTTATTCTTCTGTTTAATTTATGCATATCCTGTTGTGAAAAATACATAAAAACAATAAAAAATTAAAAGACAATTCCCGTTCATACCTCATTCTTATTTTCCCATCCATCTTCTATCACTTAAATCTGGGGGCAGCACCTTTAGGACGGGCGCCCATCCTCCTCCCCTTTTGTCCAGCTCATCCCGGGGAATCGATCCCAAGGCGTTCGCAGGCCAACCGAGAGACATAGGGTGTACCCATTTTGGCCGCTTGTAGCATCACCCATCTCGCGGTCTATCCTGCCCTTGCTCGTGAACAAGACCGCAAGATCCTTGAACTCTACTCGCCTACTGCCCGATGACAGCTGGGATAGGCTCCGACATGTCCGCGATGCCTGTGCGGACAAGCGGTAGGGACGGACGGATGGTATAATTGTCATTCATTTGATTTTCTGATGTGTTCTTGTTCTGCCCTCTTTGCTTCGTGTTGAAACGTCATTTTCTATTTAATGGTTAAGCCCGCCCTCCTGTGGATGCTTGGTGTAAGTGTTTTACTCAGCACGAGACGATTGTATGTTCATTTTATTTACGTGTCGAAGTGACGTTAGCCAACATGCTACAAGCTAACGATCGTTTCACGCGGTGTTTTCTTTCTTTTGTATTTCAGTTTTACGATGGTCTTAAGAGGGCAATGGTTTGAGGCCATTCGTCAATAAATCGGCATTTAAGACAACCAAGTCTGATGATTCGCTGGTGGAAAAGTAGACGCTCCGGAGTGAGGACAGCACATTCTGTTTGATTTAATGTGTCATAACATGATAAATCTACCGTGCGTTCTTCTGTTTTATTTCCCATGCATCAAGTAAGTTTGCACTTGAATTAGGGTGACATCTATTTTCTGGGGCAATAAAAACCGTCAAATCAAAAATCCCACCCAATCAAAAGTCCGCGTGGGTTTTCTCTGGGCACTCCGGTTTTCTCCCACATTCCAAAAACATGCTGATTGAGCACTCCAAATTGTCCGTAGGTGTGAGTGCGGATGGTTGTTTGTCTCTGTTTGCCCTGCGATTGGCTGGCAACCAGTTCAGGGTGTCCCCCGCCAAGTGCCCGATGACTGCTAGGATAGGCTCCAGTACGCCCGCGATCCCGTGTGGGCAAAGCGGTACAGAAGATGGATGGATGGATGGATGGATGGATGGATGGATGGATGGATGGATGGATGGATGGATGGATGGATGGATGCTAAAACCGACTGATGTCGTTCGAAGGCATGCAGGGAGATTTGGATGATGATCCCTGACTTTTGTGCACTTTCAGCTCTGCCCGTGCGCCTGGATGCGGTCACGGGTCACGAGCGTCTTCCTGCACACGAGGAGTCGCAGGAAATGCTGCGAGGGAAACTGCGCACTCAGCAGGCTGACAGCACTGAGCTCAGCACTCTCATTGAGGTACGTCACAAAAACACACTCGGAAGGTCATTCGGGGGAAATCAGCAAGCAGCAAAAACTGTGTCAAATAGGAGTTGTCTGCTCACCTCGTTGCCATTGACCGTGAAGACCAAGTGATTTTTGTCACGTTCCAAACATTCGAGGAAGTGTGGATGTTCGCAACGCACTACACACTTGGTACGTTGGCAATATTGGTGCTGTTCTCCCCCAAAAATGTTTCGTGCGCTTCTCATATCGTGTTTGTCATAGGCCGGCTTGGTCATTGCATGGAGCTTTTGTTGTTTGACAAGGAGTTGTGGCTCCTCTCCTTGGAAAACCATCTTGGAATCAAAGTTTCCGTTCCGGAGGACACTCTTCATGTTCTCTACACGTGCGTCCTCATGGAAGAAGGTACAAAGTGGGTGGTAGTCATGAACAAACACACAACAACAAAACAATACAGTCGTCTAAAATGACATCCAAAACATGACTTCAAGTCAAAGTGAAGTGGATACATTTGTTATACATATTTATCTGCAAATCCTGACACATGGTGACTCGAGTCAGGTGACACGAATCCCTTCGAGTGTCACTTGATCGCAAACAGCGAGTTGTGATGATCTGTGTCGTCAGCGTCAGTGTTTGCTCGCTGCACCGCCAGTCGGATGTTTGATAGTTGCACCTCCGGACCCGACCTGTACCTGGAGCAGGGAGACGTCGCGCTCTTTGAGCCTCCCTTCCGGAACTCGGGCTGGACAGTCCTTTGCTTGTCCGACGGCACCGGGGCCAAACCTGCGCTGGAGCCTGTGATACCTTTTCATCAGTGAGTTAAAACAGCAGGCACATAGAATGCAGTGTAGCTCTGTTGAGCGCAGCTTTACTGGGTTCCAGATGAGGTTCTCCTGCCGATAGGTGGGGGCGGAGAAAAATCACAACAGTAACCTGTAAAAATCTTTGGAAGTCATTCTCGTTTAAGTTGACTGTAAAACCGGCACCAAAAATGAAAGCCGTAGCGCACGCGACGATGGTGATAAAAGTGGCCGTTGGCATTCATGTGATGTTTCCGCAGGTGGTTTCTCAAGTCTTGTCCAGAGAACATTTTGGTGGGTGATGGCAAACCGGCCCGTGACTTCCCCATGCTCTTCGGTGAGGTGGCAGTTTGGATTATTGAGATTTATCTCCACTTCTCACCCTGCACACATTCAATGGTGTCTTGAGAGATGAGTGACTCTAAGTTTTTTTGAGACATGAAATCGTTTTAGACTTGCTCGAGTGCAGACTTGAAATGCAAGCGCCGTGTCATAGCAGTTGGCTCAAACTCGACACTTTTGCCGACCATCATCACCACTGAAAAATAATGGCGAGTATCTAGGTTTTCAATAGCAGTCCCAGTTGAAGTATACTATAAAAGTGAGCAGAAAATCTGCAGAATTAGCCAATGTATTCAAAGCCACCACATAGATCATTGGGACAAAAGAAAGAAAAGATGACGACTACCCTTCGCGCCAGTGGTTCTTAACCTTTTTCCTTGTTCGCACCCCATTCAATTCACCAACCAGTTCACAATGTTCAACCCAGCGTGGGACTGCGCGTCTTGGACTCGGTCTTGGCAGCTCTGCCGGAGTGCTGCGCCACGCCGCTGGAAGGCCTTTGGATTTTGGTTCCTGCTTTTGACCAAAACCGGAGGACTCGAGTGACGTGACGCGAGGTCCCTGGATTTTGGTTCCTGCTTTTGACCAAAACCCGAGGACTCGAGTCACGTGACACGAGGTCTCTGTATTTTGGTTCCTGCTTTTGACCAAAACCCGACGACTCGAGTCACGTGACACGAGGTCCCTGGATTTTGGTTCCTGCTTTTGACCAAAACCCGACGACTCGAGTCACGTGACACGAGGTCCCTGGATTTTGGTGACTGCTTTTGACCAAAACCCGACGACTCGAGTCACGTGACACGAGGTCCCTGGATTTTGGTGACTGCTTTTGACCAAAACCCGACAACTCGAATCACGTGACACAAGGTCTCTGGATTTTCGTTACTGCTTTTGACCAAAACCCGAGGACTCGAGTCACGTGACTCGACTCCAGCCAGCCTCGAGTTTCCGAGTCACGTATGAAAGTTGGCCCACATGTCTTGAGTGTTAACTTTTTGATTGGCGTCCAGGGTTGGTGCTCAACATGCGCGGCGTGGCTCTCCGTTGTATGGGTGACCTTCGCAGGGCGGCAGAGAGCCACCACGCCGCCGTGGCCATCTGCCAGGAGAACAAAGACGTGCCCAACCGAGCGATAGCGCTTGCCAACCTCGGTAACTTATCTGCTTATTAGCGTGCCTCCGATGATGACTTGAGTGGAATTGCAGTAAACGACGTGGCAATGGCTTCTCCTCACAAAGGCCTGCTGTGTCTCAAGGCCGGAGCTAAAGGAGTCGCACGGAAGCACCTGATGGAGTCCGTGCGGCTCTTTTCCTCGCTGGACGGAGGGCACGAGACGACCTTTGTCGCCGTGCTCCTGCGCCTGGGTCAACACTGGGTGAACGAGCGGCGGATGCATTTTGGGAAAGGATGCTACGAGTGGGCTTTGCTGCTGGCCATCAAAGCCAACCTCCCAGACTGTAAGTTGCTAAAAAGAGGACCTTCTCATAGCCAAAACGAGACATGAATTCAGACGACGACAACATCAAATCATCCCAATGTTAATATTTGCCAGGCCAGCTGATGGCGGTAAGACGTCTGTGCCACTTTTATGAGTGGGAGAGTCCGGACCGGGCCCGGCGCGTCATCTACAGCCAGTACCAGGTCCGACTGCTTCAAGGGACACCCGACCGAGAACGGGAGGGTGACACATTGGAAGCCATCAGCCAGCTCTTCCTCTCGCTGGCCACGCAGAGGTTCCCCACCCGGTTCGACCGCTTGACGTTCCTGTGTGGAATTCTCCCAAACGTGAGCTCCCACATCATCACGTAGGGCCTATCGCGCGGCTCTCGACCACACCAAGAGCAGTCTGGCTATTTTCATCGACCTGGGCCTGAGTGAGAAGGAAGCGTACGGATGGCTTCAAGCTGGCAAGATCTACCACCTCCTCGGCCAGGCGGAACTGGTGGAACTTTACGTACAGGTGTGGAGTACAGCTGCCAGCTGGCCCACGACATCACCAGCGTTTTTCTGTCCTCTGATTTGTTGGTCAGACCCAAATGCAGATAGGCACTAATTGGCATTTTGGGTCAAATTAGATGAATTTTGTTGAATTTATTTTTGTCTTGTCGAGCTGTGAAGATTGATTCCGAATTGCACTGTGGATGAGTGAAATTCCCCCGCACACATTTTTTGTCTCATGTGGTGGGCAGGTCGCACTGAATGTGGCTCTGAGCACAGGAGACAACAAGTTCATCTTGAAGATGCAGGAAGCTGCTGGAGATATCTTCTTCAACAGTCGCCATGATCAAGACAAGGCTATCATCTACTACAGGGTACGTGCCCCCAAAACAATGTTTGGACTCTCTCTCTCTCTCTCTCTCTCTCTCTCTCTCTCTCTCTCTCTCTCTCTCTCCTCCCGGCTCGCTCTCTCTCTTTTCTCCCGGCTCGCTCTCTCTCTTTTCTCCCGGCCAAGTCAAGTCAAGTTTATTTGTATAGCCCTAAATCACAAAGAGTCTCAAAGGGCTTCACATAGCCAAAAAATGACAATTATTCTCAAAGCAACCCCTGATCTTAAGCTCCCAAAAGGGCAAGGAAAAACTCAAAAACCCCTAACAGGGGAATAGGAGAAACCTTGAGAAGGGACCACAGATGGAAGGATCCCCCTTTCAGGATCACCTGGCTCGCTCTTATTGCTACATGAGTCATTGGTCCTCAAGTTAGGCAGGAATACCCTTGCAAAAATTGAACTGCGATATTGCCAGGGAAGACTGGGATACGTGCTACGAAATGGCGTTAAAGCACCATTTTGTTGTATCACTGTGCAACCTCTCGATTAACTGTGGTTCCGTGGCACCAAGGTAGTGTAAAGTCATCTTTCTATTACTTTGGCCTGAGCACAAAAACAGAACTTGCGAGTTTTGGACAGACAGATAATGGATTGATTGAATTTGGTAGCTTTGCTCATTCGTTGTGCTCCCTGCCTGCCCTTGACGCAGGATGGCGCTCTTCCCATGGCGGACAGGTGCGGCGCCGTTTCGAGCAGGCTGAGGCTGTGCAACAAGCTGGCAGAAGTCATGTTCCAACTACAACTATACGGAGAAGCCTTGGAATTTGCTCACAGCGCTCTGGAGATCAGCGTCAAGCTAGGTAGGAACCAGAGATGGTACCAAGTCACACATGTGCAAGTCTCAAGTGAGTCTCAAGTCTTACTTAACCTTCAAGTCTCAAGTAAGTCCCAAGTCATTTTTTTCTTGGGCAAGTCAAGTCAAGTCCAAGTCCTTAAATAGGTTAAGTCCAAGTCAAGTCACCTTATTATTGCAATTTTACCCACAGAATCTGATCTTAGTAACGTGAAAAGACAAGATATAAGTAACTTTAAGTAACCATCATTGTCCAATGTGTCGAACCTGTTTAAAACATGTGACAATAATTTGGATTTGCACTGTAATTACTGATACTCAGTAAAATACACCATGGAATCAAACAAAGAAGACATTACCTCATACAATGATTGACAGCTCAATCCAAACAAATGAACGTCTGCCGACAGTGTCCGACACATTTGAGTTGCAAATATGAAAAAATAATCTGAAAAAAATCTGAAGGAAGAAACACATTAAAGAGCATTAGAAACTTTTCATGTTTCATCTGTAACATCTGGTTGATGTTACAGATGAAACCCGAGCTCTATAAACTTCAAACGGACAAAGTTTGAAGTTGTCGTCTGGCTGTCTGAAATGTCTCTGTTGCATATCTTGCACTGTGCCGTCCGTCTTTTGCCGTCATAAAGGTAATTCCGATAGCCGAAGGCACCGCTCCCGCTGACATGTTTGTGCATGTCTGATATAAAGGGGCGTGATTCTCCAATAAACACGTTAGGTAGCTAGAGAGGGCACGACTGATTGATTGACAGGGTAGCGATCCAATCATGACAACGCCATTCTCAGCCTGCGCTCCTACCGTGTTATCGATATTACTTTTTTAAATGTATTATTAATTTCATATTCAAACTGAAAACATAAACTAAATAACACTCAAGTCATCGTGTCTCAAGTCAAGTCAAGTCCCGAGTCTTTAACTCCCAAGTCGAGTCTCATGTTTTTTTTTTTATTTTTGTCAAGTCAAGTCACAAGTCATCAAAACAGCGACTCGAGTCGACTCGAGTCCGAGTCGCAGTGACTCGAGTCGACTCGAGTCCGAGTCGCAGTGACTCGAGTCCCCATCTCTGGTAGGCACTACCTGCACGTCTTGCTTATGGCAGCCCACATGGCACTGGTCCAAGTCCTAGTGCATTTTCATTTGCGCAAGGAAAGGGTCTGATGTTAGATTTGCCTTTCGTGGCGACCGGCCACGCTCCGTGCAGGTGAGGTCCTGAACGAGCGAGTGGCCTACCATCGTCTGGCCTCCTTGTACCACCGTTTAGGTCAGTGCGAACTGGCTGAACACTACTACCTGAAGACTCTGAGCCTCTGCCCGGCCCCTCTGCAGTTTGACGAGGAAGCCCTCTACTACGCCAGGGTATACCGGACCTTGGGGGACATCCTTTTCTACGATCTGAAGGTACTGGATTTTTGGACTCAAAGTGTGATTGTTTGGCCAGGCAGCGGGGCAAGCAAAGAATGAAGTCGGCAAATATTTGCCACATTGCCTACAAATGAAAATATGACCAACAAGGGACCCTCACCCAAAGAAATGGGTATACTCGACGTAACGTCAAAAAGAAGGCATTTGATCGACTTTTTTTGGTCAGAGTTAGTTTTTGTTTTCTCCAGGACCCTTTTGATGCAGCGGGCTACTACCATTTTGCCCTGGCCGCAGCCATGGATGTGGGCAACAAGAAGTGGCAGCTGGTGCTGTGCACCCGCCTGGCCACCCTCTACCACAACTTCCTCATGGACCGCCAGCTCTCGCTTTCTTTTTACAAGCGATCCCGAGGCCTCGCCGCGGAGCTTAACGTGAGGAGGATGAACACGGCCGCGGACCGCGCCAACGTTCCAGTTTACTAGGTGCCGCCGGGCGACTGTCTTTGAGTAATTCCGCACTACCCTCTGACGTTTCTGTGCACTAGTAGAACTACTTTTTGTTACCGGTGAGCTGAAACTTGGCGACAACTGTGTCCTGTTAGTCGTGCCAGTTAACCTCAGTAGTAGTGGTAGCAGCAATTGCACTGGCATAGCTATGATTCTTTTATTTTTTGTAGGGGTAGGGTGGAAATACGCAAAGGGTCTCTCTGAAAAATCTGAAAATACTTGAGTCGGTTAAAGCCCACGCAAGCACGGGGAGAGCATTCAAACATCGAGACCGGAAGAAATGAAACGTCTTGGGTACAGAAATAATCATAACTCAGTTGCTACGCGCTTCCCATGAGAAATTTGCTCCGACAAACGAGTGCACATTGGTTGGAAAAATAGCCAAAAGGCCGCAATCCTTAATGACTTGGCATCAAGTTGGTTGCCTTTCAACATGCGTTGCGTGATGAAGTAAATATAAGGACAAACAAGATGAATTTTCAAGTAATAAAGTGTTAGTTCTTGCACTGGGTTCCGCCGATTAGGTCTCCCCTTGTCCCTGTTCCTATTGCCTCCTTCCCCCAAGTGAGGAGTTGTACAGGTTGATGGCATTTAGCAGTCTATTGGTCCCACACTTGAGGAGGAGCAGGCTCCTCTGAATGATGCTAGCCTTATTAAATCAATGTCTGCTTTATTGTCGATTTCTTGACATGCCAAGACACACAAAGAAATCGAAATTAGGTTCCCACTATCCCACGGTGACAAGACATAGTACACAATATACATACAAGTAAACAACACAAAAAAACAACAACAAGCCACAAACAATGACTAAATAAGAGTGCTGAATAAATAGTAAATAAACAAATAACAATAAATAAGAGGAGCAAAAATGGAGCAAGCGTGCGTAGAGCAGTCAGAATATAGCGCAAAAGTACAGCACGCTACGCAGAAGGGGGGGAGAGAGTTCAGGATCCTAACTGCCTGGAGTATATTTTTCATTCATGGCAGATTTGTAAAACTGCTGTTATGACTTGTCGAAAGCCAACCAACTTGATGCTTTACTAGCATTCCCTGAAGGGCTAACGCCTTACTCAAGAAAGTTGGGTGTAATTGATTATTAGAATGATTCGCTGGTTGTTGTTCAAGTGTAGGAAATAAAGACCATTTACGAATGTCAAAGAAATGAAAGCGTCCGTGTGCTTGCAGGCTTTGTGACGTGTGTGACGGTCACATAGCGCGTGGGCGCGGCCTGTCTTGGGGGTAGTCAAACAAGTCGTTTGAGCTTTGTTCATCATTTGGCCGTTTTGACTTAATTCACCTACTTTCGGTGACTTTGTGAGTTTGCGGACGGTCTCTTCTACTTTCAATGACTTCGTGAGTTTGGGGAATGTCTCTTCGCCACTAAACATGTGGGAGCGACTTACCTGCTTTGTAATCTTGATCAGTATCCACTGGACGTGCACTACAGGTCAGAAACTTTCCTCACTTGATTGCAAATTGGATGGCTTTGTGCTGCGCGTAGAGTGCAGCCAGGCGTATTTTTTTTACTTTCTCATAATGTATCATTGAGCCATCATTGGATTGTTAAGAAGCCCCGTGTCATTATTTCAAGAATCATTTGGCGGCTGATGTGTCCTTTTTGGTCATTTTTATGTCATACACCGGCTTCGTGGGTTACTGTTCTGTCACGAGAGCATGGGAGCAACTTTACTTTGAAATGATCAGCTACTACCGTTGAGTCAATTGAACGCCGACCTTATCATATCGTGGCTCAGCGCCATATTATTATTATTATTTTCAATACATTGGGTAGAGATGTCTAATGCAGTTCACAAAATATCAACCTTGAGAATGAGTGTAATAAGGCGAAATCGCCAGCAGATGTCGACAGTGCCTTGGACGAGAGCAGCCAGTGTACAAGTTAATAATGAGCCCACTTTGCAGGATGTAAAGTTGTAATAAGCGTGTTGCATTTGCCGAAATGAACAAAATCAAAACAAGTTATCCCGTTATCGGCATCGTAAAACCAAGTGTTAATAAGTTGCACTTTTTATTCTGATCATGATCGAGCAACATAAAAATGCTCATGCTGCGCTTCTTACATTGGATGACGTGTCAATTGAAGTGATGCTAAAACATAGAAATGCTCATGCTGCTCTCATCATTGGATGACGTGTCAATTGAGGTGATGCTTAGACGTTATTTTCCTCATGATCGATCAGCATAGAAATGCTCATGCTTGGATGACGTGTCAGTTGAAGTGATGCTTAAACGTTATTTTCATCATGATCGATCAACATAGAAATGCTCGTGCTGCTCTTGTCATTGGATGACGTGTCCATTGAAGTGACGCTAAAACGTTGTTTTCATCATGACATCGATCAACATAGTGCTCATGCTGCTCTTGTCATTGGATGACGTGTCAGTCGAAGTGATGCTGAAACGTTCTTTCCTCGTGATCGCGATCAACGTAAAATGCTCATGCTGCTCCAATTCTCATTGGATGACGTGTCAATCGAAGGGTTGCTAAAACGTTATTTTCATCATGATCGATCAATACAGAAATGCTCACGAGCAGCCTTAAAGTCGGTGTTATTATCCCATTTATCCATGTTTATCAGGGAAACTGTTTTCACAATTTGTACTTATTTTGTTAATATAAGTTATCGTAAAAGCAAAAACCTTTGGTTTTCACAAAACCCTCAATTGTCTTAACATTACCGTCTTTCATCCCACTTGTAGAATTCAAACTACCAGGTCGTATTTAGAGAAATTTTCAAAAAATGGTGGGCATCAAATCCAAATCAAAGCCAAAACAAACTAAGTGCTGCTTTTATGCTAACAGAATTAGGCGACAGGCAAGAGAATGAAGGGCAGACGAGCTTTTGTTTCTTTTGGTCTTGGAACCCAGAAGGTGGGCGTCGTCACCCCAGACCGGATTGTGCACTTGGTTGCGATGCCCCAATAGTACCACCTAACGCCCACGTGTGGAACTACATAAATTGCAACACGTGTACAGTAATCGCTCGCTACATTGCGGTTCGTGCAGTTAATCGCTCGCTACATTGCGGTTCGTGCAGTACATCGCGGATTTTTTTTTTTTTTTAATTCCAAATGAAAATTTAGTATTTACATGTTTGAAACTGTTCATGTTTGAATGATGACATATGCACTTATATGGTTTAATATACATTTATTTATACACAAAAAAATTATGTTAAAGGGGGAGAGGGTGACACTACTTTGCGGATTTCACCTATCGCGGGTGCTCTGATCTGTCCGCCCGCTCGATCCCCAAATTGTGCCCTCAGCTGACGTCTGTGGTTTCGGATGGCTCGAGCACGAAGGCAGCTGCTACAAGGGGGTGGATGCCCCCAACGGTTGGCTGGGGGCCCGTCACCACTGCGTCTTGGAGGGCGGGGACCTGGTCTCCATCTCTTCCTCGGCCGAGCAAGCCTTTCTGCAAAAGATGATGAAGTGGAACGACTTCTGGCTGGGACTCTCCAATCTGGTGAGACGCGAGAACAATCAGCCGTGGGCTCTGTTGCGCTACTCGATCGACAAATTCAATGTTTTTTTTCCCACTCAGAAATGCGACGTAGCCTTGTGTAACTTTAAAGACGGAAACCTGACTTGGTCCGACGGCGAGACGACGACATACACCAACTGGGCCAAAGCTCACCCTAGGAGGTAAGAATGAAGTCACAACTTGGCATGCTGTCGTTGTCAGGTGGGCACACGTTGATGTCACTCGAGAGAAACAAACATGCCCAATCTTCCAGTTTGGCCCATTTTTGGTTGTGTGTCTCGCCTTAACTCGAATTCTCTCGGCAGCACCTCGGTTGCATCCTGCGCCTACGTCAAGGCTCCTTGGTCACATCTTTCCTGGATGACTGTTTCCTGCACTTCCCCGTTGAAATACGTGTGCAAACGGCCGCTGAGTAAGCGTGCACGTCCGTCGTCATGCTGCCGTTGAAAAGAGAAAAGTGCAATTGCAAAAATGTTTTATTTTTTTTATTTTTTTTGCAGAATGCCCAGCTGGGCGGACGTGTACCCCCAAAGACAGTTTTACTGCAGTGACAAGTGAGTTGTAGCACGATTTTCACCGCATTTATCATCATGGTTTCCTACAAAATGTTGCTTTTTTTTTGTGGCCTCAGCTTCCGACTGTGACGATGGATGGATGCAGTATGGCAATTTTTGCTATGATAATGTATATCACTTCGGTGGCTGGGTGAAAGGCGAGAGGTACTGTCTCAAGAAGGGAGGCCACCTGGCCAGCGTCCACTCTGAGGAAGAGGTCCAATTCATGTCGGGTGAGCCTCAAGGGGAAGCGCACTTGTCGTCCAGTCCCGCAAAGTTTGACCACGGGCATCAGTTGGCTGAAGCTCTTCTTGGACTGAAGCTCTTATTCTCCTTTCCTCAAGATTTCACGCATTACGCATGGATATGGGTGGGACTCAAGGTGAATAACAACAACTACGAGTGGAGTGACGGAACAGATTTGGTGAGTGAAATGCCCTTGAAAAAGGCGTTTTGCACGAGCTGAGTTGGCAGGTCCCTGGCACCATAAGATCCAGGACGTTCGTACTTTACAAGACTTGCAGGTAAAAGTCCTGACCTACTGACCTCTCATCTTGGAGACCGTTTTTAAAAGTGCCAGGGAGGGCACAAAATGTACGTCTTTTGAATGTACATAGTGTTTGGCCACCAATAAACTGAAACTGACAAAGTGAATCTTAAATGTGAGAAGGTACAAGGGCGACACCGTCATGTGAGTGATGGTGGTGGGAAGCTGACCAGATCAAATGCAGCAAGCTCAAGTCCTGTCCAAAATGTCATCCGCAGGACTACACCAGCCGGATAAACAGACGACGTGATGGAGTGGGATTGTTAAATTCTAATGGGAGAATTGAGTTACGGAATGATGGCCCATATACCACTGGCAGGATTTTGTGCCAAAAAGGTCCCAAACTCACACGCGCACACTCTCACACGCGCACACTCACTCCTCGTTCCATCAAGCGCTGCGCTCTCATATCCCCCAACCCCCTCCCTTCCCTGCAGCCAAGCGCGGCGGGCTTCGACAGCTGCCATTGGTTGGCCAACCGCGTAAGTGGGCGGGCGTCCGGCACTTAGGTCGACACGCCACTGCGCTCTCATGCGCTGTCCGTCTCGCTCGCAGGTTGGACTGACAAATGCGGCTGGTGGCTGGATGACCCCTTCAACGACTTCTGCTACCTGATCAACCGGCAGCCCACCGAGACCTGGCAGGAGGCGCAAAATGATTGCCGGCGCTTCGGAGGGAACCTTCTCAGCATCACCGATTTTCACGAGCAGATCTTTGTACACAGTAGGCTGGCCATTCTTTATTTTCTTCCCCCCAAAAAATCATTGCTATGTTTGTATTCGTTGTCTAGGCGCCACACTCGGTCTGCCTGCTCCTCCATCAATTGTTATACCTTCTCTCTGTACTTTTTTGGATTTGCCATCTCTCTGCAGTTCTAACCGACGTTGAAAGTTTTTTTGGCTTGGTTAGTTCCTGGCCTTAAAGTGCCACCAGCCTGTTTTGTTGTTACCACGACCTTCCTTACGAGCAGCAAACTGGATCCTGCGCCGTGCTGTAAATTGCGTTACCGGTCCACTGAAAGCACGCATGAATTCAAGGACTAAACGGTTTGAAACAGATATCGAGTAATGAGGACAAAATTCTGATGTTGAAATACTATGTCTTTTGGTTGGTTGTAAAATGTGTCAATCATTTTGTCCCAATAAGATTGTCGGAATGGAACCCAGTCACAATTGGCAACTGTAATTAATAACCGAATTGAATGGACGCTTGAGTGAATCATTTGTCTTGTTCCATGGTCTCCTTGGATCCAAAGGTTTCATCAAGGCTCTGGCGATGGATGCTTTATGGTTGGGCGCCAAAACCCCCCTGGACGGAGCTGCCAAGTGGACTGATGGATCACTGATAGCTTACGTCCACTTGATTGCAGGTCGGTCTGAAAGCATGTCTGATGTCTGTCGGCTGCAGTTTGGAGAAATGGGCCAGCGCTTCTATCTTCTCCCTCCAGGTGACGCCGACAAGGGGAAATGTCTGTCCTTCCTCACCGGCAGCGGCCACTGGAAAGCCGACACGTGCGACAAGAAGAATGGCTACGTGTGCAAGAAAAGAGGAGAAGGTAAGAAGATGTGACACTCCACTGGCCGTCATCACGCGTTGACATCCATCCATCATCCATCCATCCATCCATCCGTCTGTCTTTGCTTCTTTGCTTTTCAAGCTCTTGCACGAGTGCCAGAACCTAAGCCGTCTTCTGACGACGGTAAGTTGCCATAAACTCTGCGTTTAAAAGATGCGAGACAGAAAAATGCTAAAAATGTATTATTCACATGGACCTGTCGTCACGGCCCAAGCAGCAAAAATGACTTTGCCACTGTTAGTAACAGTAACGTAATGAACATAGCAATTGAGTAGATCTCATCCCTCACTGGAAAACTATTCCCAGTCGTCAGTGTGCTCTGATCTGTCCGCCCGCTCGATCCCCAAATTGTGCCCTCAGCCAAGCGCTGTGATCCCGGATGGCTCAAGTACGACGGCAGCTGCTACAAGAAGGTGGAGGCCCCCAACGGTTGGCTGGGGGCCCGTCATCACTGCGTCTCGGAGGGCGGGGACCTGCTCTCCATCTCTTCCTCGGCCGAGGAAGACTTTGTGAAGAAGACCATGATGGCCCACTTCTGGCTGGGACTCTCCAATCTGGTGAGACGCGAGCACAAGCGGCGGCTCTGCAGACGAGCTTGATTGTTTTTTTTTCCTCCCAGGAATGCGATGACATCTGGTGTCGCTTTCAAGACGGAAACCTGACTTGGTCCGACGGCGAGACACTGACACACGCCAACTGGGCCTCAGATCAACCTGGGAGGTAAGAATGAAGTCACAACATACAGTCGTGGGCACAAGTTGATGCCACTCGAGAGAGAAACAAACATGCCCAATCTTCCAGTTTGGTTATGTGTCTCGCCTTACACAACTTCTTCCGACAGCACCGACGTTGCGTCCTGTGCCTACGTCAAACAAGGCACTTATGATCAGCCTGGCAAGTGGATGTCTGGTTCCTGCGCTTCCTCGCTGGCATACGTTTGCGAGCGGCCGCTGAGTAAGCCTGCACTGCACGTCCGTGTTGCCCTTGGAAGGAGAAAAGCGCAATCGTAAACGGTTTTTTTTTTCCCCCTCCCCAGATTGCTCTACGTGTCCTCGCAAAGACAGTTTTGCTGTAGTGGCGAGTGAGTTGCAGCACATCTTTATCAGCTTGCCGTGTGTCCTACTAAAAATGTTTTCTTTGTGGCCTCAGCTTCCGACTGCAGCGAGGGCAACTTATTGTATGACGATTACTGCTATCATTACGAGAAATCGGCTAAAAGCTGGGAGGAATCTGAGAGATTCTGTGTCGATCGGGGAGGCCACCTGGCCAGCGTCCACTCCGAGGAAGAGGCCCGATTTGTGTATGGTGAGCACCGACACGAAGCCCACCTGTCGTCCAGTCCCACAAAGCTTGACTTGGCTGTCTTGTCGCCTTTGCTCAAGGTCACGGACAAAGCCCGTATTCGTCTTTCTTGGGACTCAAGAAGAACAAGTGGAGTGACGGAACAAAATTTGTAAGTGAAATGCTGAAAGCATTTGAGAAAGTTATTTTGCAATAGCTATGTGCAACAAGGGGACAAAGAAATGTCGGTTTCAAGAGGGGAAATGTCTAAAAGAGGGCGAGAGCAGAGCAGCCCGATGACACGCTGTGCAAACTATTTTGAACGAGGATGGCGGCGCCGTCGTGCGCTGGGGATTTGTCACAGCACGCAAAACAGTTTGATCGGACACTTTGTTGTGAACCGAGGCTTAGCCAGGGGGAAGGGCTTGGTCCGCAATGGGCTCTGTATTTTTGTCCTCTAGTGTTATTTTTGGGTTGTTGTCATTTGCCCTCCACGCCACTAGAGGGACTCTATAAAACTTGCGGTGAATTTGAACATTGCCGGGATTGACAGGAGGTTTATGACCGCGTCAATGCCTTGGGGCTATTTGTTTATGTTGTTTTTATGATATTTTTACTTTTAGAGTTTGCCGTGTTTTGTTTGAACAATAAACCTGCACGTCAAGAGTCCCAACACGCTCATGTTGTTCACAGGACTACCAAAAGAGGGAAAATAACACCGTGGGAGACTGCGTGTTCCCAACTGCTCTTGGGGAGCTCAGTTCCTGCAACTGCACAGTAAACCGGCCATTTGTCTGCAAAATAGGTGCAAACGTTCCGAGCGCTCCCTCTGGACTCTGTCGCGGCACACGTTTGCTCATATTTGCCCCCCCCCACTTTGCCCTTCCCTGCAGCCAAGAGCGGAAGACCTCGACAGCTGTCTCCATTGGTTGGCCAACCGGGTAGGTGGGCGGGTGTCCGGCACTGGCCGTCGATACGCCGCTGTGCGCTCATGCGGCGTCCGTCCGTCCGTTTCGCTCGCAGACTGGACTGTCCAATGCGGCTGGTGGCTGGACAACCCCACCGACGACTTCTGCTACCTGATCGTCCGCCAGCCCAAGACCTGGAAGGAGGCCCAAGAAGACTGCCATCACCTGGAAGGGAACCTGCTCAGCATCACCGGCTCACACGAGCAGACCTTTGTACACGGTAGGCTGGCCATTCGTTGTTTTCCAATTCGTAGGAATAGAATGAGAAGAAAATGGATGAGGAGGAGGTTACAGTGAACCTGAGATGAAAAGATTCTTACTGCTACTCTTGTAAGTTGTACGAGAAAAACGGCAACACTACAGACGCCGTCTTCAAAAGCGGCGTGCCCATCGTTGGAGCAAAAGAAGGCAGGCCCACATCGTGTGGATGGCAAGAGTTGCTTTGCTGCTTTTTTTTGTGTGGAATCATTTTCACCGTCTTTGTTGCAGTATTGTTATCCAATGCGTAGTGCATTTCACAACGGCTGCAGCTGTCGTGAAATGCGCCACACCCATCGAGTTGTATTGCAAGTGTGGTCCGGAGAGACGTTCTCCTTTGATCCAAAGGTTACATCAAGGCTGTGGCGCTGAATGATGACGATGCCCCTCTGTGGTTGGGCGTCAAAAGCCCATTTGACGATGATGACACCAAGTGGACTGACGGCTCACTGTTCAAGAAAATCAAAGAATTTGAAGGTCAGTCTGAAAGCATGTATGTCGGCTGCAGTTCGCAGGAACGCTTAGATCTGGTCTCCCTCCAGATGACGGCAACGACGAGAAATGTCTTACCTTCCTCACCGGCAGCGGCGACTGGAAAGCCGACGCGTGCGACCACAAGAGTGGCTACATGTGCAAGAAAAGAGCAAAAGGTAAGGAGGAAGTGACGCTCCACTGACCGTCATCGCGCGTTGACGTCCGTCTTTGCGTTTCCTCTTGCAGGAGTGGCAGATGCTATGGCGCCTTCGGACAACAACGGTAAGTCGCCGTAAACTCTGTGTTGAAAAGATGCCAGACAAAAAAATGCTTCTCAACCGAAAAAAAAAAATTGTAGATAACAAATGTTCACCTAATGTTTGCATTTTTTAATAAAAAATTGGTTGGTCGGGTCATGTCAAACTTACAAAGTGTCCAATGACTGTCACAAGAACAAAATGTGACATTTCGCATTTGGCAGATCAGCCGAGTTGGATTTGTTTTCTCCATTTTCAAAAGACTCATCTTAAAACGCATCTTTGGTCTCCGCCTCTTGACTCAGTGCCCGCCTCCCTCGGCCACGGTTTGCAGCGTTGGGCAAATTGCTTCCAAAATGTAATGTTACCTTTCCAAAAGCAGTTGACGGTGTCAATAGAAGTGCATCGATTGGAACTTATTCACTTGAATATTTATTGAACAACAATGCAAATTTTTCAATTGTCAGACAATTGGCCGGAGTGGCTGGCAATTCGCAATATGGGAACGTAACAATGCTCCCAATAGCTGAAAAAAGTCAACATACCGCTGGTGCCAAGTTCCTCGCTCAAAGTCCTCCAAGCCGGCTCCCGGTTTGTTTTATCTGGCGATAGGTAGAGCTTGGAATGCGAACGCACGGCGACAATGATCACTTTAGTTTTGTTTTTGAGCTGCCGTTCCATTGCGCAAAATGTTCTGCGAAACATTCCTTGAAGCTGATTGAGTAGATTATTCCTTAACTGTATTCTCAGCCAATCAGTGTGCTCTGATCTGTCCGCCCGCTCGATCCCCAAATTGTGCCCTCAGCTAACATCTGTGGTTTGGGATGGCTCAAGTACGATGCCAGCTGCTACAAGAAGGTGGAGGCCCCCAACGGTTGGCTGGGGGCCCATCATCACTGCGTCTGGGAGGGCGGGGACCTGCTCTCCATCTCTTCCTCGGCTGAGGAAGACTTTGTGAAGAAGACCATGATGACCCACTTCTGGCTGGGACTCTCCAATCTGGTGAGACGTGAGCACAAGCGGCGGCTCTGCAGACGAGCTTGATTTTTTTTGGTTTTCCTCCCCAGAAATGCGATGACATCTGGTGTCGCTTTGAAGACGGAAACCTGACTTGGTCCGACGGCGAGACGCTGACACACACCAACTGGGCCTCAGATCAACCTGGGAGGTAAGAATGAAGTCACAACATGCAGTCGTGGGCACACGTTGATGCCGCTCGAGAGAAACAAACATGCCCAATCTTCCAGTTTGGTTATGTGTCCCACCTTACACAACTTCTCCCGACAGCACCGACGTCGCCTCCTGTGCCTACGTCAAACAAGGCACTCATGATCAGTCTGGCAAGTGGATGTCTGGTTCCTGCGCTTCCTCGCTGGCGTACGTTTGCGAGCGGCCGCTGAGTAAGCCTGCACTGCACGTCCGTGTTGCCCTTGGAAGGAGAAAAGCGCGATTGTAAACGTTTTTTTTTTCCCCCTCCCCAGAATGCCCGGCTGGGCGGACGTGTGCCCGCAAAGGTTATGCCTTCAAAGCAGTGAAGAGTGAGTCGCGTCTTTATCCACAGTCACCAGCTTGTTTCCTACTAAATGTTTTCTTTGTGGCCTCAGCTTCCGACTGCAGCGGTGGCGACTTACTGTATAACGATTACTGCTATCATTACGAGGGTGAGGCCAAAAGTTGGGAGGAAGCCGAGAAGTTCTGTCGGTCTCGGAGAGGCCACCTGGCCAGCATCCACTCCAAGGAAGAGGCCCAATTTGTGTATGGTGAGCACCAAGACGAACCGCAGCAGTCGTTAGTAGGGATGCATACCGCGGACCGCTAGCACAAAGATTCTCTACGAACAATACCACAAACATTTAACGTAGATCAAATAATAAGGAAATAAATAGCTGAATAATAAAAAGCTTCATTAAAGTGACAGACAACTCACTGCACCGTTTGTCAAAGTAGTTGCTACCAAGGGGGTTAGGAGAAACACACGCAACCCTACGAAGCATTAGCTTACAGTGCTCTCGCTCATGGGATAAAGCTAAAAGACCGCCCAGTGTTTGACGCTTTGCGTGGAGCGGCTAATGCTAACACAAACTCCGCATCTTCGACGAATTCGCACAGCGCTTTTAATTAACCGTGCTTTAGTCAAGGTAAGTAGGCTTGCTATGTTTGTCGCGGCGCGGCTAACGCTAACACAAACACCGCATCTTCAACGAATCCTTGCAGCGCTTTTAATTAACCATGCTATAGTCTATCGTTAGGCCTTGCTGTGTTGTCGTGAACTGCGCTAATATATCTGGCCTTTATTGTTTTTTTTCTGTACAGCCACCAAAGAATCCCCATTCACTCTCGCTAAAAGATAAAGATGACTTGTTGCACGACGTGTACATTGGCACTGAGCACAGTTTGTTGTTATGCCCCCCACAGTAAAATACAAGAGCTGTAAAAATATTTGATCTCTCATCACATCTTCAAATTACATACAGTAAAAAGCAGGGGTGTCAAACTCAATTTTTTTCACGGGCCAAATTGTAGTCATAGCTTCTTTCGGAGGGCCATTCCGACCGTCAACCCAAATACATGTATGAGCACCTCATATACAGTAAAAGCTACAAAACAAACTGACATATAACTCGGTTTCAAATCGGACGAGTAAAAACTGGTCAAATATTAAAGAATAAAAAGTATCTGGACCCCGGGCCTTGAGTTTGACACATGTGGTATAAAGTATGGAGAACGCTATTGATAAACATCAGCATCGAAAAGGAATGTTCATTCTAATGATATGCATCCCTCGTCGTCGTCCCCACAAAACATGACAACAGGCATCATTTGGCTGAAACGCTTCTTGCCCTTTCCTCAAGGTCACTCGTACACCCAACATTCATCTTTTGTGGGACGCAAGAAGGTCGAGTGGAGTGACGGAACAGAATTTGTAAGTGAAATGCTTAAGGCCTTTGAAAAAGTAAGCTTAGCTGGGAAAGTCGAAATTTGTCTTCTCTTAAAAACCTTTCAGATAGTTTCGGCAGCAACTTCCACCTTCGTCAGAGTTCGGCCGGAAGTTGCTGCCGGAACTGTCGGAAAGGTTTTTAAGGTAAGACTAACACAGCTTGAGAGCAGAGAAACCCATCATGCTGACTTTTTTACCTCCTCGAAGACCCTTATTGCTCCAAAGCAGGGGATGGGGAGTGGGGTGAACAGGTTCCGGGGTCGACTCTGCAAACTGTTTAGTCAGTGCATAGGGGTCCATGTCTTACAAGGTTGTGTATAAACAGATTCTTGGCCACATTTGCACAAAAAAGGTAAGAGGGGAGAGCAGTTAATGATTCGGAGTCAGCACTCAAAAAACAGTTTTCTACCCTACCAAAAAGGGGGGGTTCCAACACTCATGTTGTTCACAGGACTACCAAGCGTTGAAGAATAACACCGTGGGAGACTGCGCGTTCCCAACTGCTCTTGGGGAGCTCAGTTCCTGCCTCTGCACAGTAACGCGGCCATTTGTCTGCAAAACAGGTGCAAACGTTCCGAGCGCTCTCTTTTGTCACGCCACACCTTTGTTCATATTTGACGCTCTCCTGCCCTTTCCTGCAGCCAAGCGCGGAGGACCTCGGCAGCTGCCACCATTTGTTGGCCAACCGGGTAGGTGGGCGAGCGTCTGGCACTGCCGTCTGCACGCCGTCTGCTGTCGCCCGCCCGCCCGCGCGCCGCTGTGCTCTCAAGCGCCTTCGTCTGTCTGCTCGCAGACTGGACTGACCAATGCGGCTGGTGGCTGGACAACCCCACCGACGACTTCTGCTACCTGATCGTCCGCCAGCCCAAGACCTGGAAGGAGGCCCAAGACGACTGCCATCGGCTGGAAGGACACCTGAGCAGCATCACCGACTTTCACGAGCAGATCTTTGTACACGGTAGGCTGGCCATTCCTTTGTGTCCACTCATGAATGAATAAATTCTGTCGTTCCCCGGTTGGGCAATGTGCCGCATTGGGATTGATTGGAGACGTTACAAACAGGCGATTGTTAGATAATTTAGCGGACGGACCTTTGCCGTAGGGATAATTTAGCGTGCGGACGAATGGCCCTCTCGGGAGTTGGAACATTTTCCGAAAGGGCATTCTGCCAAGACGTTCCCAACAAAACCTCACAATACGTTTGTTCTGTGTGCTGGCTTGAGGACAACATATTGGCGGCCACGACCGCTCGTTTTCGGAAAGCAAAAACACATTCAAGCAAAGTATGGGCTCGAGCACAAAGCTCAATGAGCCGCTGAGTAAAGTGTCTCTCTGAAAGCCGTTTCCAACCGTTCGTTGTTTGCCTCGGCTCCAAAGGTTACGTCAAGGCTCTGGCAAACGCGCCCTCTCTGTGGTTGGGTGCTAACACCTCTATCACTGAAGACGACACCAAATGGACTGACGGATCCCCGTTCGCTTACATCCGCTCGAGCGCAGGTCGGTCCGGAAGCACGTCTGTCGTTTGGAGGAACGGAGGAGCGCTTAGGTCTTGTCTCCCCCCAGGTGACGCCGATGCCAGCTCTCGGGAAACCTGTCTTTCCTTCCTCACCGGCAGCGGCGACTGGAAGGCCGACAGGTGCTCCCACATGCGAGGCTACATGTGCAAGAAAACGAAAAAGGGTAAATGAGATGTGACGCTCCACCGGCTGTCATCACGCGTTGACGTCTGTCTTTGCTCTTGCAGGAGTGACGGCACCTTCGCCGTTTCCTCTCCATGGTAAGTCGCCTTGAACTGTGCGTCGCAATGTATACGCCTCAAACAACACACACTTGCAACGGCCAGTAAATGTCCTGCTCCGTTGATCTTGGCAAAAAGAAGTTGCAGCGGGGCGCTCAAGTCACACCGTCTTGTCGTCATATGCCAAATGTGTCCGCCTGATCCGCAAATTGTGCCCTCAGCCAAGCTCTGTGATCCCGGATGGCTCGAGTACGAATACTGGTGCTACAAGAAGGTGGAGGCCCCCAACGGTTGGCTGGGGGCCCGTCGAGACTGCGTCTGGCAGGGCGGCGACCTGGTCTCCATCACCTCCTCGGCCGAGGAAGACTTTGTGAAGGACGCCATGGGCAAGAAGACCCCCTTCTGGCTGGGACTCTCCACTCTGGTGAGACGCACGCACTGGCGGCCGTGGACTCTTGGAGCGACCGCCTTGATCGTTTTTTGTTCTCGCGGCCCAGAATTGCGACGACGTCTGGTGTGACTTTGTGGGCGGAAACCTGACTTGGTCTGACGGCAAGATGCTGACACTCACCAACTGGGCCTCAAATCAACCTGGGAGGTAAGAAATCTCAACTTTGCATGCTTTCCTTGTTAAGGGCACTCGAGAGAAGGAAAACATGCCCAATCTTCCATCTCGGCCCATTGTCGGTCGTGGGTCTCTCGCGACTTGTCTCGACAGCACCGACGTTGCCTCCTGCGTCTACGTCAACCAAGGGGCTTGGAGGCAGCCTGGCAAGTGGAGATCTGGCTCCTGCGCTTCCTCGTTGGCGTACATGTGCATGCGGCCGGTGGACTGTAAGCCTGAGCATCCGACGTAATGATGCCGTTGAGAGGAGAAAAACGTAACTGGGCCTTTGTTTACAGTCTGCCCGGATAAAGAGAGGTGTTTACCCAAAGGGGGTTCTGCTCTCGTGGCAAGTGAGTTGCAGTGCGCTTGTTTGCACTTTCACCATCCCCTCATGGTTTGCTACAAAATGTTGTTTGCGGCTTCAGCTTCCTCCTGCGACGATGGCCACTTCCTGTATGGCGATTACTGCTATCGTTACGAGGAAATGCTAAAAGACTGCGATGAAGCTGAAGATTTCTGCCGTGTGTGGGGAGGTCACCTGGCCAGCGCCCACTCAGATGGCGAGGCCCAGTTTTTGGCAGGTGAGCACCAACGCGTATCGACGAGGGCGGAGGTGGTCCCTGATCACATTCAACGGGCTTGGCGCTGATGGTTCAAAAACTCTGTTTCCTTTCCTCAAGCTCACAAGCAATCAGCAATGATGCCTCTTGTGGGACAAAGGATGGGGGTGAACGGAAAATATCATGTAAGTTGATGATGGCAGTCTAAAGATGAATCATGTCAATAAGTTGCACCGAGAATGTCACGTGACGAGGATAGATTGCAACCATATAACGTTGTGGCTTGGCATGCAGGACTACAGCGAGTGGGACAGCGCCCCCTCCATGGACTGTAAACGACTGGCATCTAATGGAAAGCTCCATGATGTCACCCGGAATTCCACCAGGCCATTCTTCTGCAAAAAAGGTCCAAAAGGTCCCAAACACTCATTTCCCACACACGGTGTGTCGCGATGCTCATATTTGGCCCCGCGTCCCTGCAGCCAAGCACGGAGGGCCTCGACAGCTGCCAGGTGGGCGTCCGGCACCGCCGCCGTCCGTCTCGCTCGCAGGCTGGACTGACAAATGCGGCTGGTGGCTGGACGACCCCTCCAGCGACTTCTGCTACCTGATCAACCGCAAGCCCAAGACCTGGAACGAGGCCCAAGACGACTGCCAGCGGCAGAAAGGGAACCTGCTCAGCATCACCGACTCGCACGAGCAGAACTTTGTACACGGTAGGCTGGCCATTTGTCGATTATGCCTGGCATCTGTCTTTGGCCATTCTGCTCCCTTGAGGTATATTTCCGAATGACGATTGTGCTCCATATTGTTAGGTTACTTCAAGGCTCTGGAGACCGGTCCCGCTTTGTGGTTGGGCGCCAATGAAACGATCGATCTTGACGGCGGCAAGTGGGCTGACGGATCCCCCTTCTCTTACGTCCACTTCAGTGAAGGTCGGGCGTGGATGTTTGTCGGCTGCAGTTTGGAGAAATGGACCGGCGCTTAGATGTCAGATGTTCTCTCTCCAGGCGCATTTCTGAATGACCATTGTGCTCCATATTGTTAGGTTACTTCAAGGCTCTGGAGACCGGTCCCGCTTTGTCGTTGGGCGCCAATGAAACGATCGAGCTTGACGGCGGCAAGTGGGATGACCCCTTCTCTGACGTCCACTTCAGTGCAGGTCGGGCGTGGATGTTTGTCGGCTGCAGTTTGGAGAAATGGACCGGCGCTTAGGTCTCAGATGTTCTCCCTCCAGGTGACACCGATGGGGGCAAATGTCTTTCCTTCCTCACCGGCAGCGGCCACTGGAACGTCGACGCGTGCGACAACACGAATGGCTACGTGTGCAAGAAAAGAGGAAAAGGTGAGATGCGATGCTCCGCTGACCCTCATCACGTGTGTCATGACATCCCCATCCGTGTTCCCGCTTGTAGGAAAACCGTCAAAACCCCTGCCGCTACAGGACGGTAAGTTGCCGTGAATGTTTTTTGTGAAGAGAAGCGAGAGAGAGAGAGAGAGAGAACAAGGTTGTGCTCTCACAGGCTATATGAAAAAGATTGTCTGCCAAGGAGATTGGAAAACCCTTGAATGTCCCGAAGAACGAGTCATCCGGATCCGGTCAGCCTTCTACGGGCGGAGGCGTAGCGATGTCTGTCCAAATGGCAACGCAACAGATGGTAAGACAAAAGGATCCATGAGTGGCGACCTTGACTTTGGCTTGGCGTTCTGGAGCCGCGTTGGTCAGACTGAAGGAATGCGAGCTTTAGCATTTCTGTAGCTGCGTTTTCACAAGTGTTGGAACTCATTATCAAAATGGCCTGCGATTGACACGTGATTGATTGACACGTGATTGATATCAATTGAAAATACCTTGATTCCTTAACAAAATCAGAAGTGCCCATGTGTCAAACGGGTGCCGGTGTGTTGTAACTTGCAGGGACGTGCACGGTGGACCTCTCTTTCTACAAGACACTGTGTGACAACGATCATGTTTGCACCATTTACCTTTCGGATTCAGATTCCTGCCCTGGTGTCTCCTCCATATACTTGCACATTGTCTACAGCTGTGAAGAGACAGGTGGGCTTCACATCCCGACACTTACTGTTGTGCCCAGAAAGAGCTTCGGCAAGGGACGGGTGTCCAGATCATTGAATGTGTGTCAACTGAGCATCCCTTCAATGTAACTAACGTTTGTCTTTCCTCAGTGTGTCTTGACAGTCTGACAACTGACGGGAGCATCGCAGACTCTGCCTTTTCAGCCTCTTCCTTTGTGATGAAGGACAAACTTCACAAAGCGCATCTCGGAGGCAGCGGGTGCTGGTTACTGAGCGAAAAGTGTTAGTTAAAAAAGCAGTTAAAAAAGCCGACCTTATTTGTGTGTAATTTGGTGTCCCATGCAATGTAATGCCTTCCTCGTTCAGCCGGCAGCTGGATCCAGGTGAACCTCGGTCAGAGGAAAAAGGTGACAGCCCTCGTGACCCAGAGCTGTAATACAGACGTTAGGAAACGGTACACCGTACTTGAGATGCAGATCAGCATTGACGGAAAGACTTGGTATACCCACCCAGACGGGCAGGTAAGCAGCCGGCCGGTCAGGCAACCCATGCTCTTGTCATTGCAAACATGCACGTGCTCTGTTTCTAGTTTGGTTTGGGGACTCGTCTACTAGCCACGCCTGTGTTCACCCAGTATGTCCGCCTCCTGCCAGTCGACTACAGATTGAATGTCGGCCTTCGCTTTGATGTCTTGGGGTGCGCCGTTGACGACACCGCTCGTGAGTCAAACACTCGGCCGCTCTGAGCGCTGTGAGGAAACCAGCTTCAAATGTGCTTTGATTTGCCCTTTTGACCCTCAGACATCACCTGTGCCAGCAATTTCAAAAGCCTCACCAAGTTCGCCAGTTCAAAGACGTGAGTCAGACCCGACATGACGTTTCTTGGCGGTGAAGCCTCCCCTCCCAACTCCCACGTTGTCTTCCGCAGGGTCCTCTGCCCACCGGGCTGCGGCAAAGCCCCCCACATTGTCTACGGAACATCGATCTACAACCAGGTATGTAAATACTGAACGACCCTCCGGCGGCTTTGTCTGAGACGTTTTCTGAGTGCAGGACTCAAACATCTGCACGGCCGCTATTCACGCGGGTATCATTCGGAACGAGATCGGAGGAGCTGTGACTTTGCTGAAGGCGCCGCCACAAAACGCCGACCTCATCTACACCGAGAACGGGATCACTTTAGTTGAGTGAGTGGTCAGCTCTCACCGCCGAGTCGGCTCATAGAGGCCCGGCTCATTCTCACTTTACTGTCTGCAGATACGATGGCAAAACGGCTTCTTACGCCTTTGCTGAGAACGGTGAGTAGAATGTCCAGAATAGAAGGCATTTCACACTTGATGTGACGGCATCTTGCGTGCAGAGCCCAGATGCTTGGGACCTGACTGGGAGGAGTTTGCGGGCTTCTGCTACAAACGTTTGGATGATCAAAAGACGTGGTACGGTGCTCAACACGCCTGCAGGAGCGTCTGTGCCGAACTGGTGTCCATACGCTCCGAGGCGGAGCGAGATTGGCTGCAAGAAGCCATGAACTTTGGTGCGTGCGCCAACGCCCGACGGTCTTCCGTCACAACTACTCGATATCTGGGAAGCGCATGAGAGCTCTGTTGCTGTCTGTCCTCTGCAGGCACGGGCGACGCGTGGACCGGACTGAACGACCTGGTCGTCAAGGGCAGATTCATGTGGTCGGACCGCCAGAAGGTGACCTTCACCAACTGGGCTAAGGGAGATCCTGCCCGCCTGTTGGAGAATTGCGTGGCCACGTTGAGCCAGGTGGGTGCGGTTATTTGTCAACACCTGCCCAACTGTTTGAAATCATCTGATTTTGACTTTCAGACTGGCAAATGGAGAAAGATGTCCTGCGTGCGACTCAACAGCTTTGTGTGTAAGATGCCCACGGCGCGTTATCCAATCAAAGTGCGTCTTGCATCTGGAGTGGCAGCCTGCCGTGATGGCGTCCGGGTGTGGAATGACTCTCAGTGAGTCTTGCATCTGGAGTGGCAGCCTGCCGTGATGGTGTCCGGGTGTGGAATGACTCTCGATGAGTCCAAGTTGCTGGTGGTCTCAGTACAAATATTCTGATTTGATTATTTAAAGTTCTATTGACCATAAATCATGTTATTGACCATGCATTTATATTATTCTGTTTAATTTATCATGCATTCAAAGTTATTCACATGCATTATTCTTTGGTTTGATTTACCATGCGTTATTATTCTGTTTAATTTACCATGCGTTATTATTATTATTCCGATTCATTTACCATACGTTCTTTTCATTCTTTCACTATTACTATTATGATTAATTCACCATGCGTTATTCTTCTGTTTAATTTATTATGCATATCCTGTTGTGAAAAATACATAAAAACAATAAAAAATTAAAAGACAATTCCCATTATTATTTTCCCATCCATCTTCTATCACTTAAATCTGGGGGCAGCACCTTTAGGACGGGCGCCCATCCTCCTCCCCTTTTGTCCAGCTCATCCCGGGGAATCGATCCCAAGGCGTTCGCAGGCCAACCGAGAGACACAGGGTGTACCCATTTTGGCCGCTTGTAGCATCACCCATCTCGCGGTCTATCCTGCCCTTGCTCGTGAACAAGACCGCAAGATGCTTGAACTCTACTCGCCTACTGCCCGATGACAGCTGGGATAGGCTCCGACATGTCCGCGATGCCTGTGCGGACAAGCGGTAGGGACGGACGGATGGTATAATTCTCATTCATTTGATTTTCTGATGTGTTCTTGTTCTGCCCTCTTTGGTTCGTGTTGAAACGTCATTTTCTATTTAATGGTTAAGCCCGCCCTCCTGTGGATGCTTGGTGTAAGTGTTTTACTCAGCACGAGACGATTGTATGTTCATTTTATTTACGTGTCGAAGTGACGTTAGCCAACATGCTACAAGCTAACGATCGTTTCACGCGGTGTTTTCTTTCTTTTGTATTTCAGTTTTACGATGGTCTTAAGAGGGCAATGGTTTGAGGCCATTCGTCAATAAATCGGCATTTAAGACAACCAAGTCTGATGATTCGCTGGTGGAAAAGTAGACGCTCAGCACATTCTGTTTGATTTAATGTGTCATAACATGATAAATCTACCGTGCGTTCTTCTGTTTTATTTCCCATGCATCAAGTAAGTTTGCACTTGAATTAGGGTGACATCTATTTTCTGGGGCAATAAAAACCGTCAAATCAAAAATCCCACCCAAAGAATCTGCACTCAACAGCTCACAAAATCTTCGCAGCACATTGAAAATCTAGATGTTGCATTCGAAGCACTCTCGGAGCAATGAGAGCAACATATCCTTTCTACACGCGCACATGTGCATGGCGGCAAAAGAAGCACAGATGCTCGCAGGTTGTTGTTGGGCCCCGGCATCTTTCCCACGTTCTCCCACCGGTGCAGGGCGGGGTCGTCGCGGTGGACCGTCTTCGTATCGGGCGATTCGGTGTGTTCATTTACACAAGTAGTATGGCTGAAGAGGAAGATGATGTCGGTGGAGTTTAACGCTTGCAACGGTTTGCTAATTTTATTATGCACCAAAAGTTGAAATGCGTATTTTCTTGTGTTGTTCACCAGTGTCGCTCCTGTAAACGGCGACCGCGGCGGGAAAACCACCTAAGTGGATACTTTGTATTCGTCATTATCAGTTTGGCCCGTGAACAACTATCTGTCTTTGTGCTCCTTAAACAAATGTATCGTTGTGGAAGAAGCCTTGAAGCTGTCGGACCACAATGTTTTTCCGCTTCGACTCTTGGCAAAAAAAAAAAACATAAAAGCAGCACAGGACGCCGCGTGTGCATGAAGCCTTTCTGCCATATTGGAGGGTGACTTTGAAACTGTCGTGGGGGAAAGCCAAGCATGCCTTGGTAAAAAAAAAAAAGAAAAAAAGTGAGCCACAAGATGATGTGGCAAACTTTTGTGCTCCCTGAAAATCAACACTAATTCTGAGAGGCTTGAATGTAAAATGTTTTGCATTCTCGTCTTGATCACAAATTGGAATCCACCGACCACCACGTGACGTATCTGAGGGAGCGGCCTGCTTCGGGCTTGTCGCAGGCTGACTGGACGTCCATCATTTCCTCTCCTCCAGCTGAGACTTTCAGTGAGGCGGATTAAATTTTCCCCCCCCCCCCTCCTGACTGCAATCGCTCCGACCCTCAGCGAAGCGATTTTCTTTAAACATGTGGAGGGGACTCAAATGGTCTCTTCTCACAATGAGCATATTTTGGAGCTGCGCTTCAGGTAAGCAATCTTATCTTTCGTCAATATAAAAAAGTGAAGAGTTCGTTGCTAAAACAATACCGCTGTCGGCGGGTACTGAGTTATCATAACTGCATCTGCTTATATTCCGTTCCGGTGCCCGAGATGAACGACTTTATTGCAATATCACACGGGTGAATTACAAAGACTCTTGTGAACATTTTAGAACGCTGATTATTCGGAGACTCGGAGCACCAAAAAAAAAAAAAAGAACCACCATGTTGTTGCTGTATACAACTTAGAACCTTTGTTCTTATTTGTGGTAACAAAAGTAACATGTTGAAGTGTGCTTATGGAGCTCGGTGACGTAAACTGCCGCTTGAAAGTGGAACGGGACGAGATAAGCGCAATGACTTTATCCCGTTGTCAATTTTGCAGTGCATGCGGCGGAGTAGATTTCTTGTTCAAACGTCATCGAGCCTTTGGCATGTTATTCATAGTTTCTAATCATTTAGAGGTGAACGTGGGCTTTCAATCGTTATTTTTATTTATGTGGGATCCTGTTCTCTTACTTAATGATCATCGTCTTGTTACTATTAGCCAAGTGACGGCTTTTAGTGGCTCTTAGTTGTTAGCATAGTACTTAATATAAAGTACTGCGAGCAAACCATTGACGGCTGTTGCAGACTTCATAACAATATCGCTAACTTATTGTGCAGAAATATGTCGATTTTCTCATCACACGCACGCACGCACGCACGCACGCACACGAAAAGAAGCTTTTTACACAGTTACTGTTCGTTGTAATGTTTCTGTCATAAGTGATCTAGTTGCATCAGCAATCATTTTTGGCAAAGATGTTTTCTTTTAATTTAGTTCCAAAATTCAGTAGGACTATTAGGAGACTCTAATTTCAGTGTGTCTTTTATATCTCCCAGTGAATCGCGGGGCGTATTTGAATTTTATAGCGTTTCGCGTTGAAAATGGTTTTGCTTTGCCTCTGCAATTTTTTTTTTTTTTTTTAATCACCACAATTTACTTTCCAAGATTTGAATATGCAAAGTTTTTTTCGAGGTAAAACTAGTTTTGCTTCGCCTTGGTAATTTTTTTTGAAGAAACTGTTTTCAGGTTTCACCTCAATTATTTTTTTCAGATGCATATTTTATATTTTCTGACGCACATTTCCCCCCCCAGATCGGGCTCAATACTAATTTTGAGTTGCACACTTTTCTTTTGACCAAAATCTGGCGTGGGGGGGGGGGGGGGGGCGGAATCCAAATCAAAGCCAAAACAAACAAAGTGCTTCTTTTATGCTAACAGAATTAGCCCCAGGTTGCTGGCGACAGACCAGAGAATGAAGGGCAGACAAGCTTTTGTTTCTTTTGGTCTTCGAACCCAGAAGGTGACAAAGGGCGTTGTCTCCCCTGACGAGATGTGCAGTTGGTTGCGATGCCCCAATAGTACCACCTAACGCCCACGTGTGGAACTACATAAAGTATTCCATCAGTGTGCTCTGATCTGTCCGCCCGCCCGATCCCCAAATTGTGCCCTCAGCCAAGCGCTGTGATCCCGGATGGCTCGAGTACGACGCCAGCTGCTACAAGAAGGTGGAGGCCCCCAACGGTTGGCTGGGGGCCCGTCACCACTGCATCTGGGAGGGCGGGGACCTGCTCTCCATCTCTTCCTCGGCCGAGGAAGACTTTGTGAAGAAGACCATGATGACCCAATTTTGGCTGGGACTCTCCAATCTGGTGAGACGCAAGCACAATCGGCCGTGGGCTCTGCAGCGCTACTCCGTCGACGAGCTTGATTGTGGGTTTTTTCCTTCTCAGAAATGCGATGACATCTGGTGTCGCTTTGAAGACGGAAACCTGACTTGGTCCGACGGCGAGACGCTGACACACACCAACTGGGCCTCAGCTCAACCTGGGAGGTAAGAATGAAGTCACAACATGGCACGCTGTCGTTGTCAGGTGGGCACACGTTGATGTCACTCGAGAGAAACAAACATGCCCATTCTTCCAGTTTGGCCCATTTTTGGTTGTGTGTCTCGCCTTAACTCGAATTCTCTCGGCAGCACCTCGGTTGCGTCCTGCGCCTACGTCAACCGTTGGGCTTATTGGGAGCCTGGCAAGTGGATGTCTGGCTCTTGCGCTTCCTCGCTGGCGTACGTTTGCGAGCGGCCGCTGAGTAAGCCTGCACTGCACGTCTGCGTTGCCCTTGGAAGGAGAGAAGCGCAATTGTAAAAGTCTTTCCCCCCCCCCAGAATGCCCGGCTGGGCGGACGTGTGCCCGCAAAGCCAGTGCTGCTGTAGTGGCGAGTGAGTTGTCGCACGCTTTTCACCGCCTCTATTGTCATGGTTTCCTACAAAATGTTGCTTTTTTTTTTGTGGCCTCAGCTTCCGACTGTGACGATGGATACATGCAGTATGGCGATTTTTGCTATCATTTTACACCACGGTCCAATCGTCTAAATTGGGAGGAAGCCGAGAGGTACTGTCTCGCTCGGGGAGGCCACCTGGCCAGCGTCCACTCTGAGGAAGAGGTCCGATTCATGTTGGGTGAGCCTCAAGGGGAAGCGCACTTGTCGTCCAGTCCCGCAAAGTTTGACCACGGGCATCATTTGGCTGAAGCTCTTCTTGGACTGAAGCTCTTATTCTCCTTTCCTCAAGGTCACACGTATGACAATTGGGCTTGGGTGGGACTCAAGAGGAAGAACAACAGCAACTACGAGTGGACTGACGGAACAGCTTTGGTGAGTGACATGCCTTTGAAAAAGTCGTTTTGCACGAGCTGAGTTGGCAGGTCCCTGGCACCATGAGATCCAGGACGTGCAAGACTTGCAGGTAAAAGTCCTGGCCTTCTGACCGCTCATCTTGGAGACCGTTTTTGAAAGTGCCAGGGAGGGCACAATGTACGTCTTTTGAATGTACATAGTGTTTGGCCACCGATAAACTGAAACTGACAAAGTGAATCTTAAATGTGAGAAGGTACAAGGGCGACACCGTCATGTGAGTGATGGTGGTGGGAAGCTGACCAGATCAAATGCAGCAAGCTCAAGTCCTGTCCAAAATGTCATCCGCAGGACTACAACCGGATAGGAGCCAAATATGGTGACTGTGGATTGGTGGATGGAAGTGTGGATGTGAAATCAGTCCATTTGTCTTCCTGTTTCACAGGTCCATTTGTGTGCCAAAAAGGTCCCAACGTCAAACACGCCTACACTCACTTTGCACCCTTCTCCCGTCATGCGCTGCGCTCTCATATTTGCCCCCGCCCTTTCCTGCAGCAAAGCGCCGAGGACCTCAACAGCTGCCACCATTGGTTGGCCAACCGGGTAGGTGGGCGAGCGTCCGGTAGACACGCCGTCTGCTGTCACCCTCCCGCCCGCCCGCCCGGCCAAGCGCGCGCCTCTATAATCTCAAGCGCCGCCGCCGTCTGTCTGCTCGCAGACTGGACTGACCAATGCGGCTGGTGGCTGGACAACCCCACCAACGACTTCTGCTACCTGATCGTCCGCCAGCCCAAGACCTGGAAGGAGGCCCAAGACGACTGCCAGCGGCTGGAAGGACACCTGAGCAGCATCACCGACTTTCACGAGCAGATCTTTGTACACGGTAGGCTGGCCATTCCTTTCTGTCCACACATGAATGAATGAATTCTGTCGTTCCCCGGTTGGGCAATGTGCCGCATTGGGATTGATTGGAGACGTTACAAACAGGCGATTGTTCGATGATTGATCCTACGGACCTTTGCCGTAGGGATAATTTAGCGTGCGGACGAATGGCCCTCTCGGGAGTTGGAACATTTTCCGAAAGGGCATTCTGCCAAGACGTTCCCAACAAAACCTCACAATACGTTTGTTCTGTGTGCTGGCTTGAGGACAACATATTGGCGGCCACGACCGCTCGTTTTCGGAAAGCAAAAACACATTCAAGCAAAGTATGGGCTCGAGCACAAAGCTCAATGAGCCGCTGAGTAAAGTGTCTCTCTGAAAGCCGTTTCCAACCGTTCGTTGTTTGCCTCGGCTCCAAAGGTTACGTCAAGGCTCTGGCAAACGCGCCCTCTCTGTGGTTGGGTGCTAACACCTCTATCACTGAAGACGACACCAAATGGACTGACGGATCCCCGTTCGCTTACATCCGCTCGAGCGCAGGTCGGTCCGGAAGCACGTCTGTCGTTTGGAGGAACGGAGGAGCGCTTAGATCTTGTCTCCCCCCAGGTGACGCCGATGCCAGCTCTCGGGAAACCTGTCTTTCCTTCCTCACCGGCAGCGGCGACTGGAAGGCCGACAGGTGCTCCCACATGCGAGGCTACATGTGCAAGAAAACGAAAAAGGGTAAATGAGATGTGACGCTCCACCGGCTGTCATCACGCGTTGACGTCTGTCTTTGCTCTTGCAGGAGTGACGGCACCTTCGCCGTTTCCTCTCCATGGTAAGTCGCCTTGAACTGTGCGTCGCAATGTATACGCCTCAAACAACACACACTTGCAACGGCCAGTAAATGTCCTGCTCCGTTGATCTTGGCAAAAAGAAGTTGCAGCGGGGCGCTCAAGTCACACCGTCTTGTCGTCATATGCCAAATGTGTCCGCCTGATCCGCAAATTGTGCCCTCAGCCAAGCTCTGTGATCCCGGATGGCTCGAGTACAAATACTGGTGCTACAAGAAGGTGGAGGCCCCCAACGGTTGGCTGGGGGCCCGTCGAGACTGCGTCTGGCAGGGCGGCGACCTGGTCTCCATCACCTCCTCGGCCGAGGAAGACTTTGTGAAGGACGCCATGGGCAAGAAGACCCCCTTCTGGCTGGGACTCTCCACTCTGGTGAGACGCACGCACTGGCGGCCGTGGACTCTTGGAGCGACCGCCTTGATCGTTTTTTGTTCTCGCGGCCCAGAATTGCGACGACGTCTGGTGTGACTTTGTGGGCGGAAACCTGACTTGGTCTGACGGCGAGATGCTGACACTCACCAACTGGGCCTCAAATCAACCTGGGAGGTAAGAAATCTCAACTTTGCATGCTTTCCTTGTTAAGGGCACTCGAGAGAAGGAAAACATGCCCAATCTTCCATCTCGGCCCATTGTCGGTCGTGGGTCTCTCGCGACTTGTCTCGACAGCACCGACGTTGCCTCCTGCGTCTACGTCAACCAAGGGGCTTGGAGGCAGCCTGGCAAGTGGAGATCTGGCTCCTGCGCTTCCTCGTTGGCGTACATGTGCATGCGGCCGGTGGACTGTAAGCCTGAGCATCCGACGTAATGATGCCGTTGAGAGGAGAAAAACGTAACTGGGCCTTTGTTTACAGTCTGCCCGGATAAAGAGAGGTGTTTACCCAAAGGGGGTTCTGCTCTCGTGGCAAGTGAGTTGCAGTGCGCTTGTTTGCACTTTCACCATCCCCTCATGGTTTGCTACAAAATGTTGTTTGCGGCTTCAGCTTCCTCCTGCGACGATGGCCACTTCCTGTATGGCGATTACTGCTATCGTTACGAGGAAATGCTAAAAGACTGCGATGAAGCTGAAGATTTCTGCCGTGTGTGGGGAGGTCACCTGGCCAGCGCCCACTCAGATGGCGAGGCCCAGTTTTTGGCAGGTGAGCACCAACGCGTATCGACGAGGGCGGAGGTGGTCCCTGATCACATTCAACGGGCTTGGCGCTGATGGTTCAAAAACTCTGTTTCCTTTCCTCAAGCTCACAAGCAATCAGCAATGATGCCTCTTGTGGGACAAAGGATGGGGGTGAACGGAAAATATCATGTAAGTTGATGATGGCAGTCTAAAGATGAATCATGTCAATAAGTTGCACCGAGAATGTCACGTGACGAGGATAGATTGCAACCATACAACGTTGTGGCTTGGCATGCAGGACTACAGCGAGTGGGACAGCGCCCCCTCCATGGACTGTAAACGACTGGCATCTAATGGAAAGCTCCATGATGTCACCCGGAGTTCCACCAGGCCATTCTTCTGCAAAAAAGGTCCAAAACGTCCCAAACACTCATTTCCCACACACGGTGTGTCGCGATGCTCATATTTGGCCCCGCGTCCCTGCAGCCAAGCACGGAGGGCCTCGACAGCTGCCAGGTGGGCGTCCGGCACCGCCGCCGTCCGTCTCGCTCGCAGGCTGGACTGACAAATGCGGCTGGTGGCTGGACGACCCCTCCAGCGACTTCTGCTACCTGATCAACCGCAAGCCCAAGACCTGGAACGAGGCCCAAGACGACTGCCAGCGGCAGAAAGGGAACCTGCTCAGCATCACCGACTCGCACGAGCAGAACTTTGTACACGGTAGGCTGGCCATTTGTCGATTATGCCTGGCATCTGTCTTTGGCCATTCTGCTCCCTTGAGGTATATTTCCGAATGACGATTGTGCTCCATATTGTTAGGTTACTTCAAGGCTCTGGAGACCGGTCCCGCTTTGTGGTTGGGCGCCAATGAAACGATCGATCTTGACGGCGGCAAGTGGGCTGACGGATCCCCCTTCTCTTACGTCCACTTCAGTGCAGGTCGGGCGTGGATGTTTGTCAGATGTTCTCTCTCCAGGCACATTTCTGAATGACCATTGTGCTCCATATTGTTAGGTTACTTCAAGGCTCTGGAGACCGGTCCCGCTTTGTCGTTGGGCGCCAATGAAACGATCGAGCTTGACGGCGGCAAGTGGGATGACCCCTTCTCTTACGTCCACTTCAGTGCAGGTCGGGCGTGGATGTTTGTCGGCTGCAGTTTGGAGAAATGGACCGGCGCTTAGATCTCAGATGTTCTCCCTCCAGGTGACACCGATGGGGGCAAATGTCTTTACTTCCTCACCGGCAGCGGCCACTGGAACGTCGACGCGTGCGACAACACGAATGGCTACGTGTGCAAGAAAAGAGGAAATGGTAAGAGGCGATGCTCCGCTGACCCTCATCTCGTGTGTCATGACATCCCCGTTCTGGTTCCCGGTTGTAGGAAAACCGTCAAAACCCCTGCCGCCAAATGACGGTAAGTTGCCGTAAATGTTTTTTGTGAATAGAAGCGAGAGAGAGAGAGAGAACAAGGTTGTGCTCTCACAGGCTACATGAAAAAGATTGTCTGCCAAGAGGATCGGGGAACTCTGAAATGTCCCGAAGAACGAGTCATCCGGATCCGGTCAGCCTTCTACGGGCGGAGGCGTAGCGACGTCTGTCCAAATGGCGACGCAACAAATGGTAAGACACAAGGATCTTCGAGTGGCGACCTTGACTTTGGCTTGGTGTCCTGGAGCTGCTGTGGTCAGACCGAAATGTGAGCTGGGCATTTCTGTCTGCGTTTTAACGCCTTACGATACTTCATTATCAATATGCACCGGGATTGACACGTGATCAATATCATTCGAATATACATCATGCTAGTGAGCTTCGAGAGCGCGTTCGGAAATAACCTCTGAGTGTTGTCACTTGCAGAGACGTGCTCAGTGGAAGGCAACCTCGCTGACTACAGGAGAAAGTGTGACAACCATCCAGAATTCCCCATTTACTTTTTGGAAGTTGATTCCTGCCCTCACGTCTCCAAATACTTGCACATTGTCTACAGCTGTGTAAAGAAAGGTGGGCACTTACTGTTATGCCCTGAAAGCGCTTTGGCAAGGGACGGGTGGCACGATCATTGAATGTGTGTCAACTGAGTAACGTTGTGTCTTTCCTCAGTGTGTCTTGACAGTCTGACAGCTGACGAGAGCATCCCAGACTCTGCCTTTTCAGCCTCTTCCTCTAGGAACAAGGCCAAACTTGACAAAGCGCGTCTCGGAGGCAGCGGATGCTGGGAACCGTCCAAAACGTGTACGTAAAAGAAAATCACAGCTTGCAGACCGTAATTGTCTTTGTTTTTGGTACCGTGGTGTCACGAGCAACGGATTGCCTTGCCACCTCCCCAGCCGGCAGCTGGATCCAGGTGAACCTTGGTCAGATGAAAAAGGTGACAGCCATCGTGACCCAGATCTGTACTATAGAAGTGAAGCAATGGGTCCCCAATTTTGAGATGCAGATCAGTATTGACGGAAAGACTTGGTATACCCACCCAGACGGGAAGGTAAGCAGCCGGCCGGTCAGGCAACCCATGCTCTTGTCATTGCAAACATGCACATGTTCTGCTTCTAGCTTTTTTTGGGGACTCATCTATTAGCCACGCCTGTGTCCACTTGGTACGTCCGCCTCCTGCCAGTCGACTACAGAGTGAATATCGGAATTCGCTTTGATGTCTTGGGGTGCGCCGTTGACGACACCGCTCGTGAGTCAAACACTCGGACGCTCTGAGCGCTGTGAGGAAACCAGCTTCAAATGTGCTTTGATTTGCCCTTTTGACCCTCAGACATCACCTGTGCCAGCAATTTCAAAAGCCTCACCAAGTTCACCAGTTCAAAGACGTGAGTCAGACCCGACATGACGTTTCTTGGCGGTGAAGCCTCCCCTCCCAACTCCCACGTTGTCTTCCGCAGGGTCCACTGCCCACCGGGCTGCGGCAAAGCCCCCCACATTGTCTACGGAACATCGATCTACAACCAGGTATGTAAATACTGAACGACCCTCCGGCGGCTTTGTCTGAGACGTTTTCTGAGTGCAGGACTCAAACATCTGCACGGCCGCTATTCACGCGGGTATCATTCGGAACGAGATCGGAGGAGCTGTGACTTTGCTGAAGGCGCCGCCACAAAACGCCGACCTCATCTACACCGAGAACGGGATCACTTTAGTTCCGTGAGTGGTCAGCTCTCACCGCCGAGTCTGCTCATAGAGGCCCGGCTCATTCTCACTTTACTGTCTGCAGATACGGTGGCAAAACGGCTTCTTACGCCTTTGCTGAGAACGGTGAGTAGAATGTCCAGAATAGAAGGCATTTCACACTTGATGTGACGGCATCTTGCGTGCAGAGCCCAGATGCTTGGGACCTGACTGGGAGGAGTTTGCGGGCTTCTGCTACAAACGTTTGGATGATCAAAAGACGTGGTACGGTGCTCAACACGCCTGCAGGAGCGTCTGTGCCGAACTGGTGTCCATACGCTCCGAGGCGGAGCGAGATTGGCTGCAAGAAGCCATGAACTTTGGTGCGTGCGCCAACGCCCGACGGTCTTCCGTCACAACTACTCGATATCTGGGAAGCGCATGAGAGCTCTGTTGCTGTCTGTCCTCTGCAGGCACGGGCGACGCGTGGACCGGACTGAACGACCTGGTCGTCAAGGGCAGATTCATGTGGTCGGACCGCCAGAAGGTGACCTTCACCAACTGGGCTAAGGGAGATCCTGCCCGCCTGTTGGAGAATTGCGTGGCCACGTTGAGCCAGGTGGGTGCGGTTATTTGTCAACACCTGCCCAACTGTTTGAAATCATCTGATTTTGACTTTCAGACTGGCAAATGGAGAAAGATGTCCTGCGTGCGACTCAACAGCTTTGTGTGTAAGATGCCCACGGCGCGTTATCCAATCAAAGTGCGTCTTGCATCTGGAGTGGCAGCCTGCCGTGATGGCGTCCGGGTGTGGAATGACTCTCAGTGAGTCTTGCATCTGGAGTGGCAGCCTGCCGTGATGGTGTCCGGGTGTGGAATGACTCTCGATGAGTCCAAGTTGCTGGTGGTCTCAGTACAAATATTCTGATTTGATTATTTAAAGTTCTATTGACCATGAATCATGTTATTGACCATGCATTTATATTATTCTGTTTAATTTATCATGCATTCAAAGTTATTCACATGCATTATTCTTTGGTTTGATTTACCATGCGTTATTATTCTGTTTAATTTACCATGCGTTATTATTATTATTCCGATTCATTTACCATACGTTCTTTTCATTCTTTCACTATTACTATTATGATTAATTCACCATGCGTTATTCTTCTGTTTAATTTATTATGCATATCCTGTTGTGAAAAATACATAAAAACAATAAAAAATTAAAAGACAATTCCCGTTCATACCTCATTCTTATTTTCCCATCCATCTTCTATCACTTAAATCTGGGGGCAGCACCTTTAGGACGGGCGCCCATCCTCCTCCCCTTTTGTCCAGCTCATCCCGGGGAATCGATCCCAAGGCGTTCGCAGGCCAACCGAGAGACACAGGGTGTACCCATTTTGGCCGCTTGTAGCATCACCCATCTCGCGGTCTATCCTGCCCTTGCTCGTGAACAAGACCGCAAGATCCTTGAACTCTACTCGCCTACTGCCCGATGACAGCTGGGATAGGCTCCGACATGTCCGCGATGCCTGTGCGGACAAGCGGTAGGGACGGACGGATGGTATAATTGTCATTCATTTGATTTTCTGATGTGTTCTTGTTCTGCCCTCTTTGGTTCGTGTTGAAACGTCATTTTCTATTTAATGGTTAAGCCCGCCCTCCTGTGGATGCTTGGTGTAAGTGTTTTACTCAGCACGAGACGATTGTATGTTCATTTTATTTACGTGTCGAAGTGACGTTAGCCAACATGCTACAAGCTAACGATCGTTTCACGCGGTGTTTTCTTTCTTTTGTATTTCAGTTTTACGATGGTCTTAAGAGGGCAATGGTTTGAGGCCATTCGTCAATAAATCGGCATTTAAGACAACCAAGTCTGATGATTCGCTGGTGGAAAAGTAGACGCTCCGGAGTGAGGACAGCACATTCTGTTTGATTTAATGTGTCATAACATGATAAATCTACCGTGCGTTCTTCTGTTTTATTTCCCATGCATCAAGTAAGTTTGCACTTGAATTAGGGTGACATCTATTTTCTGGGGCAATAAAAACCGTCAAATCAAAAATCCCACCCAAAAAGTCTGCACGCACTCAACATCTCACAAAATCTTCGCAGCACATTCAAAATCTAGATGTTGTATTCAAAGCACTCGGAGCAATGTAAGCAACATATCCTTTCCACACGCGCACATGTGGCGGCAAAAGAAGCACATATGCTCGCAGGTCGTTGTTGGGCCCCGGCATCTTTCCCACGTTCTCCCACCGGTGCAGGGCGGGGTCGTCCCGGTGGACCGTCTTCGTATCGCTGTCGTCCTCCTGACTGTAGCCGCCCAGCACGTACAACTTCCCCTCGAGAACGGCACTTCCCGCCCCCGCATGAGGCACCGGCAGGCCTGAGAAAGTCATCCACGCATCTACGACAGGATCGTACACCTCGCAGGCCAGCTGATCAATCGCTACCTGGTTAGCGTCCGACGTGATCCCGCCTGCCACGTAAAGGCGGTCGTTGAGAGTTTCCATGCAGTGGTGAGCACGTGCGTGAGACATGTTGGCCTGGTAAGCGCTGCCTTTTTCCGGGTGGTACACAAACAGTTTTAGACATCTTATTAGGTACACAGACACAGTCTCATTTGATCTATTACTAGGATAGCTATGTTCATATTTGGGAAGTCATTATTAACACATAAAGTCAAATTTGAAAAAAGTCATTTTATTGAAAGACTGTGGACCTTGAAACACTTGAAATGATGATTAAAACCACAGTTTTGCTTCCAACAATGGACCAGGTGTATACGATGGTGTAGAAAGTTCTAAGATGGCGCACGTCTGCTATTGCTTTTCAAATCGGGTCTGATTGTGCTTCCACAAGAGGGTGGGGGGCGGAGCTGAGACAGCGACAAGGACATCGGGGGCGTTCTTCAGAACTGTGTCAACTGGCACAGTCGAAACCAAGGAGTTGCATAGTCGTCATTGTTGGGAGTGCGCCTCTATTTTGAAAAGGAGGTGAGACCAAAACCGGCGTCCAAGACACGTCAACGCTCTGATGTTTGATGCAGAGACAAAAATAAAGTGTTTGTGCTTGAGCTTATTGGACTTTCTGCTCGTCTCATCAGGTTCTGACCCACGGGAGCAGGAAGGACGCGATGGCGGCTGCGAGTGCGAGCAATAGGACAACCAGCGGGGGCGCGAGGGGCGGCGCCCACCCGCACGTCCGCGGTTCCGCTTCTGTCCGCTTGTTCGCACTGGACCTGGAGATGACGAGGGGCCTCACTTGTGAGATACTTTCCTGTCGGACATCACAAAATGTGAGCATTGTTGCCGTTGTTGCGATAAACACTTTCTGTCTCACGTTTACAATAAAAGTACACAAGCTGCTTCATTTAGACAAAGGTAGTCTTATGCCGCCATCTTGTGGCACCTCGGGGTTGATGAGCTGTGTAGATGTGAATTGAGTACTTACTTGTGGCATTTTAGCATCAAGGAACTATGGTGAAATGAGTTGAGGCAGTTTATCATTAAATGTAATTATAGACCTTTTTAGGGCGGGCTGTCAATTACTGGTAGAGCTTCTTGATTTGCTTTCTTGTCTAAAATTGACTTGTAAGAGCAATTTTACTTACTTCCAGGATGGTGCGGCTGTGCGTCCTGTCCGGACTGAGCCGCAGATTCCACCGATGCGAGGCGTGACTGAGGCTGCCGTCATCTTCACTCTCAGTGGTGTCCTGCCGAGCCAGACGTTGACGTTTGCGGCGCCGTGAGCTGATTCTCTGCAGCGACCCGGGCTCTTGGAGTCTAGAGGTAAGATGTTATTTGCGTTCAGGTAAAAGCTCCGGTGAAAGGCGAAGGGTGTGAGCCGCGCCACCTGCAGTCGGCGTCCTCAATGTCGGCGTCGGCGTCGCTTTCTCCCTGAGGGTCGGACAGAACGCACTCCTCCTGTGTAAAATGGCAAATTAACTTTTGTGCTACTACTGGAAAACTAAAAGCTACGTCTTTAAAGTACCTCGGTTCCGTATCCCTCAGAATAACGGGTCATTGTGACTCAACTGCGTTCACCTGCTCCTGTCAATCACACGAGAAAAATAAATGGTGTGCTAAGAAGTCAATTCTAATTTATTATCTTACCATTTGGTCTCCACCCTTGATCATGTGACTTCTTTCTATTAGATCATTCAAAGTCTCGTAATAATTGCATAAATAAATTCTCAGAGTGGTCCATGAGCTGTCTATTGTGTTTTGGGTAAGAAACCATTTAGACACTTCAGTTGTATTTAATAGTTGTATTCCATCTATTTTCAAAACCACTTTTCATATTTAGTTAAATAACATTTTGCAATGATTCTCAAAGAGCGATTTAGGTTCTAACACTAAATTAGCTGCAATTTTGATTTCACATTAATGTACAGTACATTATAAATGATTGTTTTTCTTTAATTTAAGATCAGCACTAATCTTCAAGTGCTGCATGTTACAGCAATTTATTGCAATTTGTGAGTATCCTTTTTTTGTCGTAAATATAGCTTTTTCTGTATTTCTTTATTTTTTCATTTTACTGATACTTTAGAGAAAGTGTTTTAGGTGGTCGTGTAAAGAAGTGTGAGAACCATTGGCTTTATGAAATTACTGGCACATTTATTGATTTAAATTTCTTTTTTACTTGTTTGCTATAAAATCTAGAGTCGAAACGATGAACAGAAAGAAAACAGCATTGATGAACCAAAGCAACCGGATTCTTCTTGTTTGTTACATTTGTATTTTTTCTTTCTTTCTTGTTTTCAGAAAACGTGCAAATTTGAATCAGGAATTATGTGATTTGCGTAACATGTCATCCTGTCCGTTAAACATATGCGTCCTGATGTCCATTACGTGCCGCACTCCCGTTACGTAACGCGCAACTTTTCACATCAGGACCAGACGGCGAATGATGCCTTTGAAAACGTTACGATCTCCCATTTAGCACAACAGTCCGCTTTTCTCGACTTTCACATGAGCCGAAAATCCTCAAAAGCAATCATTTGACGCGGTCACATTTTGAGTAAAGAGATAGTAGCGAATCTTACCTCGAACACATGTGGAACACGCAATACGACCTAAACGCTAAACGGAGTCTGGCGATTGGACGCTGAACAGATGCACGCAGCGACGTTTGACATTGTCGCAAATCCCTCGTGACGTCACTCGCAGAGATGATTGACAGCTCGGGCCAGGCAAATATCAGTGGGATTCGGGGCGGAAGTGCGTAGGAGAATGGATTTCAAAATAAAGCGAATTTTTCCGAGGCTCAACGTTTTGCTTAGACGTATCAATGTCTGGCATTTAGAAAGTTATGTTCCTTATTAAAAGCTCCCAAGTGGGTTTATGTATTCACTTAAGATGTTAACATTCAATAACGTTGAACATACAGAAGATTGGTAAAACAAGTCAAAGTACTTTCCAAGCATTTGTGGCGTCATTAAAGTTGTAATTCAAATTAAACTAAAGTCGACGCGACCTCATCTTTAGCCTGACATTGCGCTCTAGCGCCGTCTCATGGAGAGACGATGATCAGCAACGTCTTGGGCACTATCAATCAAACACACCTCAAATTACAAAATAGATCAATGGTACCTTGGCATAAGTGGCCCAAGTGGCTGTATGTTATACCATTAAGATAAAGTATTTGTCAATTCCCTAGTATTATGGACACAAAAGGAGCGCGATTATTTTTTTTATGCCATTCTAATCTCAGATGGTTGGTTCCATATGGTAGCAGCTCCTCAGGTCAGAGCGTTTTGTTTCGTCACCGCATGAATATTCATAAGCAGAGATTTCATCTTGGTAAAGAGGTTATTGGCAAGTGTAAATGAATGATTCATGGGGTTTAGCGGGACAGCGGGCGGGGGGCTTGTGGCGGATTTTTAGTTTTACAGAATGGAGGCGATAAATGTGACGTCACGGGTGCTTAAAGTAGGTCAGCCATCAAGTTGTGACGTCACACTGGAGCCAGCCCCACTCCTATTTTTCATTCTGGGAAAAAAGATTGCCCCCACCCACCTCTCCACCTTTTTTTTTTTTTTTTAATCTGAACCCGTCTCAATCCAACAAGAGGAGCTTCTTTATGTCAGTCACATGGACAGCTACAGTAGAATTCTTCATCGTCTACACCCCCAATTAGACAAAACGCCCCGAGACCACCTTGTCCTCCTTCTCCAGGCGCAGGGGATGTCTGTGAAACACATTCTAGGCAAAGCTATTTTTGATGTACTATGTATATGTATACATATAGAATAATATAATATACTATATATTTTTTTTTTCTTCAACGAAACAGGTTTATTAGCGTAATGCCGAAACTGCATATGAAGTGAGGTGAAACAAATGCACCCTCACGGCTTATTGACCCATCAGGCGAAAGGACTGAGTGAGTGTGTCTCCTGCCAACACATACTAGCATCAATTAGTTTGGGCCCTTGACTGATTACGGTGGCACCCGGAATGTTGCCATGGTAATGATATTGGATTTTATTTCACCTTGCCAAAGTCCAATTGATCGTCAGCCAAAATCTTGCATAGTTGAATCCTCGCTTCATGCCTGCCAAAATAAATGTCAACTTTATAAAACAAAAAACAATTACATACCAAATATAAAGAATTTAACTGTTTTGGTTCCATTTTTTGTTTCACTTTTAATTGTGCTGATCCTTCTGGTGTGCGCACCTTGGCCACTTGGGGGCAGTCACTCGAGGTGTGCTGTATCATGTTATGTTGTGGGTGCGTTACATCACCGGAGGGCTCGTTAATCTGTCCAAGCGGGACAGCTGGCAGCCTGGGTCCAGCAATGTTCAACACGCTCGACATGTGTGCAGCAGTTGTTTTGCTCATGCTTATGTTCATGTATATTCATGTATTAGTGCGCGCACACACACACACACACGCCCACACACATTTAGTTTCAGACTAGAAGCTGGTAGGTAATGTGTAACATTCAGGCCTGAAACACATTTATCTCAAAGTACAGTAGGGGGAAAAAATATACACTTATACACATACGCATATTGAAACGTTACCGTTAACTTTTTTGATGTATAAATACTGTATCTCAATTCTGGGGGTTGTACATTTTTCATTGTCAATGTGACGATTTGTTTTCTTTGTGGAGTACAATGTCAATCAACTGCATGAGATAAATAAATAAATATGGAATTATCATTTTAAGGTATCATTACATATGATATATAGGATTATCCTATTTCTTCATGTGATTTAATGTAATATATTATGTAACGTTATTTTATCTACGTGCTCAACAAGGCTGGACTGTACCACTGTGGCGCTGAAAATAAGATGGGGGGGGGTCCTCAGGACCCGTGAAACCTCTTCATACTCACACGCGCGGGCACGTCACGGAATATGCGTGCACGCGCTTACCTCTGCCGAACTATACAATAAACACACAGTGAGCGCTTTGTGGTGCATGTGAGGACATAGTACTTGCACCCCGCTCCCAGAGTCCACCATGTCGCCTTTTGATTGACGGACCCAGCCAGCCCCGCCCCCCACTTGTGCAGAACTCCGCTCCCGTTGGAGAGAAAAACACGAGTGGACCGGAGCGGAAATCAGCGTGGACGCGGAGGATCTGGGACCCATTCGATCTGTACCAGAACCCGTGTGGAGCTCGTAGGACCGACTTGGACTTCTTGTGAGCCGTTTACCCGAACTTGTGCCGCACAACCAGGTAACATCCCCAGATGCACTCGCTGTGAGTGATGCTGCAATTGAACGAGAACAACGTGGACGCGCGCGCGCGCGAAATATTTGTAAATATAAATGGTTGTTGGTGTACCCCCTCCCCCATGAAACGTTCTTTGTCCACTTACCGAGTGTGCGTTTATTGACGCGCACACGTGGCAAGCCCCCACTGCCCACCCCATCATGACAGCTGCAAATAGGTCACTATTGACATTCTCCTCTTGCATGAACTTGAACAATTAAAGTAAACAGCGTGCACGCGCTTGCAACATCATAAAATTGGGCTCAGCTTCCAGAATGCCTTTGTTAGTCAGAAATTTGTTTTTGTGTAATTTCTAGAGGACATGGGTGGTATTTTGGAAGAACCTAGAGGAACGGTGGGGGGGGACTGTTGTTGCCAGAACATACAATGGTCTTCAATGTCAAATGGGGGGGTGTCTCCGTTGTCCACCTTTTCAGAGCTGGCTGGAGAGAAAAAGAAAAGAAACACTGCTGGACTTGATTTGAATGAAGGGTCTATCTATTGCACACACGAGCACAGACTGTTTTTCAGCAAGCGCGTGCACGCACATTCTGTGAGTCATGCCGCATTTGGAGCCCCTCTCGCACACGCGCACACACATGCACAGCGACTCACCCTCTTACCAAAAGCAGAGGAGAACCTGCTGTTGTTTTCCTTCCAGGCCTGCTATGTGGTAAATGAAAGAAAAAAACAACAACAACATGGCCTACTTTTGACCTTTATGCAGTTTGACCTTCGGATGACCTGTGATGTGAGTGGAATAGGCTGTTTTCTTGTGATAGGATTGCACCTGCAAGGTCCTAAAGTCAACAGCCATGGAAACACTAATGTTCTATTCTCATGAGCGCTTCTTCTTGTTGTAAGGATATTGACAATGATGGCCAGACATGTGGCCTGGACCAATATTAACATTTCCTTCTGCCATGTTTGCTCAGCCATTAGCTGGGATCACGAAGGAAAACGTCACTGGCTCGTGGGCTTTTAACAAACTGTGGGGGCTCAGTATACTTCCTGCAAAATTCGAATTGGGGGTTCCTGTAACTTGAGCTGTTGCTGTTGTTCAGTGTTGCCTCTGTGAGTGTCCAGCTTGTGGAAACCCACTCGAGGAAAGCCGTCTCTCTGGTGTCTTGGCTGACTGAGTAGTGTGGGCGACATGTAGATATGATTGGACTAACGATGCTGCTTAAGAAGTGAAGCCGCCGGTGGCCATCTTGTGTTGCCACTCACTAAGCGAGCCCAACTTGGTGTGTTAGTTACGTCTCGTTCTCCTCTAGTGATGAGAATACCTGTCAGAAACATATCTTGTTTGCAGCCCCAGAGGTGAGGATTAGGTTTATACAGGAGATGATCCACACAGCAGGAGCATGATATTTAGACGCAGCAGCTAGCAAGCCACAGTTTGTACAGTAGGTGTGTGTAGACTATTCAACATATATGCCCCATTTATTTTTTATTTCTTCAAATAAAATGCCAGCTCAATATTGACACTAGGACAGATATGATTGTGTTATCAGCAAGAGATGTCCTGATTTTCTGACAAAGGGCAAATTTATAATGTCTACCGCATACACCGTAGCACACACACCTAGTGTGCGAAAACATCTTGTTGTTTGTATATGTGAGAGCGACGGGCCTCGGGGGTGGGGGGGTGGGGGTGGGGTTGGCATGGGGTGCTCAGCACTTCTGCTGGCTGGTGTCCAGATGCTGGCAGGCCACAAAGCTGCTCTGTTCTCAGTGCTAACTGCCTAATAATAGCCCCATTTCCTTCACCTTTCTCAGGAATGCCCCAATGATGAATCGCCCACTGGTACAGCAGAACTGTCCGAGAATAAATCCGTCGGCATTCCGCTGGCAAATCCATTCCATCGGGCCATTATCGATTCCTTGCCACTGTGACACCCATCTCCTAGCAACAGGGGTCGGCACCATGATGCCAAACAATACTAACCCACTATTGTTTATTCTTGCAGCAGCAGAAGAAAAAAAAAAAAAGCAGCGCTGTTTTTTAAACCCCGGTCTGTAGAATGCCCGGAACGTGAACCTGCGTTCACTCTCATGCCAGTGTGTTCTGGAGACTCAAAGTGGCCTGACTGTGCCTGTACCAAACTGTGGCGAGGAGGGTCTCCGCAGCGGAGGTGCTAGCTGACTCCTCCATGATCACAGCGTTAGGCCGATTAAAACGTGACAGGATGTGAGGGGGAGCAGATTAGACAGAGCTGCGTTATCAGTGTGGTCACGTGAGCATCATCTTGAGCGTCAAGCTGCATATCTTCATACCTTGCACGTCTGCAAGAGCAATTCATGATACGTCTGATTGAGCAGATAGTTTGCTCAGGCCGCTCGAATCTCACTCACATCAACCATCCAAATCATCTTCTCGGTATGCGTGCACCTGGCAAATCTTTAGAAGGAGCTTGCTGTTCACTCACCAAAACGTTTTCCTTTCAGCTCTGCTAATTGACTTTCATAAGCCCCCACAGAAACTCTGCACCTTATACTGCGTGTTTGCGTCACGTTTTGACATTTTACTGTCTTCTCTTCGGTCAAGACGAATCGCCATGACAACGGAAATGCAAGAGATCGCCATCACGGAAGACAAGCCGCTGCTCACTGGTCAGGCCGACTCCAGCAAGGTCAGAGAGGACACACACGCATACACGCGCGCGCTTTACACTCACTACATGGTGTGTGGCATTTCAATAAGCTGCCGTGCGTTTGTGTGCTTGTGTGTGTGTGCGTGTGTGTGTGCGTGCATGCGTCTACGTACAAATATATATGTGTGTGTGAGAGTGTGTTTGATGCACACGAATATGCTGCAATGCTGGCTGGCTGGCTGGCTGGCTGCGATGCAGCCAGTTTGACGTCAAAGCCCTCGGGGAATGGGGGGGGTCTCTTCGGTTTTTTTTTTCCTCCTACTGATGTTGCTTTGTAACCTCTCTCTACTGACCTCTAGTGGCAATAAGTAGACGTACAACAAGTACAAGAAGTACAGCAATGTCGGTGGGTTTAATTTGGTCCTTGACCCCGCCTGAGACATAAAACCTATATATCTCACATCGTATTTCCCTGCTGAAATGAATAGAAACTGAAACTGTTCTATTAAAAACCAACACATATTTCATTGTGTTTTTATTAAAGGAAAATAGCACTTTACAGAATTGAATAATTTGTGAATAAAGGTGACTGTAATCATTGTACAGCATGTTCTGGTCAGTCCACCTTGGTCAACAGGGTGCAGTATATTACAGACATACATGGCACACAAAGAAGAGTTTCACAAATAAATTACGCAGTAAGCTGCAGCAAGATTAGTCAATACCACCACTACATTGATTCTAGTTTTGTTAGCCTGTCTGATGTTTTGCATTGTGTGTTAGCATAAAGCTATCACTTCCATGGTTGAAATACTTAACCTTTGACAATTATCGTAAACTGGGAGTGAAACTTTCAGGCAAGCACTTGGTCTGTGTTTTGAGCAACTGGTAACTCTCTGCAAAATGGCTGCTTGATATGAAAAGAGTTGTGTTGAGAGTGCTGGCACCACCTGTCATTTGGGCCAGTGGGAAGTTAAAGTGTCTTGATGTGGTTTCTAGCAGGATGCTGAGCTGGCAGCCAGGATCCTCCTGGACCAGGGCCAGGTAAGAATGCAGCGCACGATGGTTGTAACGTGCCACAGGGTGCAGGATGAACATGAACTCTTGTTTGCAGGAGCACAGCGTGGAGACCCCTCACGGCGTCCTACACGTGACGCTGCACGGCACGCGCAACAGCCGTCGGCCCGCCATCCTCACCTTCCACGACGTCGGTCTGGACAGTGCGTGGCTCTTTTGTTGTTGATTTGTTTGGTTAGCCGCACGTGACATTTACGCCTCTCGCTGACGTTGGCAGGCAAGAGCTGCTTCTTGCCATTATTCAAGTTTGAGGAGATGCAAGAGATCGTAAAGAATTTTACACTGATCCACATCGACGCTCCGGGCCAAGAGGACGGGGCGGCCGTTTACCCGGCGGGGTGAGGTCACATTCTCTCATTTCCCCCCTGTAACCTTGAATCCTGTCGAAAGTTTCAGATCCGAATGATAAATGTTGCGTAACTTTCACAAAGATGCTCCCTTTACCAACAGCTATCAGTACCCATCCATGGAGACCATCGCAGAGATGATTCCTGCCATTTTGCAGTACTTCAAGTAAGTCCCGAAACAAGCAGAAAACATCACGGCTAGCTCGCTAAGCGAATGCGTAACGTGGGCTTTGTGTGTCCCGCAGCTTCCGTACCGTGATCGGAGTGGGTGTGGGCGCCGGGGCGTACATCTTGACCAAATTCACAGTGAGTGTCCCCCCCCCCCCCCCCCCCCACACACACACACACACCTTTTTAAAGGGACGTTCCACCATTCTTTCTTTTTGTCTGCGCCCAGCTCGCTAACCCAGATTCTGTGGAGGGTTTAGTTCTGGTCAACATTGACACAAACGCTCGAGGGTGGATGGACTGGGCGGCTCAAAAGGTAAGCGAATACTCATGATGGAAGGTGGTGTTGGTTGCCAACAATGTTGGCGAATGTGAAATATTCAATCCATGTCTGCAGCTCAGCTCTGTGACCTCTTCGCTCACCGAGCAGATCATGACGCACCTCTTCAGCCAGGTGCGTCCCATTCCGAAACGCACGCACAGACATTGGGCCTCAATCACAAACACTTCATATGTAGTCACACATTCTCACATGGGCCAAGTGATATCAAGTCAATTTTCAGCATTGTTATTTTTAACTTTGGGTTCTTCTCTGCCACATGGGGCCCTCAGGAGGAGCTGTCATCCAACAACGATGTGGTGCAGTCTCATAGAGAACGCATCAACAAAGCGCCTCACCTGCTCAACATAGAACTCTTTTGGAAATCCTACAACAGGTCATCTCACCCACACAAAAATGCCAAGCCAAAAGGCGCCCACAGCAATCACATCTTTTTTTTTTCCCCCATCCCTACAGCCGCAGAGATTTGAACCTGGACCGCAGTAGCACCTTCAAGTAACGTCTTTATTTATTGACATCATCCAAGTCGTGTGATTTGTCTGAATGATGTTGACTGTTTTCTCTCTGCGTGGCCGCTTAGGTGTCCCGTCATGTTGGTGGTGGGGGACCAAGCGCCGTACGAGGATGCCGCCGTAAGTGTAGCGAGCGGCAAGACTCCTCCTGCGCCTGTTTGCGCTTCTCATGGTTGTTTCTTGTGACAGGTGGAATGTAACAGCAAACTGGATCCCACCACCACCTCCTTCCTCAAGGTGACGTTCTTGCTTTCCTTTGCTCCTGCTATCATTGTCATTTTTTTTTGTACTAACCTTGTTTTTCTCAGATGGCGGACGCCGGCGGCCTGCCTCAGCTCACTCAGGTAAAGCAAAGCAAAATATCACAACAGTGTGGTAACCCCGAGATGAAACTGTCCATGCTCTTAACCCAAAACTCTTTTATCATCACAGCGAAGATTGATTCTTCTTTTTCTATTACTACGTTTCTGTCAAAGTAGGCCTATTTTGCAGAGGAAAAACAATATATGGCTGTGAATATGGTGAACATACATTATGTTTACATGTGTTGCTTCAGCCTTTGCGTTCAAGTATCCCCTTGCTTCTAAAACCACGACTATGCTAAACGTTAGCACGTCAATAGTGTTTAGCATCGCTTGTTAGCCTTAAATAAAGCGTACTCTTCAAAGGCAAAAAAAATGGTTGCTTTTAAATGTACGGCATGTGGTAAACATCAGCCGAGAGTGGCGTTTAAGAGCTTAAGCTTCTTTGACAGATTGTTGGCTATTTGCCAAAGTGCAATGCGTTCACAGCTACCATACAGTGCGTGCAATCTTCCGAATGACAGTTGACATCTTTAAAAAGTCGCGGTCCGTACTGACAGTTCGGACAATTAGTGAAAAGTGGCCACGTGACGGGAGAATTTTTGCTTTTGCAGCCTGCCAAACTTACCGAGGCGTTCAAGTACTTCATCCAGGGAATGGGCTACAGTAAGTGAGCGCCGCACGTGTCCTTTGCGCCTGCGTGTGCCACGTGCGCATTCTAACCTGGCCGCCTGGTCCCTGTGCCCTCAGTGGCTTCCTCTTGCATGACCCGCCTGTCCCGCTCGCGCACCACCTCGCTGTCATCTTCGTACTCCATGGAAGGCTCGCGCTCGCGCTCGCGCACGCTGTCCCAGGGCTCGCAAGGGGGGCAGATGCCGCCCAGCCCTTCGCAGACCATGGAGGTGTCCTGCTGAAGAGAAGGCGGGCGCAGACGGGGGGCGGGAAAGAAAGCCAAGAGAGATGGAAAAAGGTCCAGACCAACGAGTTGCTGTCATTGTCACTACAACTCCCGTCGTTCGCCGGCTAGGCAGAAAAAAAAGGCGCAAAGGGAAAAGGGGGAAACATCTGTGGTCTAAATCCTTGCATCCCCGCTGTCCAAAAGGAAAGATTTGATGTGAATAGAGGGAGGTGGGCACAACATGGCGCCCCCAGCTCTGTTGGTAGCCCTTTAATTTAGCACATGTGGTCGCTAGAGGCCCTAACTCCTAGTAATAGTCCTAAAAAGAAGCTGACAACTGATGTACACAAAAGGTAGCCTAGAGCAGACATCATGTGTCTTGACAACCTTTCCCAGCTTCGTTTTCTTTTCCACTCCTTAGCCCATTTTACGTATTAGTACTGTTGTCAGGTCGTTACGTCTTCCAGCCTTTGTTTGACGCTTTGTTGTGTTAGCATCCCAGAAGACGGATGGGGGAGCTTTTCTTTATTATTTTTATCTTGGGCCTTCATAAGGAGGCTCGTCCGTCCAATGACAGCTTGTAATATGCGAGTGCGAGCGGCGTCAGAGGTTAAAACGTAAAGACACCGCTAACTCGACAAGTGCTTCCGTTCCCCCGCGCAGTGATGTCGCTACGTAGCATGCTAGCGCGTTCAGAAGTGATCACTGTGTTAACTTCGGGGTTTTAAACTCTCTAAACCTCAGATACCTCCTAACAAAATCCAGCCACCACACTTGAGTTCATGTGCGATCAACACAGCCGCCATCTTGCTCAGACGGGGTTGGAGCGCTAAAATGTCACTGCCAGCAATGCGACAAGACACTTTGAAAATGTGAACAATCATCAGTTTGTAGTCTCAATTGGTTCTGCTTTTGAATTCTCTCTTATATGCAGCTGGAATCAAAATATCTGCAGTGTTTTGAACCTTCCAAAAATTTAGCGGGGAAGAAACTCACTGAAAAGCTAAATCACTGCCAGCAGGTCCATTAGCTGTGTTTTCAACATACATGGACTGAATCTGACACAATTTGTGTTGGTACTTGATCATAAAGATATGCTTTGGAGAAAAAGTACAACGTTTAGTGTCCACCAAAGGGAGTAAAGAATTAAAGGGAAAATGGACAGCTCTCACGTGAGGATTCAAAAATGGATGTGTGACGTTTTATTCATTTTCTTTCCGAGTTGTCTCTCATCTTTATGTGGATTTTTCCTCAAATGCTCACTGTGTGATAATTCACTTGTAACTTTTGTTTTTCGGCCTTAGGCAATGTCATGTAATAATCTTTGAAAAGAAACTGCAATCCCATTTACTTGTGTGACAAAATAAGTGTGTAACATAATGAGATATTATGAATAAAACCTTGTAAACATCTTACGTCTTTGAAACACTCAACTTACTTCTTGCCAACACAATTCTATTCAAACCATTCAGAATTCAAATTGTAGATCCAGAGGCCAGTCTGCAAGTAGCATGTTCACATGCAGTGATGTGACCAGAGATAGCACTCCACCGGGGTTCGGGCAGGAGTCTGTGTAGTTTAGCCCCGCCAACATTTTATTTAACATTTAAGATATATTTCTAAATTATTTTCTCAGTCCCCATAAGTATTGGTCAAGCCCGTCCAGCCCATCCATGCATTTGACCCATACCCTAAGTTTGTTTTTATGTTAAATTCAATCTAATTTTAAGTCAGGGTGTAGGTGGGTAGTTACGAAAGAGCAGCAGGGCGAGGACAACCGGTCGGTTTGCATTGTGATCTTCCAGACATCTTGCTCACTTGATACAAGGAGGACGCACACATGTGTCAAGTGTACTTAAACAATCTACTTACTCAGACACAAACCGGATAAGCATTACTAAACATTAATGTGCAGCATACATGACAGAGACAAGAATAAGACATCTCAGAAGCTGAAGACGTAAAAAAAAAACCTGCCTCAATTTAATGCTGTCACGTTCTAAATCTGTATGAATTAAGGAGCACTTTAGCGCCTGATAGGAATCCTTTTTGTCCCCGCCCCCCCCCCTCGATCGGACTCTTATTCTGAAAGTCACGTAGCGGATATTGCGCTCTTGACATGGAGACTTGACACAGGTGCATTCAGCAGCTGGATGGTAATGAGCACAAACACTCGTAGAAAGCGGCAAAGAGCGAGCAAAAAGGCAACATGAGTGCCATGATGAGCGCGGTAAGTTGAGCACAACGTGGCAAAGATTGCCCTGCTTACTTTTATTCGAATTTGAGCCTCTTTCAATGTTGTTCAAATTAGGAGCCCGAGGAGGGAGTGAAGGGCGGTCGAGAGGACATCATCCAAAGACGACCCGTAAATCTTATTTGGATTTCTTTCTTTGTTTTCATCCATGTAGTTGTAACCAGAAAAAAAAAAAAAAAACGCCACCGAAAGCGGATGTTTTGCACTGTCATCATGTGACATCAACTTTTAAACTGGCGCTCCTCAAGCGTCACTAAACTTGTATTCTTATTTCAACTAACTTTGCTCTTTTTATTTGTTGTGTGCTTAGTATTTTCTAGACTACCTAAATTAGCGTAATATTATTATAGAGCACTGATTTTTTTTTTTTTTAAGGACTCTGGCACATGGTTTCTATTAATAGTACAATAATTTCTATTGATTTGAACACTGTATAAAGTGCAGCGGCTTTATAGGGCAGCTGTGTTCTGTTTTGTATGGAAAATACTGCAGTAGTTAGTAAATTGGAAGTTTCTAACTATTGTTGAGCCAAGGCATCCATTATACATCAGAAAAATCTCACAAAAAGTATGAATACTGAAGTGATGATGATTTTGTTTCGCTTTGATTTGTTGTGTGGTGTGAATGGCTACAGGTGGACGCAAAGGTTAGATTGCCACGATTAATAGCTGGCATAGCGAGATGGACAAAAGTTAATAAGAAATAAACTGATCAAGTGAACGTTATGTTTTTGTTTTGTAAAATGATGTTCTTAAACCAAATTTCTAAAAGATTGAAAGGGCTGTACTTGAATTTAAAATAGTTTTACTCGATTTAAAGCCACTGTAAAATGCATATTTTGAACACGTAATTGTGTCATTATTTTGCTTGACGCTAGAGGGAGCCCGCCTGTTGTATCGTTTAGAAGAAGTCAACAACTGTCAAATGATCCCAAATGACCTGATTTGCTTTGCACCTTTTGTTTACAATTGATTTACTTGTTAAGTGAGTATGTGTTCTTGCAGAGTATTGTGATGCTGCAAAACATGCTTAAGAAAATCCCCCAAAGCTCATCCATCAATCAGCAGCAGGTATTTATCCCTTTGCCATCGTTGCGTTTTCCGTGATAGCAGGACTTGAATGATCTCGTCCATCCTCCTCAGACAGTCATAGCGGCATCCTTGGAATCCAGCGAGTTGGATGGCTGGAGAAGCAACCGAGTGAGAGAAGCTTTTACAATGATGGCGTTTGAACGCTGGGAATTTAGGGGCACTTGAATTTTTCTCTGTTTTTATAGGATGCCGCAGCGAACGTGACCACTGACAATGAGCTGACACAGGTGAGGTCGAAATTGTTTGCTGTCTCCACCCGATGGCAACACACCCTTTTTTTTCTGCTTTTCACCTTTCCCACACTTTGTGACGTGCACAACCAGTTTGTTTGTCGCGTCTGTTAATGTTAAATTTGGTTTGTTACAGACTGGAGCACACCAGTCGAAGCCTCAGGTGACGTTCCTGCCCCCCCTCCCTTCTGACCTGTTGGGGGGAAGAAAAAGAAAAATCAACCAGATCTAATTCAACATGTGTCTTTTTTTATTGTTTACAGTCTGTGGCCAGCACTAACCCCTTTTATTCCTATCACTTGGTATGGACCAGCCGCATTCCTACTTTATCAGTTTCTTGGCAATGGCTCATGTTTTTTTTGTTTTTTTTTGCGGTGGTCACCTTAGGAATCCGAGAACAAGTACGACGGAGTCGAGGATGATAGACAGAAAACGTGGCAGCAAGCGCGAGGCCATGGCGACTTTGTTCCTCTGCCTGAATTCCAGCGTTCCCCTTTGGATTGGCAAGGAAATGGCGTCACAGTTTCTGAAGCTCAGAAGGACTTGACCCACAATAGCTTCACCCATATGTCGGACAGCTTTTTGTCAAGCGGGCCTGCTGACGAGCAACATCGCAACGTAACCCCGAGCTCAGCGGAAAGCCCTCCTGAGAACTTCTTCAAGAGCTTGCAGTCAAAGAGCTTGCAGGACGTTTTTCAAGATTCCTCGGAGGATTTTAACCTCAAGGCACTTTCATCGGGCAAAGTCTCGGATAAGCCTCGCGGTGTCTTACCGGATCCCTTTCGGCTTTCTCCCAACACGCCGGAGGATCTGTTTGTCTCTCCAGCGAAGAATCCGTTTTATTCTGCCTCGAGCACCGCATCACATTTGTTTCAGGCAAATGGAGACAAACTGTCTTATTCCGGATTATCTGGTTCTGATCTGGATGTGTTCTCCCCTTCTTCAAACATCTCGAGCCCAATAGCGAAGGAGCTATTCCGTGACGGCGGCAGCACGAGCGAGCAGTTTGGTGCAACGACGCCCGACGGCGGCAAGAACTTTTTCACAACGCTTGGCGACGGCGGGTTGGCCAAATCGGACCTCTCGGAAGGGATGCTCCTATCCAAGTATTCCAATCCGGGACATGACGTTGTGCTCACCACTCCTCAAGGAAGCAAACACAAAATCCTCCAGCCGACCCCCTTCAGTCAGGCCCGCAATCGGAGCGTGTCGTCAGACTCTTCTCCGACCGAGCCGAAGCACGTGCGTAGCCTTTGCTCGATTGCAAGTTGACGTTATCTTGCCTTTTTCTAAATGTCCCCTTGGACTTGACAGATGACGCTCACCAGGCGCCCGCCAAAGCCGCTTCCTCGTTCCAGACCTCCCAAGTTGGGGAAGCCCCCCGTTCCAGACAAGTCCACCAAGCCGGCCTTTGTGGTAAGGCGCCTTGGGCTCCGTCGGCGCAGCGACGTTTTCCTCGACCGTGATTAATCTTTTTCAGTCGGAGCCCGAACTCAGCGGGCCACCGAAGCCTCCTCCAAAACCGTCAAAAGCTCTCCCTGTTTCGGTCATCGGTGCCACAGGCGAGCCTCAGGTGTGCCTCGCTCGTTCTCCGGCAGGATCTGCTGGATCGAGATATCGATCCGAGTTGATCGACTTTGTGTGTCTTGTAGGGCAGGAAAGCGGACTTTGAAGTCTTTGAGGACATCCTGCTGATTGGACAGGTGAGCTCCGATCGGCAGGGCGATTGAGTTATTTTGTCAACGCTGCAATGTCTCAAACAGGAAAAGTGCGTAGAAGACTGGCCAGAAGACAGTCCTCAACTCCACCCCGACTTCAAACCGGTAAGCCGACGGCTGGCGCGCTTTTGTCGCTTTGCACGTCTCTGCCCACGTTTGCCTTTTGTCTCCCCAGTCCGGAAAACTTCGACTCCGCCGCGAATCCCTCAAGGTGAGTTTGTCGCCAGCAAAAAGTAAAAAGGAAGTAAGCGAGCCGAGCTTCTCCTTTCAGCTCAAGATGGACTCTGAGGAAGCAGCAACAGGAGACGTTCAGGATGACGCCGGAGTGCAAGTCAAGGTGATTTCTGTACTAGAGGACTTTATTAGTTCCTGAAGAGCTCATGGTATTCTTTGACAGAGGAAGGACAAGAAGTTTTTGCTGTTGTCCAGAAGAAACTCAAAGGTACAACAAATTGCTCAAATTGAGACATCAGTTGTGTTCTGGTGCTTACAAAGATGTTCCTCGCTAGGACAAACTACCTGATGATGTGAAGGACGGCCGGAGCTGGACTTTACCCTCTCAGGGGAAGGCCTCAAAGGTACTCGGCCGGCGGCAATCAGCTCGCATCTATTCCAAGGAGCGTCCTTTGATTTCGCCGTTGTCACTCTCAGGACAATTTCTACGAGATGAACTTACCAGTCAAGAGAGAAGATGGAGAGCAAAGTTGGTCTGAGGGCAAAGTAAGTTTTCTTGTAGCCGTCCTGCTATCTTGTTTTTCAATTTCCAAGTGTGACCGCTGTCACTGTTTTGACTCGCAAGAAAAAGCCTCTGAAGAAAAAAGTCAACCTACTGCTCAGGCGGGCGTCAACCAGCCTCGTCCAGCACCATCCGAGCAAGGTAAGCATCCACACGACCGTGATCACGTCACCTGCGCTCACCTCTTTGCCTCTCCCCGACAGGACGATGGCGACGACCTGAAGAAAAGGATGAACACGAAAGAATACACTCTGAAATGGCACTCTCAGGTAACGCTCGCACACACCTGCTTTGGCTATCTCATCGGCGCTCACATTCTCAAACGGCTTTGCTAGGAAGCCATGTTTGATAAAGGTGAGGAAGATGAGGCGGCGCGAGCGCAGCTGGACGTGGCCGACACCTACTCCGGCAGCGTACGTCTTTTCGATCCTTGAGCCCCTCCCCGAGCTTTATCCATGTTGCTGACGTGCCGTCTCCCTTCAGAAAGGCAAAAAGAAGCTCAAGATGAAGTTTGGCCCTCAAAAAGGATTTAGCAGTTCTCAGGAAGAGCAGCCCCAGGGCGCATATGGGTACACCCCCCGCAAGGACTCAAAGGTACCCATGGAAATGTGTGTGTGTGTGTGTGTGTGTGTGTGTGTGTGTGTGTGTGTGTGTGTGTGTGTGTGCGTGTGCGTGTGTGTGTGTTTCACATGACCTACAACCTTTTGGGTTTGATATCCTCCAGGACAGAGAAGATCCGTTTTTTGGCGGCGCGGACATGTGGCAGGTACACTAGCATGAACTCTCATTTGTGACGGTTGCTGAAATAAAGTGAATGTTCACTCAGGAGCACAACTTTGAAGATGAGGAGGAGATAAAAAGTCTGCCTTCCAACAACCAGGTAGTATAAATTGTTTTTTTAGCTGCATTGTTGTTTTGGACAGAAATACAGTGCGATGTCCTTTTTTTTTTTTTTGTACAAGGAGGAAGTGCCTGGCTTTCTTTCCAAACAAAACCGATTCCCAGCAGAGCAGCTGGATTACGAAGCGCCGAATGCGACGGATGACTTCACAGCGGTTTGTTGCCTCGTTTGAAAGATTTCTCGCCGTCGTCTTTGTTTCTGAGATTTCATGTTAGGATGTCTTTGCTTTTTTTTTAGAAAAAGAAGAAGTTCAAGGCCCCGGTCCCGTTGCCGCGTAAATCAAAGCCCAGCTACAGTTCACCTGCATCGGGCGAGCCGTTGGTCGCGCAGGCGTCCTGGGTACGATTTGGATTTGATGTTTATCGAGCAAAGTCATCCATTTTTTGATTTTTTTTTTTTTCTCCATCTCAGCAGGCGGGCAACTGGACAGATGAGGACGACGTCTCCTTGAGCGGAAGACAACACGGGGATCCCGTCGTGGACTACAACTACAGACAAGATGAGCTGGGCCTTCACAAACGGGTAACATGGACAATTTTATTTTTATTTTTTTATTTATTATTAAATTTACTCTTCCACAGCAGAAAAAGGGGAAGCACAAAGTCTTCCGAAAGCACAAATCAAAGGTGAGCAACCTGAACGCTACCCCCTTCTGCGTAGCGTGCGGCACTGTTGCGCTATTTTCGGGAATGTCTGCTGTACGCGTTTTTACGCTCCTCTTAATTAATTATTTATTTATTTATTGTTGTGTTATTTATTCATTATTTATTCAGCACGCTTTTGTTATACTTGTTTACTGTTTGTCTGTTGTGAGCCATGTCTTGTCACCGTGGGATAGGGGGGAACGAAATTTCGGTTTCTTTGTGTGTCTTTGGCATGTGGAGAAATTGACAATAAAGCTGACTTTGACTTTGACTTTGATGGCTAATTTAGGCTTTTGTTGTTTTCAATCACGTGTGATTCTAATTGTGTCTCTTGGCAGAACAAAGCGTGGGAAGGCCCGGTCGAGGATGTGGCAGTCAACCACCTGTCGGAGGCAGCGCAGGTCAGTTGCGCCACTCATCCGGTGACACCATTTCAAAACTTGGAGAAATATAAGTGCAGCGCGTGGAATGTAAACACGCAAGAAATCGGTATTTGTTTTCCTTCTCTGCCAACTGGCAGGGCAACATAGCGCCAATCGTCTGTCACGCGGCAATTACATTGCAGCCGAGTTATGATTGATCGCTGAGCAAAGTGAATTTTATTGCGCAGCGTATGTTCGATGACCAACTTTCTTTCTGTTCATTTTGGTCCAGGCCGAGTGGTTGGCGGCACAGAAGGATGAGCGCATGGCGGCGGGACTGGAGGACGGCGAGGGCGAAGGCGACGGGGTCAGCGTGTTGCTGATTTTTTTTTTTTTTTTTTTTTGTCTCATACGTGGCCATGTGGTTGTCTCACCGTATTTCTTTTGTCTCAGGACACGGACAGCTTGATGGAGTGGTGGCACACGGTAAAAAGTGAGTTCCAAAACGCAGACCCTTCCCACAAAACCTCTGCTCGTTTTTTTTTTTTTTTGGTTAGTTTACCCCCCACCCACCTTCCATCGGTTCTCTTCCAGAGTGGGATGAGGTGCCGTCGGACGAAGACACCAAACAGCCTGACGAATCCCAGTAGGCGTTTCAAAACGCTCCCACCGGCGGCCTGGACATCTCCGCGACTCGGCAGCTCACAAATCTTCTCCTCCGGCAGGTCCTTCACCGTTTTGGCCGACAAGGTGAACCGAGGCCTGCGCGTGTTCAACAAGATTTTCACAGAACGCGCCGAGATCTTCTGGCAGCACGTGATGAAGCTCCACGCCCTCGCCGACCACCTCAGCACCTTCCACCAGAAAGCCAAAGCGGCCGGTATCACGGGCAGCACCACGGCGGCCGTCGGGGGCGTGACAGCCATCGCCGGCCTGGCCCTGGCCCCGTTCACCTTTGGCGCCTCGCTCATTGTCACGGCAGTCGGGGTGGGTGTGGCCACCGCCGGAGGGATCACTTCCGCCTCTGCCACCATCTCGGATAACGTCAACCACATGCAGGAGCGCAAGAAGGTAAGCGCAACGGGGACTACCTTCAAGCATTTATGTCTTGTCCTCCATCTACAGCCGCTTCCCATCTAGCGTCATGTGCCGGTTTTCAGGTGGAGGCGGTGCTGCAGGAGTACGAGTCGGACTTTCGTATCTTGGCCGAGATCCTTCACTTTGTCAACCACGGCTTGTACAAACTGCGCGGTCATCCTTTCCTCCGCTCCGGCACGCAGCATTATTCTGAGGACTGGGAGGTGCGCAAGGCGGTGCAGATGATCAGCTTGGTGGACTCGCCCGTCTTGCGAGCCATGGATGTGACGGACGCCATTTTACAGCTACTCCAAGGACTTCAAGGCGGCATGGACAAGTACTTCAGGGACAACAAGAACTTGAAAAGAGCCTTCAAGAAGGAAGTGGTGGCGCGTATCAAAGAGGCAGCCAACGTGCTGAATGACGGCGTAGTTGAGCTCAACGCCATCAGGGAAGAGCTCCAGAAGGCCATCGGGAACTTTTAAACGTGTTTGTCAGTGATGAATATGGATTAGTTTGAAGGGCAGGAGCAACGACTGCATCGAACGACACCTACCTTTTGTAAATGGATCTCGTCCTTTTCATCAGTCATTCTTTTGTGCTAATTATGGTTGCTATCCCTTAAAGTGCCAATTTCAGGATTACATGTAAGCACCGCTAGAACACCGTCATTGTCTTTGTTTATGTTGACGTGTCGATTGACGACACGGTTTTGTATGTTAATGAGGAATGTATACAACTATCTAAGTGTATACGCAAATAAAGTTGTTTGTAATGTTTTGTTCACACGTGTTTGAAACAATCTCGTTCTGTTCAATTTCAAATGTAAATTCCCCGGAGAACTGCACTGAAACAAAATGGTGCTTTCATATTGGGATTTTAAACCAGGCCAGGCAGGGGGAGGCATCATTTTACGTTTCCACAGAGTTTACAGATGAGCTGCTGATTCAGGTGCGGCATAGCACCAACGCTGTCTGTCACTCACTCGTGAATCTTCGCGAATGAACCTGAAAATAGCGATGTACCTAATAGAGCGTCCGAATGACGTCACAGATCAAACAGCCAATCAGAAAGTGGGGGTGAGGGCGGGTGTGGCACTTTTCACTTTCAGTTAAGCTTTGGCCATGATTTTCCCTAATGAACTGGCCTGTTATTAGGTACACCTGAAAATGGCGACATACCTAATGGAGCGTACGAGTGATGTCACAGATCAACCAGCCAATCAGAAAGTGGGGGTGAGGGCGGGTGTGGCACTTTTCACTTAAACCAGGGGTGTTGACCTCCAGTCCTTGAGGGGCCGCGTTCCAATATGTTTTCCAAGTTACCCTCGTTAAACACACCTGCGTGAAAAGATTTTGTTCATTTTCACGTTCTGCAGGAGCTAAAACTTTTCACACAGGTGCACTTAACGAGGGAATCTTGGAAAACATGTTGGAATGCGGCCCCAAGTACTAGAGCTTGACACCTGTGACCTTTGACCATGATATTTCCCTAATAAAGTGGCCTGTTATTAGGTACACTTGAAAATGGCGGTGTACCTAATGGAGTGACCGTGTGATTCCCTCGTTAAGTGCACCTGCGTGAAAAGTTTTAGCTCCTGCAGACGTGAAAATGACCAAAAACTTTTCACGCAGGTGCGCTTAACGAGGGAATCTTGGAAAACATGTTGGAATGCGGCCCCGAGGACTAGAACGTGACACCTGTGACCTTTGACCATGATATTTCTCTAATAAAGTGGCCTGTTATTAGGTACACTTGAAAATGGCGGTGTACCTAATGGAGTGTCCGTGTGATTCCCTCGTTAAGTGCACCTGCGTGAAAAGTTTTAGCTCCTGCAGACGTGAAAATGACCAAAAACTTTTCACGCAGGTGCGCTTAACGAGGGTAACTTGAAAACATGTTGGAATGCGGCCCAGAGGACTAGAGCTTGACGCCTGTGACCTTTGACCATGAGATTTCCCTAATAAAGTGGCCTGTTATTAGGTACACTTGAAAATGGCGGTGTACCTAATGGAGTGTCCGTGTGATTCCCTCGTTAAGTGCACCTGCGTGAAAAGTTTTAGCTCCTGCAGACGTGAAAATGACCAAAAACTTTTCACGCAGGTGCGCTTAACGAGGGTAACTTGAAAACATGTTGGAATGCGGCCCAGAGGACTAGAGCTTGACGCCTGTGACCTTTGACCATGAGATTTCCCTAATAAAGTGGCCTGTTATTAGGTACACTTGAAAATGGCGGTGTACCTAATGGAGTGTCCGTGTGATTCCCTCGTTAAGTGCACCTGCGTGAAAAGTTTTAGCTCCTGCAGACGTGAAAATGACCAAAAACTTTTCACGCAGGTGCGCTTAACGAGGGTAACTTGAAAACATGTTGGAATGCGGCCCAGAGGACTAGAGCTTGACGCCTGTGACCTTTGACCATGAGATTTCCCTAATAAAGTGGCCTGTTATTAGGTACACTTGAAAATGGCGGTGTACCTAATGGAGTGTCCGTGTGATTCCCTCGTTAAGTGCACCTGCGTGAAAAGTTTTAGCTCCTGCAGACGTGAAAATGACCAAAAACTTTTCACGCAGGTGCGCTTAACGAGGGTAACTTGAAAACATGTTGGAATGCGGCCCAGAGGACTAGAGCTTGACGCCTGTGATCTTTGACCATGAGATTTCCCTAATAAAGTGGCCTATTATTAGGTACACTTGAAAATGGCGGTGTACCTAATGGAGTGTCCGTGTGATTCACTCGTTAAGTGCACCTGCGTGAAAAGTTTTAGCTCCTGCAGAACCTGAAAGTGACCAAAAACTTTTCACGCAGGTGCGCTTAACGAGGGTAACTTGGGAAACATGTTGGAATGCGGCCCCGAGGACTAGAGCTTGACACCTGTGACCTTTGACCCCAGTGGGGGTCAGTGCCTCCCAAGTCATGAACCTCACAGCAAGTCACTGGTTTCAAACTAGAGTTTTAAACACGGGTTAGGGTTTGGAAGTAGGGTTTAAAATTAGTGTTAGGGTTTCAAACTAGGTTTTGAAATAGGGTTAAGGTAACTTTGGCCGAAAGGTTGAGCCTTCACCTGAGGTATACTCCAAAAAGTACAATGTCCACACAAATTTTGTTTGATTTTTTTTCACCTTAAAAAAACACATTTTGCTTTATTTACACTAAATTGTTCAAAAGCAGACTCAGAGGTAGTGTGTGTGTGTGCGTGTGTGTGTGTGTGTGCGTGTGTGCGTGTGTCTGTGTGTGCATGTGTGTGTGCGCGCGAGCTCGCGAATGTGTGCAACCATTGGCAATGTCTATTTCTTTATTTTCTTCTGTCGGTCCAGAAACTTCTGTCTTCTCTCGACTGGGATTTCATCGAGGCTGATTCCATGGTTACTGGCCCTGGAACACACACAGTCACTTCAGTGAACTCATTCAACAACTGCTAAAGAGTGTCACGTGTCCATCCCTACCCCCCCTGGAGGTCCGGAGGAACAGGCAGAGGTTTACTGAAGCCGTCACGTCCCACCAGCCAAAATGTGTCCTCGGAACCTTTCACCTAAGAAAACACAATTGGACTGTAGATAAAGTGCTTCTTTAAAAAAAAGAATGTATGGTGCTTTATGTAGTTACACGTGTATCCTAAACAAATCCTGATGCTAGATGACATATAATCTGAAGAAAATTTTCTTTTTTTCCCCCAATATGATCTATTGCATTTTTTAAAGGCAGTTTTATTCTATGACATGATTGATTGACAGGTGATGATGAGAAGGTGAGTTGTAAAGAAAGGCATTTTTAACCACGGGTGTGTACTAAGGTTGTTTTTGGTTAGTCTTTTTTTGAAAACATTTTACTGTACAGGATTATTCTAAAAAAAAAAAAAAAAAAAAATGAGTATATATGATAACCAACATAGTCCGATTTTAAACGAACAGACGAGAGACAACGCGCACCTGAGCTTTTCTGGTTTCCATGTGGTAACCCAGTTTGAGGCTCGTCAGGACCTTGACCGTGCTCAGACTGATGTGGATTCTGTATGCTGCAAAACAAACAGAAAAAAAAATAACAATGTTTTGCTTATGTTTTCATTGGCACACTACACAACATTTGCCAGAAATTGGATTTTTGCACATACGAAGTCCGGAGGCTTCCATCTGTGAAGCAGTGGTCACAGTATCGCCGAACAGGCAGTACCTGGGCATGGTGAGACCCACCACGCCTGCCACAACTGGACCTAAGGACACGTTTTATTTGTTTAATTCTTGACATTTAATTAAATAAAATACAAAATGTAAAAGGTACATCTGGCATACATGTGAAGTATACAAAATGCAAAGTCTTTTTTTAAACTGAATGATGTACAGTTTCAGACTAATAAATGATGTGAATTGTCTCACACACACACACACACACACACACACACACACTTTTTTTTCTTACCGGAGTGGAGTCCAATTCTTATCTTGACTTTAATCTCAGGCATGTGCTTGATCTTAAACGTTCCGATGGAGTGCAAGATGTCCAGCGACATGTTGGACACCTCGGCTGCGTGTTGATTGCCATTCCGGTTGGGAACGCCGGACGCCACCATGTAGGCGTCGCCGATCGTTTCCACCTGAACACAGACAAGACCAAAAATCTGCTGATTTGAAGCAGAAATATAAATAATAAATATAACTCCTTGCTGGAGTTGAGTCCTACCTTGTAGACATCATGAGACGCGATGATGGCATCAAACATGGTATAGAGGTCATTGAGCAGGTCCACCACCTAAACGATCAATGATGTTTTTAATATGTGCCAAGTAGTCGCACACGGTAACGGCTTGCACCTCGATGGGTTCGCTGAGAGCCGAGATGGTCGTGAATCCGACGATGTCGCTGAAGTAGAGAGTGCAGTCCGAGTAATGCTCCGGTCGAACCGGCTTCCCTTTCTTCAGAGACTGAGCCACCGACCTGAAACGCTTGTTGGAGTAAAAAAATCCGCCATTCCCGCGCTCAACAATGGATGTCTCACTTGGGCAGCAGTTGTCCCACTAGCTTATCCGTCTTGTTTCTCTCCACCTCCAGTTCATCGGTTCTTTCTCGGATCAGATCTTCCAGGTTGGAACTGTATTGCTCCAGCATCCGAAGCATGGAGTCAATGATGTTCGCTTTCTTCCCTCTGTTGATGCCCCGAAACTGCGACAACATGAAAACTAAGAAGTGGACTTCAAATTTTCAAGATCTGATTGGCCGGTTCAACGAAAGAGCACGGTGGGATCGCTTCACCTGCTTGAAGATCTCATCAAAGTTCGGCCTCTTGGCTGGGTCTTCGTTCCAACATTCGTTCATCAGCGTGAGACATTCGGCCGGCGCTTCGTCCACAGAAATGACGGGCCGGCAGAGAGGCGGCGGTTGCTTCAACCGCTCCACGATGTCTGGCGGAAGACGAGCGATCTGAGTCAGCGGTGACACACGCACACGGGAGGACGTTCTCACCTAGGGCAGGCATGTCCATCATGGCGTAGGGGGGAGTTCGCGATATGACTTCTTGTATGATGATGGAGAAGCTGAACACGTCCCCGGCCATGGTGCCTCCTCTGACGGGACACCTCAGAAGCTCAGGTGCCGTCCACAACAGTTCTGCAAAAAAAAAAAAAAGATTTTAGGAATCAGGCTAGAAGATGAAAGATGGAAAAAGCGAAGCAGGTAAGAAGACGGACGCTCGTCGTCCTCACCCTGCGGGTCTTCAACAGTGTTGAGGCTCTCCGAGTGAAGGATCATGGGAATTCCGTAATCCGTGATCTTCAACACAAAACGCCCGTCAACCAGACAGTTTGTGGATTTGAGACGTCCGTGACTTAAACCCCGCAGATGAAGATGCTTCATCCCCTGAAACACAGCAGACGATTCCGATCAGCTGCAGTTCCCATTGAACTTGACTTCGTGTTGTCACCTTGATGAGGTCCATCAGGAGGGACGACTTGAACATCCAATCCAACCTCATGTCACCGTCGGCTAAAAGGTCCGCCAGACTGCCGCGAGGACAGTGCTCCACCACGATGGCAAAGATTCCCGAGTCCACAAAGAGGCCCAAGTAGAGATTCAGGTTTTCGTGTCTCATGTCCCTTAACTGGAAACACAGAAATTCAGAAACCTGGCAGAGTCCTGCCACACATCGCTTGCATACCTGGCTGAAAAGCCTCTGTGTGCGTTGACTGACAGCTGTCGTGGTCCCCGTCACCGGGAACTTCTTGAGCCAAACCCAGTCTCCCTGAGAGAAGCGCAGAACTAGGAAGTAAATGCGAGCGGACGCTTCCGGGCAAAGCGCCAGCGTACCTCCAGGATTCCGATATTGGAGCTCTCGGGTGTGGTCAGTATGTAACTTCTGGCGATGGAGCGGAACGGCGTTTTGATTTCCAGAAGACTCCTCATGATCGATTCGTCGTTTAGCTTCTACGGAATCGCGACACCATGATACCGAGATGAGTTCCCCGACTCGACTGAACTAGAACTTATGAAAATCTCCTCAAACCTTTCTGCTGACTTGAGTGTCGATGAAGACTATGTCATCCAGCGTCAGAATGAGTTTGGAGGTGTTCTCTGCTCCCCTCCATTTCCTGTGCAAGTGTCATACTTGATGTTTTTTTTATTTGATTGTTCTATAATTACAACCTAGAAGTGTTTATTTTTTTTTTACAAATACTCAAAAGTATGAGTCCTTACCTGAACCAAAAGAAAATGGCTCCAAGCAGAACGCAGACGATTAAGAGAAAGAATCCCGTCACAGCGTCCGTGTCTACGGACAAAAATGAAATCGCACGACGTACACAAAACAAAAAAAATTTGGTGGGCGCATTTGTCTTTAGCGCACCTTTGCAAGCCTCATCAGGATCGAACCAACAGAAGCTGGCGCTGGGCGGTCTCCCTCCCGGGAAGCTGAAGGAGCGCCTCAGCGGCAAGAGAGTTCCAACCGGCCCGATGGTGGACGTTGGAGCGAGCGTGTGCGTGGGCATAAGTTTGTCGCCGTTGCAGTCCAGCACCACGTAGCCCGCCTGCATCCCGAGGCCGTCGCTGCCGCCGTACAACACCTGGCGTCGCCCCAAGCGGCGTGTTATGAACTGGGAACGACGTGGATTTGGACCAAGCACCGACCTGGTTGAATCCCTGAAAGTCGAATCCTCCGTCCGAGCGGACCAACTGACCGCCCGTCACCCATCGCCCGCCGCCCGCCTGACGACGTTCCTCCACGGCCTTGGCCACGAAGTAAACCATGTTGAAGATGGTTCCGAAAAGCGGAGACACCTGGTGAAAAAAAAGAATACCGTGTCAGAGTTAACATTTATCGAGGGATATTCGCGCTGATCATTTCGGTACCTCCGTGGCTGCCACGGCCGATCGGATCTCTCTGTTCATCTGGGCCTGGCGAAATGCTTCGTAGAAATTCTGATCCGACGCCATGGTGACAGTCAGAACGGCGCTGTAGGCATGACGAAGATGGGTGCTGTTGGTCAGCTGGGGGAAGGTTGTGTCCTTCAATGAGGGAGCAAAATAATGCAGTCAGCGCTTAAATACCATCAATTGTTGCAGAAATAATTATGTCAACCATAAGTTTGGAGTCATTCTAATAAAGGTTTGATTTCTCGTGCTGATCCGATACCTGGTAGGGCAGCGCGTACAACAGGGCGTCGTATGGAATAAAGACGTAGCCGGCAGACACCATGCCCATGTCCAGAGCGGCCAAGAGGAGCTTTCGCTGATCCTCCCCACCAATGAGGACAGACGTCATGCACAAGATCACAACTGATAAAAAAATAATTAAAAAAAAGGGATGCTGCTGTCAGATAGAAAACTTTTTGTTTGAAGCTCCAAGGTGTCCCCCAACAAAGTCAAAGATGTTTAAGTGGCGTGAGAAAAAAACCACACCTGAGCCTTCCTTAGCCACAGGAAAAAGCTATGCTTACCTTTGACCTTGTCCGCATTTCGGATTGCTTGAAGTGCATCCCGAGCACCCTCCTTGGCGTTAGTTTCCATGGTGACAACGGGCCCCACCGGGAGGCCGAGAGCCCTGAGTGAGGCGGCAACTCCTTCTCCGGTGCTCCTCCAAATGTCGGCCGGAGCTGAGAAGGGAACAGAAGACAAGGCGGTCGGTGAGGGAACTTTCAAGATTCGTGACAAATTATAAAAAAATATTCCTAACCCGAGATGACGCCAACGTGCGCCCAGTGGAAGAACCGGAGCACGGCGAACAGGACCGCGCTGGGGCGAGGGATGGGTGGCAGGTTGGGCCAGTCGGCATCCAGGCAGCTGGGCGACGCAAGCCCCGCCTCCCAGTGTTGAGCCAATAAAGAGGCAGCGTGGCATAGGGCAGGATTAAAAAGTCCCACGTAGGCGTGACCGTAACCTTCCATGTCACCGAGTTCTATTAAAGCTTCCAAATCACAGCCAGCAGCGTGTCAACATTTCTGCTCGTATGTTAACTTTTGTACAATACAACCACCCCCCCAATTTTACACACCTTTAGAAGTGGAACATTCCTCATCCAACAGTTTGACATCATACCAATAGCCCCGGCTTAAGCTGCGGTCAACTCGTAACCTTGAGAGCGCCAAGTTGGCCGCCGCTGTCGGCATTGCCCTGGAGAACATCGGATCGCAGGACCAGGGACCAATGAGTGCCAACTTGAAGGTAGCGGTCCATACTTCTGCAACACTCAGCCACCACAAACACAGACCCAGCAACCACCTGGGCAGCAGCATCCTCACTCTGGAAGGCAGAACCCCAAAGACCCAGTTTAACACAAAAGAAGGGGGGGGTGTCCATGTGTGTGCACGTGCGTGCGTGCACGTGCCTAATCCAGGTTTCAGGGATATTTTTACTTGGCATCTTTACAGGATTAAACACCTCACCAGGGCAGTCAAGCAAGCAGCAAATGTCACACTCAACACTTGTGACCGTCAAAACGATATGGCAAAAGTAGTTTCCTACAAATTCCTGCACAACGACATTAAAAGGATTCAACTAGCTCTTGCTGCCATGAAAATTTACAAAACGAGGGCATCATAGCTAAAAGAGACATCTTCTAGTGGATATCAGAGTCCAATCTGTGATCCATCTATTGGATTCTACCGAAGACAAAAATAAAATACGTAATATTCAACATCTGATGATCTCCATTTATCAAATGCACTTGACATTTTACAAAAAAAAAAAAAAAAAATTCTCAGCAATGAGTAAATGAAGTCAAGGAAGCGTGACTTACTTTTGTCTCCGAGCTTCATTTGCCCACAGAAAAGCCAGCAAACTGACGCTGAGTCAGGTGCAAGGAGCCGGCCAGCGCGAGAAAGCGGCTTTGACTTTAATCTCGTTTGCCTTCAAGTGACATCTAATGAGAGCTTGATGGCGGTGTGTGTGTGTGTGTGTGTGTGTGTGTGTGTGTGTGTGTGTGTGTGTGTGTGTGTGTGTGCGCGCGCGGGCGTGAGTGCAAGGTGAGCTAGTCCAACAGAGGCCAGAAAAGCAAAACTATTAGATGATTAATGATTTGGGATGAAATGAGTTAGCATGAACTAATTTAGCTTTCTTTGTTACTTGTTTAGTTCAAACTATTCGAAAAACTATGGGAAGTATAGTTAGCTCTTTGACAAAATGTAAAAAAAAAAAAAACTAGCAATATAATCAAACTTTTGACTGAGTTGAACCACATCGTACAGTGTTTTTTCTTTAAATATCTGTACAGATTGTGCCACAATCTTTTCACACCTCTGGCTTTGATGGCCACCATGCAAGTCTCCGTTGTGCGCGGATAGACCGATTGTGTCTTTGCTGCCCTCTAGTGGAAGTGCGTTAAATTGTCTCTATACAGGGATGGCTCGACGAGGCACCACTTTGTAGAAAATATAACATTTTGGGATGTGTAAGTGAATCATTTCCCAAAGCACACCTGGTGCAAAGTGGTTGGGAATCTGATACAGCAGATGAGAAGTCAACTTGAGATTATTAGTTTCATTCTGGAACCAAATTTCACTGAGTGTGGTGCTTTGCCATTGAGAGCCAATCTAATAATCCAGATCTGGATTAGTTCTACTGTCGCAGCTGGTCTGCAGCCAAGAATAGAGATGGGATTAGCCAAGGTCTGGAAGAGCGTCAGATAAGCGCTGTTCTCATTTACAGAGTCAAAAGTGAAAGGCAAAAAAAAAAAAGACAGCAACCAGTTCAATGACTTCCACTGGGTTTAATCGGTACCCTGTGCCAACACTCAAACACCAAAAACATAATCCGCTGCAAGGTAACCTCGAAGAACTCAATACAAGGACGTAACGACAAACATTCCACTCCCAAGCGTCAGTGGGACATCTTCATGTTTCTGAAGCTGGAGTTGTCCCTACAACAAAGCACAATGTGAAGTTCAAATCTCAACAATTTCCACATAACCGATCTGGCAAAATTTTAGAATATGACAATTGTTGTCCTTGTATGCCTTGCTGAAGTTACAATGATCCAGTTTGACTGTTACGATACCAATTAGTCAATCAAAGAGTGTTTGTGCTTGCGTTCATACCTGAGGCTGTCATTGTGGGTCTTGTACTCCATGATGGTGCTGGCGGGAAGGTTGAGAACCCGTCTCAAAGTGTCTCGGATTCTGGAGGTTGTGGTTTGATCGCTGGACGTCCTGTTCCAGATTGAAAGGAAGTCCTCCTGACACACACACAAACGTTTCATTTCGCATGTGGCACTCGCTTGGACGGACTCTTCTGCCACTGTGCAAATTAACCAATTAATTAATCAATTTAATCGAATTAATAAATTAATCTAAATACCAATATTGAGCCACAAGACAAATTTTATATATATTTTTTTAAATTCACAACATACCACCCAAACAAAAATTCTCCACATTTGGAGGAAAACAAAGCTGAAATTGTGATGATTAGAACAATACGAATTGCAATGAGGTCGTGACAAACGATTGATGCTCAAAATTGTTGTCGACTAATTTGATAATGAAATGGGTGTTAATCATCTAAAACATCCACGTCCTCTAATCACATGAACTGCAATTAGACGAAGGCAGAATTCCAATCATATTTTCATACCTGAAAGCGTATCGATACGACGGCGCCGCAAATTTCCTCCCCCACCATGAACTGCTCCCCCACCATGGCGAGAATCATGTTCTCCCAGAATCGGCTTGCGAGCCCTTTCCGCAGCCGAATGATCCACTTGCCCCCGCTGCGGTTGCACTCGTCCTGAAAGGAAGACAAAGACTGTGAGGTCAGTCTTTGCCTTCCATTATCATCACGTCAGCCTCCTTACCTCCCACATCGGTTTGATGCCCTCCTTGAACAAGTGGAAGTCGCTGGGTCCACTCAAGTCTCCTGGATGCACCAGATGACTGTAGAACTTCCAGAACTGCTCCACCTGGACACACAAACTTTTGAACACTGGAAATCCAGAGAGGCGAGCGCGTTTGAGTGTGTGTGTGTGTGTGTGTGTGTGTGTGTGTGTGTGTGTGTGTGTGTGTGTGTGCGTGCGTGCGTGCGTGCGTGCGTGCGTGCGTACCGATGCCACAGTGCCAATCCGTCTAATGTTTTGCTCGTAATTCTGCGTGCTCGCGGGACGACTCGGCGATCTTCGGCTGTACCAGAATGTGTAGTTATACTGGAGAGGATGTTCCCCCGGACCTGGACTCACCGTCTGCACACACAGTCACGTGACAAGACGTATAGACACAAATAGACAGACCGTAGGTGTGACGCGGAGGTAACGTCACCTTGCCGCGACTGTTGTTGTTGGAAACTTCACCGTTGTCATGACCGCATCTGGTTTCTTCCGCCTCTACATTCGGACTGCAATGACAAACAGTGTTATTATTCGCCACAAATGATGAGGACAATTGGCTCATTAATTAACTTGTCTTTGCATTTAACATTTGTTTTCACAACGTTTTAATCATTTTTGACAATACGAGTCTGTCAAATGTCACTTGATGTATAAAAAAGAAAGCAGAGTAGTGAATAATCATAAAAATAACTTTTTCAAGAAATACTCAACTCAAACGCTTGGGGACATTGGATTCACTGTATATTTATTTTATAATTTGATTGTTGTTTTCACTTTGCTATTGCAGAAATTATGAAATAAACATCGGACTACAATAACAAAACGTGTTATTAAATGTTAAATCCTTCCTTTGAGCAAATCGGAAGACAACACCAGGCTAAATACAAGAATATAATACAACAATATCTTTTTTTTTTTAAATTAATCATTTGCTGTCTCGGTCCGTGTTAGGATTTGTTCAAGTCCCTGCAGAAACTAATCCACCTGTGCGACTGGTCAGTATGCTAACAATGGCTAAAATTTCAGATGCTTTCTTCATCTGTTTCTCAGATTCAGTTGTGTCTTACCACTGAAGCGGGTCCATTGCTTTTCTGACGGATCGCCAGCAACTTGCCGGAGTTTAGTTCGCCACGTCCTTTTGTTGACGCTTTTAAAACTTCAATTTATTTGTACTCGTGACTCTCATCGCGTCACAGCTTGCCTTCTGTAGTGTCGAAAACGCGCATGCGTCGTAAAAGCAAAGCGCTACGGTGCTCGGTAAAAGACAAGCGAGGTCCTTTGCCGACAGAGAAACACCATCCACGAAGAGCAGTCTATAACAACATATGGTATTAAACGTGACTGGCTAAATAAATCCTTTGGTTGAGTCAGAAAAAGAGACAAAGAAAAGCCATTCAAAAATGACAGAAGGAGGAACAAAATCGCTGCGTCTTTAATCACGTGGTTATGTTCAGACAGGACAACCCAAGTCACATGACATCATACAACATCTTGATTGGCTGCACATGAGCTAAGATGATTGGAAGAGAAGGCTTGTGAGGAAAGTACACAAAAAATGTCAAAATGTCAAGGCAGAAACTGAATGTAATACTTAATTAAAATTAAAAATAACGTGACTGCCAACAAACCCAACAGTAGACCTGCATTTATGACTTTGCAGTAACCAATTCATATAAAAAAAGAAACGACACAACCTTATAAGACTAAGGTCGTAATTTTTCAGCAAAAGTAGCACTTATTACAAACAGTCTTAATCCTTTGTGAATAGTTATATTTTTCCAAGAAATAATATGAAAGTCAAAATTTAACAAGAGAAGGGAGTACAGTGCGACTTTATCGTCTTTTGTTTGAGATGGAAAAAAAAACAGGACTTTATGCCTTTATGTGAAATTTACTTGATAATAAATAACCTGATCAGAGCTCTTTATTGGCCCAAAGCGAGGGTAGGGAAGCGTGATTGGCTTAGGTTTGCATTATTGACGCACCTGTCCTCATATGTAGTAGGTATGCACTTATTCAAAAAAATGATATGAAATATGACCTTATTGCAAATTATTTTGCGAAGTCTCAAGCTACGGCTTGTGCACTGAGGTGTGCGGATCCCAGTTTGGGAAACACTGAACTCAATGGCAGAAATGTCAGCCAAGGTTCAGCGATATGGTGACAATGAGTGTATGAAAACAAACAAAAACAAACAAACAAACAAACAAATAAATTTTAAAAAATATATTAAATAAATAAATAAATAAATAAATAAATAAATAAATAAATAAATAAATAAATAGCTTGATTGAGGTTAGGTATGGTAGACTGAGATTCTGGTGGGCTGACGTCAAACTGCGTGGGGGGGGTGATTGGTCATCGAGTTTGCGTGTGGAGTGGGGAAAAATTGGGAGTGGTCAGAGTCATGATTGCAGTGCGGTGACGTTTGCGGCCTTGCGCGTCTATGCTGTGCGTCTACTTGTTGTCGATTCGTAGCTTGAAAGACACGCGGCCGGCAAATTTGTCCCGCTCGCTGCCGGGGGTGAGCGTGTTGGAGGTGATTTTGCACTCGACATCGATGTCGGTGTTGAGGGAGGCGTTCAGGAACTTGACGGCCACTAGTGGCTGAGTGTAGTTCACCTGACACACACAAAACGCAACATGAATGAATATCAACTTCTCGCAGTACATAGACGTAGCTGACCACCACTTTATCACCTCACAAGTCATCAACACTATCCAAAATTGCAACATGACAGCATGCAAAAATACCCTGTTGGAGCACTTCAAATTAATATTTATGTAAAAATATGAAAGGAACAGTACGTGCAAATATTTAAGATATTGTGATGTTGAGAATGTCAACTGTGGCCATGTGAAGCCCTTTGAAACATGTTTGAGCTATACAAATAAAATTGACTTAACTTAACCGATGTAACTTCAATGCAAGAAGGTGAAATGACGTGTAGCTTCGTGTCACCTGAGCTTTCTTGCCATAATAAGGGTAATACATAAGGTTGAAGGTTCCATTTGGAGGATAATAAGCCAGAGGTCCCATCTTATCACTGTCCTCCCTCTGCGTACAGAAAAACACACACATAAATGCCATTTGATTGGTCGCAGAGGAAATAAGCATGTGCAGGTCCCACACATGACACATTTAGGAAGTTTCTGAGTAAGAGTTACATTGCAGCTAACAAGTGCCTCTTATCGACGTAAGAGCAAGCATTCCATTCGAGGACTGACTTGAAAGCTATGTGGTGACTTCTAGTAAGCTCAGCGAGTTTCTATTCATCTTACCAACTCGTCTTCTTCCACTTTGTACAACTGAGGAAGAGAGGAGGATGACGCGCCGTGTACACAAAGAGAGCGACAGATGTGCGGACAGACAGATGTGCACACAAACAGATGTGCAGGCAGACAGACAGGCCTACTTTGGAAGCACAGGTGACAAAAGGAGACTGTCCATCCTTTCCCGGATACATCCCGATCACCTGCGGGTAGACAGACGGAATCTTGTTAGGATGAATGCATCATAATCAAGTGACTCTATCAAAATGAAATGAAATGCTGTTAATTCAATCCAGCCCCAGAGAAAATAACCCGCTGACATAAGTAGACGGCTATACTGCTGGCTCATATGTATGAGTGTTACAGTGGTTAAAAAAAAAAAGAAAAAACTTTCCTACCATCTACAATCATAAAAGATTTTTTTTTTCAAGATCAACTACTCATAACCACAAACTAAACTTTAAAAGCAAGTTATTATATTTTTCAAAAATTCTCTTACACAATGCATGTCACAGAAACTTATTGAGACATCAGGAAACTGTTTAAAATTGTGAAGAAAAAATAATAAATGTGTTTGTGTTTTGCAAATTGATGGTGTTGTTTTTAGAAGATATTAATCAAACCAAAGTCTGGGAAAATAGCATTCTATCTTTAAAAATAACTTTTTAATTTTGGTCAATTTCCTGAAAATACATTATCTTGTGTCGTCCAAGTTCAACTGGGGTAGGCCCAGTCACTGCAAACCCAACAATGAGGTTAAGCGCAGCAACAGACAGATTACGCTCAACAGCTCCCCCTGGTGGTTTTCTTGTATTTGGACGTCAAAGCGATGATAGGCAAATAAAACTGTCAAGGTCATCCAGATGTGGAGAAAGTGTGAGTGCGTACAAGTGTACAGACAAGCGTTTCGAAGGTTTGAACATACCCGGTTGAGTTTGATCAGCACACAGGGTTGCCCTTGGCTGTAACCATAGAAACGATCGGGAAACCCTGAGCATTCCTCCAACATTGACCTATTGAACTGACAGGAGCGCTTGGGATTATTCCTCACCTGCAGACAGACAGACAGACAGACAGACAGATAGACAGGTGAGACAGATGCAGAAAGCTGGGTAAAAGACAGATGGGTTTACTACCTCTCCACTGTCCTCCTGGATGAAGTATTGGTCTGGGGGGCAGTTGTCATTCATTTGAACCTGCTGGGTGTCGTCGTACGCTGTAGACAGTCAAAAATGATAGCACGTGTATCACCTTGTGGTGTTGTATTTTCAAAGCTTACGTCCATAAAAAAAAACTAAAAACAAAGAAAATGCAGATTTTTAAAATGTAGGCTGGTCATGTTCTTCTTCTTACGGGTCAAAAACGAGTCAAGATTCTGCACAAAGCCTTCCCAGCTTTTCGTCTCAGACAGGGAGTAGGTGAGCTCCAGTTGATTGCCCTTCGGACGAATCATCATCCCTGAAAGACGGCAACAGATTCAGCCAATCACAAACTGGACCTTATCAACCAATGGCAATTCCCTCCGCTCTCCTACCTGGGGTGGCTAGCCGGTCCTGCCATGTGGGTTTGTAGTCGTCCAGCGTCAGCAGCATGATGTACATGGTGAGCGTGAACATCCCAGCCAAGAACAGGTAGAAGACCAGGTAGAAAAGCAGAATCAGACCTAGGGAGGGAGTGGGCCACACTCATTATCTGGGTCCACGGGAGCAGTCTCCCTTCCCCCGTCATGCTCTCAATGTCTTTAATCCTCTTGTGTTATTAAGCGCCGCCCCCCCACCAATGACCCAATTCAGATTGAATGGGGATGGAGGGTGTTGTTTTTCTCACTTATTGACACTTTTGAGCCAGTGACAGACCTTGTCCGAAAATCGTCTTATCACAGCGATCAGTACTTTCCCGTTCCTGCATCTGCTCCTGCCTTTCACTCCAGAACCACGAACGCAATTGGGGAAAGCCGTTAAAGGGTCTTCGAGAAGAGCCCCACGAGAGGCTCCAGACTCGCAGGTCTCATACAGACTTAAAGTCGTTAAAAGTGTTGCTCTGTGTGGAAGATTAACGCGTTTCGACTAATAGGATTGCTGCAATCCTTGCACTGATCTCACACGACAGAACTGGACCAGGCCCAGACCCGACAAGCATAAGGCTTTTATTTTCACTTTCATTCCTGGCATGCTTTAACGAAATTCAGCAAACCAAGACCCACCTGTATTTGGTTAATAACCCATTATATAGTGTAAATTAAAATATATATTTTTATCCATATCAAACAAAAATATTTTCAAGCAAAACACATTGAAATCGTATATGAATGAACAAAATTGCAAGCATAAAAAGTATAGAAAATGCGTCCTGTATTGTTGTGTCTGTGGCAGAGGCATTATAATAGAACATGCCTTTAAGAGGCGGAGCCTGTTGGGATATCATGTGAGTATTTGAGCGTGAACTGTAGCCAACAGCAGCGCTGGTGTGAACGTGCTCACTGTGTTTAACTGTTGTTAGCTTTTCCGATAGCAACAAAGAATAAATATGAAATTACAATCAACTGTCTTTACGTTCCTTTCTGTTAAACAGGTCATGAATGTTTGGATCAAAACATGAAAACAAGAAATCACTGCCATGGAGTTTTTGAAGGTACACAGCAGTTATGTGATAGACACACTTGAAAGAGCACTGGTCGTTGGAGGTATGGAAAATGTTTCAACAGATTACAATCCACTCATCTGCGTCCCGGCAAATAATCCTGATTAAAGTACACACACACCCACACACTTACACACACGCACAGATTTTCTCCCTCTGTGAGATGCGTTTGTTCGTGTGTGTGTCCTTCAGCTTCCATCAAGGCCAAAGCGCCACTGCATTGGTGCATGCTGGGATGTATGACATCATCGCAGGAGGTTATGCAAAGACTGAATGTCCTTATGTTTTTGTGTGCGTGTTGCAAAAAAGTAACATAAGCGCCACCAGGGGGCAGCTTTCACATCGTTGGATATTAAAAAAAAACAGTCAGCATCCAGAACCACACATTCAGGCAACTGATCGTGAAAAAAAAAGCCAATGCGTCATAAATATTTCATTTACATTACGTAAAATTCTATTTCGAGTCAAGTATCACTTTTTTGGGGGCAGGGGGGGCGCTATTTAGTGTGCGCGTGCGCGCGACTCACCCCAGCTGGCCGCGGTTCGACCCAGCAGCTCGTGCGTGCGCGGGTTCCAGAAGAACTCCCGCCAATCGCCCGAACCCTTGCGGTCCTCCTGCTTGGCGGCGGACATGATGAAGAGGAGGAAGATGAAGGCCTTGCGAAAGGACAGACGAGAGTCAAGCGATGAAGATGGCGATGGCGGAGGTGAGGGGGATGCTTTGCCAGAAGGGAGATGGACCAAGAACGACAGTGGAAAGGACGAGATGGCGTCACTTGCAGCGCACCTCCCCGCGTGACGTCACAAGATGCCGTTCTCTGCGCGTGCGCCCAACGCCGCGTCACGCACGGGAGAGAAAACACATTTCAGTGAAATTTAACGTCACAATATTTTTGACTTGGAATGACAATTATTCTGCGTTTTACACCATGCTATGAGATTGACTTAAGAGCATGTTTGACGATTTGAAGTCTATTTTTTTATTTTATATTATAATGATGGTTTTGCGAGGTGATGTTTATGGGAAAGAGGTGGATTATGTTCAATTTTGCCAAACGCACAGGCCGCTGCTGGATTCAAAGTTGGGACGGGAAAATTGTTTGCTGCAAGCACTCCCAGGATACACATATTTAATTCAGTCCATTTCAAGTCATCTCAATTAAATGCACAGCATTTACCTTAGCGATTCCACTTATTGATTCCATTATCCATTCCTGGAGCTCGCTTGCTGGTGAACCACTTAAAGTGCATCTTTGTCAGTTGTTCTTGTTCTTAAATCACAGCAGGATTTTTTACTTGTTTGTATTTTGGGATAATTTATTGTTTCCTCACTGGGAAAAAAAAAACCCAAGCTCTCTGGAATGGTAACGTATATTTCACCGAGTCAAAACCATGATCAATCTCTAATAGGAAAGTACTAATTGGTATTTTTACAGGCTGCAAAGTGACATAAACCCCAGTGTCCTCGGACCTTTTATGCATTTTTTCAAAAGCAAAATATCTGCAAGACATTAATTCACAAGGAAAATGTTACAAGATGAGTTTGTGTTAATTTTGTGTAAATGTTTTAATTTATTGTCAGGGAGATTTATTGCGTCTGAATTTTCAGGGCTCAGTTCCAAACTCCAAGATATAATAAATGTTAACATTTCATAAGCAGCCTTCATGACCATGTGGGTTAAGGATCTTAAAAAGTAAAACCCAAGCTCAAAAGAGTCCGTTGCGGATCTTTCCCAAATGTGGATTGGCTGCCCCGGAATATGCCTCCTGCAGGAGGCTGCTGGACACTGGCCTGCTGATATGGTAGTTCTGGCCCAGACATTCATCTGTTCATGTGGTTCCAGGCATATTCTGGTCCACGTGGGGCCCAGACGCTTGTCTAAGTTCACAAGGACTGACATCCCTGTCCACTAACTGTCCTGGGTCAAGATGTCTCCCATCGGGTCTGTGTATGACGAGTCTGTATCTGTAACTATAGAATCAACAAAGACAGGCACGCTATGTTAACGTCTTAGTAAACATACTGATGGCTGATTAAACAATAGCAGTACGGTATAGTTACTGAATACTTGCTTGACCGGTTTGGAATGGTAATTTATGATTTGCTTGTACAGTACACATGAGACAAACGTGGTAATCTCTACTCCATACATTCCCCTTGTGTTACTTATATTGTATATTTTCTTTCTTATGTATTGGCCTGCCTTGGGACTATGGATAAAAATGAATTTTATAGCTATAAACCGGCATATCTACATTTGTTTTTATACTGATTGTCATTAATGTGCGTTATTCCTATTGAAATAAATATTATTCTGTCACTACTTAACCTTTTAATTGTTTGTAAAGAGATGGTAGCGACAACCTATATAATAAGAGGAAGACATTAAGTAGAAATGAGACTAAAGTACAAAAACTGGAAGAAAACCGACGGAGGCAAAAAAAAAAAAAAAACTGGAAGCACCAACTCTTTACATACACGCCCCCCTATTTATGATTTGAATCGTTAGCCGATTCGGATCATGTAACACACCTGAAAACTCAAAAGCCCGTACTTTTTTAGCCCTTAATTATTTGACGTTGATGATCGAACACAATAATGACATTGAAATTTATGCTGACGTAAACGCACAAACCAGTAAATTGTGGTCCAGTCCCGCTTTTGCATTCGTCGTGGTCTTCTTTGGCTTGTGCGTGCTGAATTTATGAGCTGTTTTATCTTGCTCGCCATCTGTTGTCCAAGGATCGGACTGCTGGTAGACGTCACTTTACCATTTTTTTCCAATCTGCTCTTCAATTTAAATGTGCGACATATTACATTCCACAGGGTAAAAAAAAATAGGCTACAAGGTACAATGATAGCACAATAATAAGATAAAACAGTATTTGTCAAAAAAAGTTACTTTCGAACTTCGGACCATTAATATTTAACCAATCACGCCACACCTACATGAACGCGCTCCACTCAGTGCTGTGATTGGCGGGTGCTGTACCGCCCACAAACACGAGCACCTCATATGAGCGTAGTAGGGACGAGTCTGTTTACAAAGTTTGGTGGAGCGAAAAGTTTGTTGGAGAATATCTGACAGCCTTCAGACGAGATTGAGTCTGCGCGACTCCCTGCGACGCCTTTCTCCCATGAAGATCCACTTTGCCCCGCTCAACGTCCCACTGAGGCGAAGATTGCAAACCGCCGCCGTGCTGCAGTGGATCTTTTCTTTCCTGGGTTTAGGTAAAGTAAACTTATCCTCATTTACTCTCGCGAGATTTCTTTGACGACGCGCTCCATCGATACATTGAAAGAATATCAACGAGAAAAAGGGGGAAAGCTTAAAATGCATTTTATGCAGTTAACTCAAATAATACAAAATACTCTCTCTCTCTCTATATATATATATATATATATATATATATATATATATATATATATATATATATATATATTCCCATAGTGACAACAATGTTTTTTATTTGTAATTTTGGGGTGCAAGAAAATAATGATCAATAATTTAGACATGTCTTCCTGCCAACCAACCTGTCTGTCCCTCAGCCCAATGCTGTCTGGCCACCTTCATCCTCCTGTCTTTCTCTGCCTGGTGGGTGGCGGCGCTGCTCTACGTTGGCTGGTTGTGGCTGGACTGGGACACGCCAAACCGTGGAGGTCGTAAGTGCCAGTGGATCAGGCGCTGGAGCGTGTGGGAATATTTCCGTGATTATTTTCCCATCAAGGTATCTCCTGCTTGCATGCATGTCACAAGTGTGTCAAGCGACGCAAATTTGACAATTGTCATCTATCTTCAGCTGGTTAAAACAGTCAACCTGGACCCTGACAAGAACTACATATTTGGATTCCATCCACATGGTGAGACGCTCACTTAAATGTCCACCTGGCTATCCGTCTCACTCGCCTCTATGTTATTCACTAGGCGTACTGGCCACAGGGGCGTTCTGTAACTTCTGCACCGAGTCCACGGGTTTCTCCAGTCTATTTCCTGGACTCAACTCTCATCTGCTGATGCTCCCCTTCTGGTTCCGACTGCCGTTCTTCAGAGATTACATCATGTGTGCAGGTAAACAAACACCTGACTGACTGGATTACAGTTAGCCTGCCTGGGTGAAAGCGTGACTTGTTTGACGGGTAGTTTCTGCGTCACCACTGCGGAAGAGCATCCCATCACGCAGCACTTTCCTGCAGCTTCTGCGCACGCATTTACATATGATATCAATACCTATCCACATTGGCATGCCGTTGACGGGTGAGCACAGGATATCTACGTATATAGGAGTAAAACAATGTGGCACCTCTCAGGTCTGGTATCAAGCTCCAAGTCCAGCCTTTCCTACCTGCTGAGTCGTCCCCAAGGAGGAAACGTTGCCGTCATTGCGGTGGGCGCAGCCCCAGAGGCACTAGATGCTCGCCCAGGAGCTTTGACGCTACAGGTATGAACGTTCAACTAAAAGATTTGTGTCAATGAATGTTCTCATGGGGACATGGAGAGACTTGTTGGGACTTGTAAGGACATAAAGTATACTTGTAGGGACATGAAGATGCTTTTCGGAATGTATAGACACGACATGTTGGCACCTGAAGAGACTTGTAGAAACTTGTTTTATAGGGATATAAAGAGAATTCTAGGAAATTGGAGGACCTTGAATAAACTTGAAGGTATATGACCTGTGGGAAAATGAAGAGAAAGCCGTAGGGACATGAAGACCCGTAGTGCTACGAAGAGACTTTTAGGAAAAATCGACAGGTCATGACTTGAGGATGGAATTAGGGACATGGAACTAAAATGTTCATTTATCTGCTTCTTGCAGCTTCGGAAAAGGAAGGGCTTCATCAAACTGGCACTGAGACACGGGTGTGTGACATGGCCATGAGGGTCGGAAGGAGATGGGCGGGGTTAGCCTGCGTGACAGGCATTTTGACGTGCTTGATTTTGTTTTCTACCCGTGTATCTGCGCAGAGCTCATCTGGTGCCCGTCTTCTCGTTTGGAGAAAACGAGCTGTTTGATCAGATTCAGAACCCGGCAGGCTCTCCTCTCAGATCGCTGCAGGTGAGTTCAGTTGTCATAGTAAGCCTACTTGTACACGAGTGTCATTGCACCTGGACGCTTGTACAAGCTTGAAGGGGCATGACTCTTAAGGACATTGAAAGACTTAAGAGAGTTTTATAGGGACATGAGGTCTGTTGCTCTGTGACAGGACCGTCTGCAAAGCATTATGGGAATAGCACTGCCTCTGGTCAAGGGCAGAGGAGTCTTCCAGTACAGCTTTGGGCTACTGCCGCACAGGAAAGCCATATTCACAGTTGGTACGATCCATCGAGACATGTCAACCCCCATCTGCGGGGTCCGCGTCCGTTTCTCCGCCCCACTCAGCAGTGTCTTTTTTGCAGTGGGGAAGCCAATCCAGGTCACAGCAAGTCCGAGTCCGAGCAGCGAGGATATCGACGCTCTTCATGAAGTTTATCTGGAGCATCTGAGCGAGCTGTTTGAGCAGCACAAACATGAATATGGTCTGCAGGAAGACCAACACCTGACCTTCACCTGACATGATTGCACTTTTTTCTATGTCCAATAAAAATGATACGCACAAAAACATGCACTAATTTGAATCTACATTTTTGCTTTATATAAGGAGCAGCCCAAGTATTCAATTGGGCCCACCGAGCATTTATATCATCCAAATAGCCTGCATTATTGTTTGTAGCATTGATCCAACTGTTTTTTTCTAAAAAAATAGTTTTATGTCTCGAAATGTTTGACTTCTTGTAAATAAAACATTTACTATTAATGTAAATAATTATACATGCTTAATGAATTTGAATATGATTGATATGATCAGATTTGAAAACGTAATCAAATAGCTACGTTAACACATTGGAAAAATAATCTTTGGAGTTATGCATTTGCACCGAGCTGGTATGCACTGAAGAAAAAACACAGAATTGCTCCATTGTGACGTCAGCGCAGGACGGAGGAGGAGCTGTGTGCACCGAGTGTTCTACTTGAGTCCTGTGACGTCACGCGTACCAAAAATGCCATTTAACCGCATTGTCGCGAAAGCGGACGAGGACAAAACTATTGTGAGTCGTCGTGCAAGCACTCGGAATAGTTTTATTCTTGCTTTTTTCTTTCGCCCTTCAGAAGCGAAGCCTCTCGACGCACGCGCAGTAACGTAGGGGCCAGCTAAGAGAACAAGCGAAGAAGAAAAGTTAAGGAGCGCAACAGGAACTTTGACAACAATTCCAAAGACGCAAAAAAAACAGGTGAGACAATACACTTAAAGAAAACATTAAGTGCCAGCCGACTTTACAAAAATGCAGAAAAAAACTGCGCTAAGAGAGATTGTGCTTAGATTAAAAATGGAGGATATACTTCATCCTCAGTAAATTCCTAGTACTAGTGCACCATGAAAGTTGTAAATGCTCCTCCCTCTGTGTAAACATTTTGACATGTTATTTGCGTTGTACTTCCCTCCGTGTACATATATTTACATGGTTTTTGAGCTCTACATAGAGAAGGGTCTGGTAAAACTTGCAGTTCTACAGTCTCCATCCAGCTATTTTTCAACGCGCCTCTCCTGATTTGTGTCTCACCAGATCCCAGCTGACTTGAGGCAAGAGGGGACTTACACTCTGAATTGGTCGGCAGCCAATGGCAGCACCAAATAGATAAACACGCCACCATTTTTTTTGGTGCTCATTCTCATTAGGGTTACAGGTAAGCTGAAGCCCAAACGGCATGACACACCCTGGATTGGTCGCCGGCCAATTGCGGGGCACATACAGACAAGCAACCATCTATTAATGTGTTACGATGCCTGTCCTTAATTGGGGACATTAAACAACCTGGTGCATATCAGTGTTGAAAACCAACCACATGACACACGGTCCAACCTATGGGTCCATTTTGCTTCGGGCCTCATTTTCAACGGCCTACCTTTCCTGTGTGTCTTTTCAGGGGGTGTATCCTTGGTGATGACCTGTGAAAAAAAGCGCAGTGGCTTCCAAATCACCAGCGTGACATCCGATTTAAGTCAAAGCTGGGCCGGCCAATCGGCTCCCGGCGTGATCCTGACCGTTGTCCAAGCGTCGTCCGCCTCCCATAGTCCGCGGGGCAGCTCTTCCCAGCCCACGACACCCTCCCTGAAGAGGAAACATATATCCCATGATGCATTAGGGCAAGGGGCAAGCGCCTCCTCCAGGTTCCGACTGGTCCGCTTAGCAGGAGGCGGCACGGGCGGGAGAGGACATGGCGACACGTATGGGCGTGGCCGCTGGATGTGCACAGACTTTACTGAAGGGCTGAAGCGGGTAATGGACAGCATGAGACACGCCCAATCACTGGAGTCTCTGGAGTCAATTAGAGGAGCAGTCCATTCACCATCTCAGCCAATCAGAGATGCTGAAACGGTGGGGAAACTAGTGCCTTCCCCACCTTCTCCATTACACTTGGCCTCTAATGTCGGAGGGCAGGTATGACAAAGATTTGCCAATAGGGACATGGAGCCAATTAGAGACATTTCTTAAAGGGACATTAGGAGACTAGGAACTTAGAGGGACACGCCTTGTAAGGGTACGAAGCAACTTAGGACATGAAGAGACATACCGATTTAAGTTTTGGGGACTTGTAGCGGGCTTGGAGGGACTTGAAAAACTCGTAGGGACATGAAGAGACATGAGACTAGGGACGCGACTTGACGATACATGAAGAAATGTGTCTGGACTTGTAGGAACATGAAACTTGAGACTTTCTGGGACATGGAGATGGGAATTTTAGTCATAAAGGAACTTGAAGAGATATGAAGGGACTTGTAAGAACATGAAGAGATTTATAGAAACCAAGAGACGTGTAAAGACTTATAGGAAGATGCAGAGGGATGTAGGGAGATCAAAAATGTGCTGGGACTTGACTTGAAGAGACTTGTTGAGATTTGTTGGGACTCGAATAGACTTTTAGGAACATGAAGCGTCATCTCTGGACTTTCAGAGACATGAAGGTATTTCTAAGGACATAAAAGGACTTGTCGGGGCATGAAAAGACTTTGAGGGACATGAATAGACTTGGGTGGACTTGCAGAGATATGAAAGAGACGTGGGAATGATGATGGAGAAAGCAGAATGATAAACTTCAAGATGGCAGTGTGGGTGTAGATGATCAAGAATCAGATGTATTTAAAGAATTTCCCATTCTTGTCTCTTTGTCTCAGTCCGTCCTCAGACTCTCTCGCTCTCAGCCAAGCTCGCCACCTCCCACTCTGACCCTCATCCCGACTCCGGCCACGTTCAGCCTGGACAATAGCGCTGCCTTCAGCCTGCCGACAGACATCAGGTATAGTGTTTGCGCGGTTCTGGAGACAACGTAACAAGAGCGGACTTTTTGTGATTAATTGTGTTTTTGTTTGTCGCCAGTGTGGTTGCCATCGACAACAAGATAGAACAGGCCATGGTGAGTGGTGCACATTAGGAGACAAATGTTTTCCATGATGCACATACACCTTTTATCGGGCACAGTGTTAACCCCGCTAAATTGTAGTTCGCCTACCTGCAAAATTGAGAGAATTCATTAAGACACTCGAACGCTGACGGACTTCAAGAGATGTTTCTGGACTTGAAAACACTAATAGGGATTGAGAGACTTTGTCAGAACTTGGTGGGCCATGACTTTAGGGGACATGAAGAAACATGACCACATTTTTAGAGACTGAAGATTCTTGCTGGACAAAAGACACTTTTGGGGACTGAAGATTCTTGCTGGAAATTGGAGGGACATGGCTTTTGGGGAAGAAACTTGATAGGACTTTTATGGATTGAAAAGACTTTCAGTAACGGGGCGACCTCTGGACGAGTAAGGACATTAGGGCATTTGTAGTTACTGAAGAGACTACCAGGAGATTACTTTTAGAGACTAAAAAAGGACTTGTAGAGACTCTGAGGGACATGAAAAGACTTAAAGGAACATGAAGCAACTTAAATAGACTTTTAGGGACATGAAGATAGATACCTTTAAGTGTAAGGTTGGGTTGTGTCTACTCCCATTTTAAATTTCTCTGTACACATTCAGGACCTGGTGAAGAGTCATCTAATGCTAGCCGTACGAGAAGAGGTGGAGCTTCTGAGGGAGCAAATCAGGGAGCTGCAAGAGCGGAACCAGCAACTGGAGGCCGAGAACCGGGTCCTGCGCGCTCAGGCACACTCGGACCCAAGGCCTCCCTCGCCTGGTCCTGTACCGACGAGCCAACGGGACAACAATCCGACGCAGGGGGGAGTGTGAGCGTTGCCACGGCAACAGCACGTTTCACTTTTTTGTTGAATAAACTTCAGTCCATATTATAGTACGCTTAAATATACAGTTCCTAACAACCATCCATCCATATTGGGAAAAAACAACTTCCATTATCATCTTGAAGTGCACCATTTTTGTCAAATAGACTAACCCGTGGATCCATTTTTCTTAGGCCATCCATGCACCCATCCATTTTGTACACTGGCAAGGGCACACCCTGGACTGGTCACTACCAATTGTAGGTGTTACATTGACACACACACATACACAGCCCAGACAAAACCCTCACAAACACAGGAAAACATTTACACTCAGGAAGGCTGTAGCAGAGATTTTATTGCCGAACCTCAGAACTGTGAGGAAGACATGCTAACCACTATCCACGGTACCGCCCATTAAATAATCATAGATAGTTGATGAGACATCTGATCGCCCTGTGTGATTGAAAGGTGATCAATACAGGATGTAGTGATCTTAAAATAAATGTCTGCGCAACAATACTCTGTTGTTTTTTTAAACACACACACACACAGTGTAGAAATGACTGCTCAAAGGTTCTAATTTCGGAACTTGTGCTTTTTATAACCACCCGACATCAAGAAGACACTAAATAATATCCATGGTGATTTTCTTAACACATTCTGTTAATCCCCTGCTCCCCTAATCTTTGCCTAAATTCTCTTTGTTGACAACTACTGATGGCGAGAGAGAGTGTGTGTGTGTGTAACATTAACAGCTGATGTGACATCACTGATCCTCTGCTTGTTCAAAGATGTCATCCACAGACAGAGGCATCACTCTGACACTCAAGCAGAGCCCAGCAATGTTCTGTCACGTTTTTTTCCTCCAAATATTATTCGGTATCTATTATGGAAGAGATTCAAAAATGCTTGTCCGAAAGTCATCAATAGCAATAATCCTGAGGCAAAACGGCCTCCTGATGTGACAACAGAGTGAGAGCACTTTGTTTCCCCCATTTAAAACACTTTGGGGGAGGATGCTGGCCCTTTAAGAGAGGAAGAGGGCAAGATAAGCACCCCCCTGAAACCCCCCCCACCCCCTTCCTCTCGCACATTGTTCTGCCACTGCCGGCAAGAAGCGGCTTCCTCCACACGCCGCCCTCTACGACAAACACACACGGACAGACTGACGGACGCCTGGGCTGGATGTGGACGCACGCCCCACGGTGGAGGGGGGGGGGTGTGCTCGCCTGGTCGCCGTTGATGACGCACAATTAGGAGCCTGACACCCAAACCTGAGACAAAGACACACCAGGTGGCTACAAGGATGCTCTGAGTGAAGACACGCTGGTGGACTGGGAACAAGCTCAGGTAACACACACACACTGAACAAAGGGGTAATCACAGCTTGATGCTACCTTTCCTGTTGTCATGGCAACCATACCATAGTCTGAAGTCATGAGGAGGAGGTTGTTGGTTCATTTTGATCAAACCAAGTCAAGGTCTTTTCAGCAGATGTAAATCATTTTAGTGACAAATCCTCTTCCGCGCAGAGCAACAGGAAATGTGTGCGCGTGCGTGTGCATGCATGTGTCCTACTTTTTGGCCTTTGTTTGACGGCCCCATAGAAAACACACAAAGATGAGAAGACGCCAACGGAGATTTCTGAGAAAATAAGACAGCCGATCGGGTGCACCAGAAAGGTTCCCCAAAGAGAAAGAAAAGGCCCCCAGACGTTAACACGTCCACCTGTCTGTCTGTCTATCTGTCGGTCTGTGTCAGCTGCCAGAGTTGAGGCGGTTGCCATGACACCCTCAACATCGTCAAGGGAACTAGACTTGTAGGGACTTTCAGAGATTTGAGCAACATGGAGACTCTTAGGAACATGAAGAGACCTACCGGGGTTTTTATGGGTGACACGAGAAGACGACAATCCAAGGAACAATGGTCACAGAGATTGTTGGCATGGCGTACTTGTCAGGGGAAGTATTAGACTTGTTGGACTGGCAAAAGATTTTTAAGGGTTTTTGAGGACATGATGAGACTTGTGGGAATTTGTATGTACATGGATGTACATGAAGAGACTTGGTACCTCCACTTGGAAGGACATGAAGAGTTGTACATGTAAGACTTTTAGGCACATAAAATGACTTGCAGGGATTTTTAGAGACATGACGGGATGGAAGAGACTTGTCGGATAGACTTGAAGTCTCATATACTGACTTGAAAAAAAACAGACTTGTAGGAACGTTTCGATACATTAAGACACTGTTTCCCAACCAGTGTGCCGTGAGAGATGTTCGGCTGTGCCGTGGGAAATTGTCCAAGATTAATTACGGAGCGCATTGTAAACAGGTTCGCCAAACCACTGGTCAGTTAGCACAAGGCCTGGTCAGCCACTTGCTAATCGCGCATGCGGGGCAAATCGGAGAATCTTGAGATCTCATGTCGTGGCATCGGCACATACTCGGTTTGTGTGTGTTGCTGTGTGCTTTTACTAATAGTGACACTATGACGGCTGTGGTGCGTTTTTGGTCCGATGGAAATCAGAGCATGTAGTTCAATGGGAGAACCTGGATTGTTAATTTTTCACCAACATAAAATACACAGTCAAGTCGAGACACCTCGACTGTGATAGCCACTGAGCCGCTGTCAGAACAGCAGAGCGTCTTTAAAAGTGACTTTGTTCTTAATGTCGCAATATTTATAGAGCTAGTCTAAAACAGTAAACAAAATCATATTGATTCTTTTGGATTTTGATCACAATCACTTTCAAATGTTTATTCCTTACACTGTCTAAAACTTTTTTTCAAAAACTGTCACTTTTATTTACAAAAGAAATACAATTAAAGAATATTTAGTATGTATGTTTATTCAATTATTCGACTCTCCGTACATAGATAGGAATGGAACTTTACGTCCTTTGTTGTAATATAACTGATTTTAATATAGAAGCTGGTGTAACACTTAACCGATTTTTGTTGGTGGTGTGCCTCGAGATTTTTTCCAATGAAAAGGTGTGCCGTGAATGAAAAAAGGTTGGGAAACACTGCATTAAGAGACTTGACTGAAAGGCGCATAAAGTGACCTGTAAGCATTTTGAGGACCGTGACTTGGCTTGTAGACATTTTTAGAGATATTACGAGACTTTAAGGGACACGATGATATTTTTAGACACATGAAGACACTTGTTGGGTTTTTCATGGACATTACAGAACTCGAAAGGACACGGAGAGACTCGAAGTAGAAATTAAGATGAACAAATGCCCCACGTACACGATCTCATCGACCTGTCTGTCTGTCTGTCTGTCTGTCTGTCAGGTGCTCCGAAGGTGAGGCGGTTGGCATGGCACCCCGACCGTCCTCAGGAGAATTATGGGGTCTCCATCTGATGCCCCCGCGCATCCTGGTGGACTGCTGTCTCCCCAACGGTACGAGTTTCCTCCCCTGTTACATGTTCCAATCCAACACAGGTTTCAATGTCCGTGTTGTTTGCAGGGATGATGGTGAGCCTGGAGTGTCTTCGAGAAACTCCTCTCATCAACATCAAGCAGCAGCTCTTCACAGAGGCCAGGAAGTATCCTCTCTACCACCTTCTCCAGGTACGGCCATTCTCAGGAACAGAGGACTTGACTGCAGAGAACATTACTGGTAGGGACATGGCGAGACTTGTGGGCAAATGAAAAGACTTGGACACAAACTGACTTGTACGGAAGACATTTGTCCAGACTGATGGGGACAAGATGAGATGTAAAGAGAGTTGACTTGTAATGATACAGAGACAAGTTTAGGGACATTTGGTGATTTGTGAGAACAGTGAGGAACCTGAAGACGTGTCTGGGTATGAGAAAACTTGAGGGGGCATAAATTGAAATGTAAAGACAGAGGCATGAAGACACTTATTGAGACTGGTTGGGGAATGAACATGAAGTGAAATATAGGACCCTTTGCTCTCTGGCCGACTACAGGAGGAGTCCAGCTACATCTTTGTGGGTGTGACCCAGGAAGCAGAAAGGGAAGAATTTTACGATGAGACCAGGCGGCTGTGTGACCTTCGCCTGTTTCACCCCATCCTGAAAGTGATTGAGCCGCTGGGAAATCGCGAGGAGAAGATCCTAAACCGAGAGATTGGTAAGACGCCAGGGATAGGTGTGTGTTTGGGGGGTGAAATGCTTGCTTACTGACGAGAATTCCACAACCAACAGGATTCGCCATCGGGATGCCAGTCTGCGAGTTTGAAATGATGAAGGACCCGGAAGTTCAGGACTTCCGTCGAGCCATTCTGGGTGTTTGCAGGGAGGCCATGGAAGAGCGTGAGGGAGGTGGCGCCCACAGCCAAGCACTCTATGTTTACCCCCCAAATGTAGAGTCCAGCCCCCAACTGCCTCAGCACATCTACAGCAAGCTGGACAAAGGTAGAAGACGTAACTCACGTCCATCACTTGGCACCTACAAAACTATATTTTGAATGTCTGAATGAAACCTGACTTCACTCAGAAAGCTTAAAGTGAATTCTGGGAATATTAGGAGACTTGTTGGGACTTTTAGAGCCATGACTTGTTGGTACATAAAGACACTTATTGCCATAAAGGACACGAGGAGATTTGAAGGCACATGGAGAGACTTGCAGGGACTTTGAAGGCCATGGAGAACCTTTGTCCACTTCTTCCATCAAGGCAACAACAAGAACTGACTTGCTTCCTTGTGTCTCTCCACAGGAAGACTGATTGTAACCATCTGGGTGATCGTGTCACCGACAAACTCCAAACAGAAATACACGCTCAAGGTAACCCTGCAGAGGCCATATTTTTTTAAAGACAAAGTAACTCACCTGAAAGGTGTATTTTCCTCGGCATGCACAGGTGAGCCATGACAGCCTTCCCGAACAGCTGATAGCAGAGTCCATCAGGAAGAAAAGCAGATCCATGCACCTTTCCCCTCAGCAGCTCCGCCTCTGTGTTCAGGAGTACCAGGGCCAGTACATCCTCAAGGTACGCACGGAAGTCAACGCTCAGCACGCTGGCCTGTGTTACGCACACGATCCATCTCCTCAGGTGTGTGGCTGTGACGAGTACCTGTTGGAAAAGTATCCGCTTAGTCAGTACAAGGTAACGCCGTTCGTGGATAGGTGCTGTTACGGCCCAAAAAACAAACGGGTCTCACTTGTGACTTCTTTCCGCCTGCAGTATATCCGCTCCTGTATCATCGTGGGTCGTCTTCCTCACCTCATGCTGGTCTCCAAGGATAGTCTTTACTGTCAACTTCCCGCTTCCAGCTTCGTCACACCTTCCTACAGGTACGGCACGATGACAGAACCAATCATGGGGCGTGTAGAGGACTTTGCTTTTGCGTTTCAGTCGCCGGACTCCCCAGCCATCTCCCTGTCCCGGAGGGTCCGATGGCTCTCCGCCACGCTCGCTGTGGGCCTTCAACACCCGGCTGAGGGTCCGACTGCTCTGCGCCACCTATGTCAACGTCAACATCCGAGATATCGATAAGGTTGGTCTCGTCCGTTTGTCTCTCACGATCTTTTACCTGACTCTGTTTGATGTTCTACCTACCTAGATCTACGTACGAACAGGGATTTATCACGGAGGAGAGCCGCTGTGCGACAACGTCATCACGCAAAGGGTCCCGTGCTCCAACCCGAGGTATCACACACTGCAGTGACTTTTGTTAGCAGGGTCTATTTTTTTTTTTTTCCGCTAGTATCAGTGCACAGTTTGAATACTATTGCGTCACGCATAGGTGGAACGAATGGCTGACCTACGACATCTACCTGGCTGACCTGCCCCGCTCCGCCCGACTTTGCCTGTCTATCTGCTCGGTGAAGGGAAGGAAAGGGGCTAAGGAGGTAGGAAAGGATCGCACGTTGGAGAGAAGAAGAAGAGAGCCCAGCAGATGAATGTCTCTCTGTCCACTTGTCTGTCAGGAACACTGTCCTCTGGCCTGGGGAAACGTGAATCTTTTCGACTATAAGGACATTCTGGTTTCAGGAAAAGTGGCACTGGGTTTATGGCCCGTTCCCCACGGCTTGGAGGACTTGCTGAACCCGATCGGGGTCGCCGGCTCCAATCCCAACAAGGCACGCCACTTGGGGGTTTTGCGTCTGTCCTTGGGTCCCAGATCAGCTCCCCTAATTGGTTGTTCCTGATCTCTAGGAATCTCCCTGTGTTGAACTTGAGTTCTCCTGGTTCAACCAGCCGGTTGTTTTTCCAGACGAGCAGCAAATTGAAGAACATGCCAACTGGACCATCAGCAGGGAGCTGGGCTTCAACTACACACATGGCCTGGTAACACACACACACACATAAACACACACACACACACACGTACACACCTGGCTTGGCAGAAAGGCGGATGGAACCTGTCTCACTGTTTAGAACAGTCGCCTGGCGTGCGACAGCAGCGTCTCGGCAACCGATGCTGAGCAGCTTCGATCTCTCTGCTCCAAAGATCCTCTCTACGAACTCTCGGAACAAGAGAAGGACTTTCTGTGGAGACATAGGTGAGGACCAAATTTCCAATGCGAGCAACCAAGCGTCAAATTCTTCCTGTCTAATTTTTGTCTGTACATGTCTTTTTTTTTTTTTCAGACATTACTGTGTCAATATCCCTGAGTCTCTACCTAAGCTGCTTCTTTCTGTCAAATGGAATTCCAGAGATGAAGTATCTCAGGTAAGAGCTGTGCAACCAAAGGGGAAGGGAGTCATCTCATTTGGCTTCACGCCTCCAACTTTTGCACTTGTTCAGACGGACTAGATACGCTGTTTGTGTATTCTGCTGTGATCCAGTAATAAATGTAGAAAGAAAACATTTCTTACCTCTCTACCAGATGTACTGCCTTTTGAAGGAATGGCCTCTGATGGAATCCGAGTCGGCTCTGGAGTTGCTGGACTGCAACTTTCCTGATCCGATGGTGAGAGAGTTTGCACTACGCTGCCTGGTGCAGAGCCTGACGGACGACAAGCTGTCCCAGTACCTACTGCAGCTCGTTCAGGTGTTGAAATACGAAATGTACCTGGACAACCCCCTGGCTCGTTTTCTGATCAAGAAAGCCCTGATCAATCAGAGGATTGGACACTTCTTCTTCTGGCATCTCAAGTGAGCAAGAAGGCCAATGGATGATGACTTGCGAGGCCAAAGCAATATTAGCGTTTTGTTGTTGGCAGGTCAGAGATGCACAACAAAACGGTGTCGCGCCGCTTTGGCCTGCTGCTGGAGGCCTTCTGCAGAGCGTGTGGCATGTACCTCAAACATTTGAACCGACAGGTGAGGTGGTTCTTCGGACGCTATTTGGTCCTCGATTGGTTGATCCACAGGGCGTGTGTGCATGCAGGTGGAGGCCATGGACAAACTGGTGAACCTCACAGATACCCTGAAGCAGGAAAAGAAGGACGAGACACAGAAAGTAAGGAATGGAAGCGAGACGTGCACTTGGGTCTGACTCCTCACATAATCCCCATGCTGCGATTTCTTTTTAGACTCAGATGAAGTTCCTGGTTGAGCACATGTCCCGTCCAGATTACATGGAAGCTCTGCAAGGATTCGTCTCTCCTTTGAACCCCGTGCACCAGCTGGGACACCTCAGGTGACACTCGTGTGGGACATTTGACTTGAGTCGGAGTCAGTTTTAGGAATTTGGGCTTGCTTGACTAAAACTTAGGAAACATTCCACTTTTTGTATTTCTGTCTTGCCCCTTCTACCTGTGTGAGTCCATGAAACTCCACATGTTTGGCAGACTGGAGGAGTGCAGGATAATGTCGTCTGCGAAACGTCCCCTGTGGTTGAATTGGGAGAATCCTGACATCATGTCGGAGCTGCTCTTCACCAACAACGAGATCATCTTCAAGAACGGCGACGGTAAAACGCTTGACATGGGATAGTGGGGGAACGTGACTTGGTCACGTGTGACTGCTGTGCCGTTGGTGGGTGTTGCAGATCTACGGCAGGACATGCTGACACTACAAATTATCAAAATTATGGAGAATATCTGGCAGAACCAAGGCCTGGACCTGCGGTGAGACATCAGCGAAAAAGAGAGGCATCCATGACATATGACTCACACTTTTGTGTATGTTGGTCTCAGCATGCTCCCCTACGGATGCTTGTCCATCGGCGACTGTGTTGGACTCATCGAGGTGGTGAAGAGCAGTTTCACCATCATGCAGATTCAGTGCAAAGGAGGCCTAAAGGGGGCGCTGCAGTTTAACTCCAACACATTACACCACTGGATTAAAGACAAGAACCGTGGAGAGGCGTCAGTGTCTGTCTGTCTGTCTGTCTGTCTGTCTGTCTGCCAGGCAGCCAGCCAGCCAGCATGAACCAGTTTCCGCACCTTGAGTAGATCTGTGATACCGCTTGGTTGCATTAGGTGAACCACATTTTTCTTTACCTGGCTCTTGCAGGTATGACCGTGCCATCGACTTGTTCACCAGATCATGTGCCGGCTACTGCGTGGCCACGTTCATACTGGGAATCGGCGACCGCCACAATTCCAACATCATGGTGAAGGAGAATGGACAGGTGAGTCCTCCCCCTCACCAATACGTCCGGTCTGTCTCTGACGTACAGCTTTCCCGCAGCTCTTCCACATTGATTTCGGTCACTTCCTGGACCACAAGAAAAAGAAGTTCGGCTACAAGCGGGAGCGCGTCCCTTTTGTCCTCACACAGGACTTCCTGATAGTCATCAGCAAAGGAGTCCAGGAGTCGACCAAGACAAAAGAGTTTGACAGGTGCTCTTGCACTTTTTGCACCCGTCTGTCCATGTCCAGGGAAGTTCCTCAACCACCCGTGTCTGTCACTGGCAGGTTCCAGGAGATGTGCTACAAGGCCTACCTGGCCATTCGCCAGCACGCCAGCCTCTTCATCAACTTGTTCTCGCTGCTGCTCGGATGCGGGATGCCTGAACTGCAGAGCTTCGACGACATTGCCTACCTGAGGAAAACACTGGCACTGGGTAAACACATACACAAGCAAATAAAATCCACCAAGGCATCTGGGACATACTTGCAGTATTTATTCAATATCCTTGATTTCCAGCTTGAGGCTTGAGTTGCCCTTTTTGAGGCCATACTAGTAAATTGGGCAACAAGGAAATTGAATATCTCAAAAGGCTTGCTACAAAGATATCTAATTAAGTGTTTTTTTTGGGGGGGGACAGAGAAAAGCCAGCAGGAGGCGCTGGAGTACTTCAGCAAACAGATGAATGACGCTCATCATGGAGGCTGGAGCACCAAGATGGATTGGATCTTCCACACCATCCGACACATGCCTAATGAGCACTAATTAACTAACGCACACACACTACCAGCGTTGTCACAGCAACAACGCCAATCTCAGGGTTGCGAGTCCGAGTATGCCAAAGGCGTCTTCCCTTTCTTCGGTGCTAATGTTAAAGCCAGTGAGCTGCTGTTGTAGCATACATTTAAAACAAACTTTATTGACCAGCTGCTGTGATGACACAAAAAAAGCAATAAAAACTTTTGAGACAATCAGCCCTAAGCTAATCAGGGGGTAAGGGGAATCTCATTAGCAGTGCACTGGTAAACTTCCTCTATGGGGATAAAACTTTGAAATTTGGGGTTAAACCTTTGAATAATGTCATCAAGAGGCACAATTGGTGAATGATGAAGCTTATATGCTTCAACGAATGACTGATTGATGATGCAATCACTGTGTATTTAGTTCACTACGTGTTTATTGATGTTTGCACTGTGTGACAGTACTTTGCTTGAACAAAGTGTGACTTTTGCTAAATAAATTAAATAAAAATATATATAAAAAATGAAAGCAGTGGTTCTCAATTGTTGGCACTCAGGATTGTGCTCTAAATAGCACTCCGCTTTTAATTCATTTGGCTTTGGCGACATCTTGTGGTAGTTATTATACACCTTTTCAGGCAGGGAGATAATTGCCCACGAATTTTTGCTACTTTTTCTTTTAAGCCAACAGCAACTTATACAGCTTTTCTTCTTTTTTGAGAACGTGAATAATAGAGTTTGTATTGTTTGTTAAAGAACATGTGCAGTGCAAAAATATGTTAGTGTTCTGTTCGAGTCAGTACAACAATAGTTTAAGTGCGATATGAACAGTTTGTGGTATGTCACTGAGTGTCAATTTTTTGAAACACAGAAGACAAGAAAAACTATAAAGTATAAGTAAAATCTATCGGCGAACATCTTTGCAACTTTTGATTTATAAATCCTGACAACAACAAAAAGTAAACAGCCCCTCAGTGATATACCACCTTTAGGATCGTGCAAGATAGTTTGTGCTCTCTTTAAGAAGGTGCAGCACCAAGATTGTCTTCTAAGAAAATAAAGGACACAATTGTAAGTTTGAATGATAGAAATTAAGACACCGATGGCCTTTGAGGTAACATTTTCAGGATGAATGTGAAACTATGCAACATTAAACCAGTGATTCCCAACCAACTGCCACAGAAAATGCTCAGATTTCACTAGACTATTTATGTCTTTAGTTCATCTATGCCAATTGTATACTAACAGGCAGGCACCATTGTTGCCTGTCGCCATTCATAGAATAGAATAACATTTAATCTGTTGTCATCAAGTTTTTAATGTGTAGGTTGGGAAACGCTGCATTAAACCTCCACCGTGACTTTCCACCAAGAGTACTTGTACTCACCACCGAGTCGGCCAGCATGTGACACCCGCTACAATGACAAAGAGAATGGTCAGGGAAAAAGAACTGATGTTTGCGTTTTCCTCTCTTGTTTTATTATAAAAGTTGTTTCTACATTGACTGTGAACAAAAAAAAAAAAAAAAACATGACAATGAAGAGTCCAGGGTCTCCATGGCAACATACAGGTAAGCATGGCTGAGGGGAGGGGGCTGGTGTAGGGGTAACCATGGCAACAGTGGTGGGTGGGGGGGGGCTCTATTATCATCGTCCTCGGACCTCACCTTACTCACACACACACATGCACGCACTTACGCACAATCACTCATCCAGGGTGTGTTTCTGACACATCTGGAACCCACCACACAGGAAGCAAGGTGCTTTGAGAACTCAAGTAATTAATTTTTTTTTTTTTTTTTTAAAAAGGCATCAGCCTTTTGGGGTGATATGCTCCCACCGCGGCAAGACTAGTGCCTCTGATTGGCTGTAACTGAGCCTCTAGTGAAGCTCCGCCCCTGCCACTTTATAAGCCAATCAGCAGCTTGGAGACATGTTGCCTAAAAAACGCAAAATGTTTGACTGTTTGACTTTACCCCTCCTCTCTCTCACGCTATGTCTCCCTTTCTCACACACACACACACACACACACACACACACACACACACACACACACACACACGCACACGCACGCACACACACACACACACGCACGCGCGGACGCACGTACACACGCACACACGGGTCCCTACTCATCATCATCCTCCTCCTCCTCCTCATCCTCGCCTTCATCTTCCTCCTCTTCTTCACCGCCCTGAGCGGACGAACCGGGGTTCCTGGCATACGAGACCCCGCCTCGATACGCTACCATATCCTGGGAGGATACGGAGTAGAGTCAAGTGGTGCCCTCGCTACACGTTTTAAGCACATTTAAACGTACACAAACACGTTGCTACTTTGAGAAGGGACGGAAATACAGCGTCAATATAACGGGAGCTTCATTATGTCCCTCTCCAAAACATATTCAGGAGTTTCATCTTTTACTGAATGATGAGGATCGTCCTCCGGCGCATTGGCTCACTACCATAAACCACCGCAGGGCTTAAAACCTACAATTGCTCTATATGACAATGTTTGACGTTACCTGCAGCCAAGAAAATAAATAGTTTGTTATCGAAACATTGACATTTTACCGCATTTATACTTGACAGTATTAATACGAGTGTACAAAGCTGAAAAACATAGCTTTCCATGACAAAAAAGTAAATATGTTCCGCAAAATAGCAGGTCACCAGTAGCAGGGGGGTTGGGCACTGTTGATGTGTGACGCACTTGTATGTATGTGTGCGTTTTCTCACCCGGTCATATTTCTCCCGGAGTTTCTGCGCCTTCTCCTCATATGGCAGCTTGTCGGACTGCGTCAACTTGCTCCACATCTCGCCCAGCTTTTTGGCGCAGTCGCCTATGGAGAGGCCGGGGTACTGCTGCTTAACACTTGGACGGTACTCGCTGCAGAACACGAAGAACGCAGACCTACAAGACACACATGCACGTCAGATCTAGAATATTGCGCCCTCTGGTGGTTGGAAAGCATCAATTTCAATCTTCAGGCCCTTATCAAATGAATTGGACTTACGGGGGCCGCTTGGGTGCGTTGGGGTCTTTCCTCTTGCGACCCCTCTTTCCGAAACCTTTGGGTGGGACGTAGTCTCTCATCTCCCTGTTGTAGCGCACTTTGTCGGCCTTGGCCATGTCCTCAAAACACTTCTTATCGCCGGGAGACAAACCCTATCAATAGACAAACGCTCACCTCCGTTGACAGGTTCACCGCCCACCTCCGCGACCCCCTCCCCATGGCGGATCTCACCTTCCATCGCTCTGAGCACTTCTTGGAAAACTCGGCAAAGTTGACTGACTGCTCCGGGTTTTTCTTGCGATGCTCCTCTCGACATGTCTGCACGAAGAAGGCGTACGCCGACGTCTTCCCCTTGGGCTTGTTCACATCCTTTCGCATCATGGTGGCGGCCTGAGATATGACACAGAGGTTCAACATCGATTTTTCTCTATATTTTTTCTTTTGTGCTATGTCCGTCACTCAGATAGCAGTGGGACAGAGAGAAGTTCAAAAAAATTGAAAGTGGGCATATTTTCTCCACATCTTTATTCACGACTATACAATTGATACGCAATAAAAACACCCATAAATGAATGCTGTACGTATCTTTATTTGGGTTGCAGGTGAGCTGGGCCCTATTTCCAGTTGACTAAGTGCGAGAGCTGGAATACTTACAACTGACATTTTTATTTGTGTTTTCCACCAGATTCAACCATTTTCACCTCAATAAATTATTTTGTCTTTGGCAGTTATGTTATGGACACTCTTCATTTTGTGGCTTATCTTTGACAAAGCCAAGACTCTAATCACTACCAAAAATGTATTGATTTATTCCCTATGTTTCTTACACTCGGTCAGAGTCAATCATTTTCCCTATCGTAGGCCGATTTACTACTACTTTTAGTTTGCCACTTTTATTATGCTTGCAATTTTTTTGTTGTCTTATCTTTTGACATATCCGAACTCCATCTCAGCATATGTCCTTGGGGTGCGAGGGTGGGTATACCCTGGATTGGATGCCGGTCAATCACTGGGTAAATTTATCATAAAATAAATCCAAACATGTCATTTTAATCTGAAGCTAAAGGTAATAAATACAACTAGTTGTAACAATAACTTGCTATTTACTTTCAAACAAGCGTCAAGTTCACGCTCCACTCGGGGGGCAAATAACGGCCCATCCTCCGGCCACTAACAAAGAACTGATGGGGATCCATTTTCTCCAAAGAGTCGGGGTTCGCGGGGGCTCAACGTGACAGGGCCAGGACGTGTCGCGTGAGAGAGGAGGTGGGGTGCCGCGGCCCAAAAGCCGCTGGGGACCGCGCGAATTTGGGGGAGGAAAAGAAGAAGGCTCGGGGTCTGGATAGATGGATGGATGGTGGGCAAGCGGTTAGCCACGGTTAGCTTAGCCCGGCTACCAGAACAATGAGCCACCATTTGCTTCCCGCCCTCTGCGGAGCGAGCCTCCCATCCCCCTACAAGACGTCACAACGGGGCCGTTTTGGAGCACAAAGGGGCCCTGCGAAGAAATCATTAATCTCCAATTTCGACTTTCTTATACAAGCGACACTAAAGAGTTCGCAATGGAAATAGGCTCACCAGTGCCACACAGCTGCGTAGTTTGCAACACGGGGGCTACGTCTATACTCCGGAGAGTGAGCGGAGCACGGGGTGGCGTAGACTATTTCCTGGCGTTCACAGTGCCTCAAAATGGGCGTTTCTTGGTCAACCGCAACGCGGCTTGAAGAGTCGCCGGAGGGCACGCACGTAAAACGACAGTAGCAGAGGTACATTTTGAGGCCCCCCGAGATGCATTTTATGCCCTATTTCAATGGCCGAACCCTGTGGAGCGCTGCGCCCCAGCTTTTGGAATCCCGCGTCCCATACAAGATGGCCGGCTGTACTCACTCGTTAGGAGGGCCGGCGACAGGCTGAAGCACACTTGGGACCAGGGATTTTGTTTCTTTTTCTTTTTTGTTGTTGTTGACAAGTCGGCTTATTGTTGACGTCTGGTGTCTGAAGCGGAGACTGGACCGTCCGTTCACTTTCAAACTGGGTCGAGCTGAGGACCGCTCCCGCCCCCAGAACACGCCCCTCACCTCGGTTCTTCCAAATCAGAGGGGCGGAGGGAAGGAGGCGCTCTGGGTGGGGCTTGTGACAACAATCATATTTGATTGGGTGCATTCTTGACGTGGGCGGAAATTGTAGTTTCGAATAGGCGTGGCAAGTTAATAGCGCAGCACGATTGGTTACAGTCTATGTCCATCAAAGTATGACGTCGGCATCACATTTCGTTGTTTTGTTTGGTAAAATGGCGCCGATAGAAATCATTGCAGTTATTCTCACTCCATATGTAAGCAAACACAGTTATATTTACTGCACACAAGCTGTGGGAATAGAAAACTACACGTACATATGTAAGTGCATATAAGACAAAACGACAACTCAAAACAATGCGCCTACATAAATGTATTTATCTGATTTAATCCGATTTAACCCTTTGGGCACATTCGTGGCAAACTGCAATAAAGTCTGTCTATCCATTTTTCCTCTCCTCACTCGGGTCGCGGGTGAGCCTGGGGTCTTACCTCTGCTGACTAGGGCGAGAGGCGGGAATCACCCTTGGTCGGCAGCCAATCGCAATCAATTTACTCAACTACACCGATTAAGACAAATTGAATATTTGATCATTTGGGGATTTTAACGCACAATATACCACGTTAATTCATTTTATTCCCCCCCCCCCCCCCCAAAAAAGCACTATTACTTTCCCACATTGCAAACATTTATCCTTGATAAAGACAGCAATAATGTCTTTATTAGGGACGTTTACATTTTCGCTGCTAATGATTGATATATTTTTATTTATCAATACTATTTTTTAAATACAGGACAATTATTTTTAAAAAAATATTGTAAAGATTGTAATTATTAGTACAAGAATCACTGAAATGAATACAAATACAATTTAGATGTAAAATATGCATTGCAATCATAGCAGAATGAATATCGTCTCAGGATCATTTTTACTTTTCAAGGTAAAGTACAGTACAAAAATATATTTAAGCTGTATTTAATTTTCTATTTACATATAATCAATTTCAACCAAGTAATTTAAGCATTTTTTTTACACTATTTGAGCACAGTGATGATGTTCAAAAATATGCTTTATGTTACAGGGGCTTAAAAGTACTTTCGGGTCATAAAAACTGCATCGTTTTTGATTGACATTTATTTTTCTGTGTTTTTTAATGTTTGTCATCGTGGTACTCGCCCTATATTTTTAGACAGTAACAGTACAATAGTGCAATAGAATAGATTCTTAAGGAATTTGTCTGGGGGGGGCGGCTGGATTAATGAAAAAAATACTTTTGGATTGTAAATGGTTTTTATTACTTGAAACAAAGACGCAGCAAACGCGTTATATTTGAGCCTCAGCGGCTACCGTTAGTGCCGTAGAAATCCCGGAAGCGCAGTGTTTACCGCGGGATACTTACAGCTCATTTTATTTTTAAAAATATAAATGTACATTCTTGTGGGTGACATGGACGCAATGCAGCTGTTCCGGGCACAATGCAATCCGCAGAGTGAAGCCGTCAGTATCACAAATATTCAATGTTAAAAAGTGTATTTTTTGCTTAGGAATATTGCCATTCATCGCCTTTTTATCATTCTCTGGGCATGAGCGCGATCGCAATGAGAGCGTTGCGGGTGTCTCAAAAAACGTTTCGACTCTCATCCAAAGAATTTACCCAGCCTTTGCATAAACAGATGATTCTCGGCAACTACCACAACAACAAACCAGTAGATGCGATCGATTCAAAGCCTGAGTGTGCTCGCCCAGTGTTTCATGTGACTCAGGAGAACCGACATGACAGAAAACATACGGAAAAGTAGCAATCATTGTAGTCCATTCAAATTGGTAGGAGTCTCAACTGCAAAACCTCTGGTGTTCTCTGCAGGAGGCCAAATGGTTAGAAGGACTATTTCACTTCGTCAGAGAGTATGTGTGGCCTATAAATTCTGGCCCCGCCCCCTGTTCTCAGACAGGTGAGTCTACAAAAATGTAAAAATCTATACACTATATTTTCGTTGTTTAATGTCTTTTCAGACCGATCCCAGTACAACTATCGACTCACCAATACCTTATAACTCTAGTACTTTTGGAACTTACAATTTCTATTAAACCAATGATAGATAATTTTAAAGAATGACCTATCTTTTTTTTTTTTTCAGTTATTTAGTATTCATTTGTGTCATGCAAAATCAAATTAAACTCCATGAGTTTTAGACTATGTTCAATATAAATTGAAGTGCAAAGTAATCCAGGTTCAACTGTTAAGCATGACACGGTAAAGTTGGAAAATAAGGCTGGATGATATAGCTGAAAGTTTCGCTACGATGTTAGTATGTGTGTGTAGCGATACTGTATTATGTACACGCACACACTGAGTTTCCACGTTCTCCCCAAGTTTGACCAAATTCTCTAATTTGCAGCTGATGAGGGTGTGTCTCACCTGAGTGCAACTGTGCTGAAGAGGATACGAGGGAAGATGTCCAGCACGCACACGCTGCCCATCAGCTACAGGTAAGGCATGCTGTCCCGTCCCGCCCCATTCAGACACGTTGCTGACGTTTTGCGTCGGCTCACCAGGCTGGTGTGCGTCTCTGAGCTTCTCTCTCACCAGCGGCTGCCGTGCGTCAGTAACCTGTCTTGGAGCACCAGTCAGGAGCGTGCGTTAGCCCAGGAAGCGGCGGTGGCGCTCCCAGGTCGGCGGGCTCTTCCCCGGGCACACCTCCTGCTGATCGGGCACCTGACGCATGGCCGTGACGGAGAGTGGACGTTGACAGACGCCAGTGGCAACGTTGGGTGCAAGGTGAGTTGGTGCAACCATTTTGGGGGAGATCACCAGGTGTGCCGCAGGATATGTTCCAGATTAACAAAGCTGTGTAAGAAATGATGTTTGCCTGTCTAGGTTGTCTCTCCCTCACCTTTGTGGATGGGTCGTCTGGTCTTCCTCCCCCACTGGCACTACATCCCCCACGATGCCCGCTTGCAAGCGCAGCCGGAAGCCCGAGGCTACGTGGAGCTGATTGGCTCTCCTGTGCTGCTGTGTCCCGGTCCTGCGCAAGGATTGGCTGCTGGTGCTGTCGCTGTCAAAGAAGCTGCAGCCTTAATGCACGACAGGTGAGGTCATACTTTCATATCATTTCAAACTCACCTGTCAACATTATCAAATGACAGATTTTGATTTGATTTATAAAATTCGCAGCACATTCAAGTACCACCAACTACTTTCCTCTTAGCCATGCCATTGCGTTATTACACGTGCATGTATTACAAACAAATCTCTATCTGACGTTAGCTTCCATTGTTCGCATCCACATTAGCTACTGAAGTTGGCTTCCAATGTGGATCCCAGAAAAAGCTTCGCCCGCCCACCTGACACCAAGATGTACTAATAGGTGCGTTTTTCAGCTAATAGTTTCAGTTCGACCTAACCTCTTGTCTGTCTGTCAGGGTGCAAGGATTGCGTCTGTCCATCTTCGGTAAAGTGGCTTCCGTCTGCCCCCTGCTGGTCATCTCAGGGACATCTTTCTTCTTCTTCATGCTGTCAGACGAAACACACACACTACCTGTCCTGGTCAAGGTAAAGACAAAAACACACATGAAAAGTAGTCATTGTGTATTGAACTTTTGTTTGTGGTGTTTGTTTGTGTTTAGGATAGCAGCAGGCTGTGGTGGGCACAGTGCGTGTCGGTCGGCGAGTGTGTATGCGTGACAGCGTTGCGTGTCTGTGTCTTACGACCGTGGGGAGGGAAGAACATCCTGTGTGCGACCGAGCACTCTGAAATGCACAAGACGCACGAGCAGCGGTGCGCCCCAGGCGAGGATGCGCCGTCGACCATGCCGCTCTTGCCGCCATCTCCCTCATCAGAAATGTCGCAGCCCGAGGAATGCGAGGTCCAATCTAATGACAGGACCAAACAGTCCAAAATCATCAGTTACCAGGTGAGAAACATTTTCTAATTCTTTGCGGATGCTTCTCCTAATGCTGCCCCTTTCCCATTTTAGGGGACCGTCACAGAGGTGGTGAGCACGGGGGCGGGGCTTTACGTAATGGACAGTAAACTGGGACTGTGCCTGGCCTATCAGCCCAAGCTGAAGAGGAAGCTGCGAGCCGGCGACGTGCTGGCGGTGAGGTCTTGTTAGCCATTCCGACCTAAGATGGCTTTTAACTTTTTCGGGGCTTCACATGTTCGCCATAATCGGGTTAACTTACGCCTTCCTTTCTGCCTTCCTTCTTTTGTTTGCCGAAGCTCATTTTTTTCTCCAAAAGCATAATTGCAAAAGAGCTTGCTTGGTGGATTGATTACGTGATAAGTAATTTGACACATCTACGTTGCTATCCCAATCCAGATCCATCACGTTCACTTCCTGTACCGGCCCTGTCCCGACTTCCCTCCCAGTATACTTTGCACTTGCCTGCGGTCCACTGTGACGGTGGCAAAGTTTAGCGCCGTTCTAGGCTCGGACCCTGACAGAAACTGTCCAGACGATGGCGTGTTGCGGCGGTTGCTGGTGGAGAGGAACCTGGATGTGTCCCGGTACATGTGGACGTGCCACCTGTGCTCCCAGTTTCAACGGAGGTAAACCATTTAAGGTGGGGGATCTCTGTTAGCATTCACGCGCTAACTCGCGTGTCCGTCGCAGCCTGCTCCCGAATGCGTCACAACAGTGCACGTGCGTGTTGTCATGGAAAGTGATGGAGGTCGCGTTTGGACAAGGGCAACGACACAGACGAGACATCTACGCCGAGATGTTGGACGAGCCTCACACGTGTCCGCTGACACAGGTAGACCCTCCCTGTCATCACTAATCATTTTTTAAATTGATTCCCTAAACCTAAAAAAAAAAAAAAAAAATCTCCAAGTTGCCGTAAGTCTTCATCAAAAGCTAGGCGGAGGTTTAATTGCCAAAAAGTCATTATTCAAAGTCAAAGTCTGCTTTATTTCTTCACGTCAAGACACACAAAGAGATCGAAATTACGTTTCCCACTTATTGAAATTATTAACTTATCTGAACCTAAGGTTAATACGAATTCTATCTAGATAAATGATTAAAACCAAACAGTAAGTGTTATAGAGAGAGAGAGAGAGTTAGAGAGAGAGAGAGAGAGAGAGGAAGCCTGTGTGCCACTCCTCAACATTTATTTAAAATACAAAAAAGTGTAATGAACTAATGATATAATTAATTACCACCTCAGGGGTGTTCTTATCAATACTGTACAGTTCAATTATTTTATGATTGCATTTTAAAAACATCAGATACTTAAAGGTGTTCTTTAAATAATATGTATTTTAAAGGTTGTGGGAGAAGTGAAATGATATAGATAGATGCGGATTTTCACCTTTTGTGGCTGTGTGTGTACCTGCGTTATCTCTCCAGTATGACGGTGACTTGGTGCAGCATCAGTATGTCAGCCTGTCAGAGCTCCAAGAGTCCCTCCAGGAGGACTGTTGGGCTTCCTTGTGTCTCCGCTCTCTGCTGCCACCTGCTGGAGTCGGTCTGACCCGACCTCAGATGGACGCCGCACTGGCCTGGTCATGTAGAACTTTGACATCGGACTCAAGGCGCAAACTGCAGCCCAAAGAGACGCTCAGGTAATCCTCCACCTCTGGTTACGAAATAGGGACACAATGTCACCAAATGTGGGGGAAAACTGCACGTGTGTGTTGTATTTTGTGTATTGTTTTGTTTTTTCAAAATGTGAAAAAGTAAAAATGGAATTAAAAAGAGACTTTGCAAAATTAACAAAACTACAAAATATGCAACCAAAAAAAAAGCCTTCACACCTGATCACGTTGGTGCACAGACAGCGCCCCCTGCTGCTCGTGGGTGTACTGGAGCTGCCATCAAGTGCGTCCCAACATACGCTGCAGCTGAGAGACCGCACGGGGGCCATCGCCTGTGTCATCACGCAAACTACAGAGAAAGCGGCGGGAGGCCACGGCACGTCATTCAATACGGCGTGGATAGGTACACATGCACACGCTGATTGACAGGAAGTACAACCTGTATTTGTGTTTTATTTGTTTGTTTGTTTTCAGGTTGTCTCATATGTGTCCAGCAGTTCACCATGGTAACAGAGCGATTCATTCAATCAAACTTCCCCTCCTACCAACACCTGGATCAACACAAGTACATCACATACAAACAGTGCAGGTACACACAAACACACACACTTCATACTTGTGTGGTTTCTGATCCTGTGCGTTTGTGTTTGTGCAACAGCGTTTACCTCCAGTTCTCTGAGGACAGCATCCACATTTTGAGTCCATCTGCTGCCATGGAAATGCATCTGCGTAATAAAGGGGAGGACTCAGGGGAAGAGGAAGAAGAGAAGGAAGATGTGGCGAGGAAGCAAAGTCAAAAGGACAAGGATGAGGACACAAAGTCCTCGCGCCCTTCGTCTTCATCATGCGTCTCGGTGGTGCTTCAGGTGGAGCAGAAGAATGGCGTGATATGGCGGGAGAATGAGCAGGCATCTTTCTCCGTCACAGCGACTGTGATTGGGCCCGTGGCGACCTGGGGGCGGGACCCCAAAAACCGGCCAATGAAAGCCTTTGAGACAGGAAATGAGAAAAAGGTGACGTTAGCAAAGCCTTTGGGCTTTACCCAATCAGCATTGTGTGCGTGTGTGCAGGTGACCGTGTTGTGTTCAGGCGCGTCTGCTCGCTGGTTTCCTCTCCTGCAGCCGGGACGCTTCTACAGGCTGGTAGCGACCGGCACCCACGTACGTATGCCACTACATCATCGCCGCGACTCTTCCCTCGCCATCCGTCCTCTCACTGTCAGACGTCAATCAGGACGTCGCCGTTCTGGCGGGCAACGCCACACTGCTGGTCCAATCCGGGTGGAAGTTTCACACGTTGACACGGCCCCTCCTTGTACCCGCCTGCCAAAGGAGCGTCTGTCCTGCGACATCTACCGTGTCGCAAGTGTTGGATGGCTGGTGAGCTGTGCTTGTCATGTGATGTCACCGTCATCGGACGATCGATCAATCAAAGTTTGTGTGTGTGTGTGTACAGTGCAGATGTAGTGTCTTTTCAGGGTTTTGTCTCAGACAGGATCAATCTGAATGACAGTACAAGGGTTACTGGACAATCTAATGTTGGTGTGTCTCTCTCACACACACACAAGCACACACTTGACAAAAGAAAGCAGTTCACCGACTGTGTGTGTGTGTAGGTGCACGTCTCACAGTGTGTGACCAAAGTGGAAGGAGCATCCATGTCTTCCTGAACTTGAACCATAACGCGTACCCGCTTGGGATGTTGCCAGGCAACACGCTGTTGCTGTCTGCTTTCCGCAGGAGGGTATCCAGGTGACACACACACTCTGGGAGACACACACACTCACACAGAATGTTTTATCACCTCTGCCTGTGTGTGTGAATTTTACAGGTCAGGGCATGTATATTGCAGTAACATACCAGTCAGCTGGGTGGCAGTGCTGCGGCTTCGAGACGAGAGGTATCAACAAGCATCCAACTGCCCGAGTCGTCTCCTGCACGCACACACATCACCTGGACTTGTTGTCTCGCAGGTGGGAGGGGGAGGACCGACCACCGCCTCCCATCATGCACCTGGCCCTGTGGACGCAGCAGAGCTGCACTGTGGGCCGGGTCAAAGGCCATGTGGTGTGTTTCCTCTTTATGCAGCTGCAGTGGAACTGCTTCGACTGTGGCAGTGTGTACAAGCAGGTACACACACGAACACGCAAAGACCATAATTAGAGAGAGGTTTGTGTGTGTGTGTGTGTGTGTGTGTGTGTGTGTGTGTGTGCATGCGTATTCATTCATTCCTGATTACAATTCAGGGAAATTGAGAATGTTTGACTTAAGACCTTGGGTAGAAGACACAGCTTTAAATCCCCAAAATTTGGGGGGAATGAGTTTTAATCAAGGTACCACTCATAGTGTGGTCCTTCCTCTCTTTGTCTCTCAGTCTGGTTGCAGTGGTCAGTGTCCCTCACCATCAGCTGTCTTTGACTGCACCGCCAAGTAAGTGTGCCAGATAATCAGTGACTGCTTACCTTGATGATGATGATGAAGATGATAATGGACCGTCAGGTTGGTGATGGAGGACGGCACAGGGGAAGCTCACGTGCACTTCACAGGGGCGCTCGTTCGCCAGGTGCTCGGGCTCAACCATCCCCAGTGGGAGGGACTTCAAAGAGCGGTGAAGGCCAGAGGACACATCCAAGTGTACCCCCGTGGGAGGAGCCAGGTCGGGTTGGACCCCTGCCACCCCCCCCCCATCAATGAAGGCGATTTGCTGCTCGTTAATAAGACACTTCCTGCTTCCTTTTTGCAGGCGTGTGATGACGGGCTGCTTGACTTCCTGTTGTTGTGTGCCGCCGCCGTCAAATCGTTGTTTCTGACCTGCAGGATAGAAAACCAGGCCAAAGAAGGTAACACACAGATATATTGGCACACACGGAACAACAGAAAGCCTTTCAAAACATTGAACTCACACATAAACACACACACACACACACACACACACACACACTGGTATTCAAAGACAAAATACAGCGGCACTCACAAAGAGCACAAAATTACTGAGTGTGTTGCTTGATGGATCAGCACAGTGGTTTGTTTCAGAGGTCAAAAGTTTGAGAAGTACCAAAAGCAACTTCCTGACAAAGATGGCACCGCCCCTCAAGCTCACCTGTCTGCAAATACACTGAACGAACAACACTAACATGTATGGTCGGTCACCATGGCAACAATGGACATAACAGAAACTCATGTTTGCAAATGTAAAATAAAGTGAAGTAAAACACGCTCTGAGTCACCTTGATTTTTTTTCTCTCTCTCACAAAATCAACATGGAAATGTTGATTGGCTGAGAGTTTCACTTGACTAAAAGACAATTTTAAAGTGTGTGACTTTTTCTATATTTAGCCAGCAAAAGATATTTTGCGATATAAAATGTACAGTATCTGAAATGTGAGCGACTATTTTTTATAAATTATAATACTTTTTCTCCCATGTTGTGCATTAGTTTAAGATTTGCCTGTTGGCACATGAACGAATTTAGGTGACCAAGAGAACCATAGGCCAAGAGAAAAAAAAGTGCGCTCATTAAAAAAGAAGTACCTACTAATACCTGCGTGTCATTTACATAATCTCTCTCTAGCGGTATCCCACCGCATTACAGGAAGGACTCTTCCCGCGATTTGTTGCTTGGTTCAGGCATTACACAGCAACCAACAATTTATTCGGATTTAACTTCAATTTAATTCAACTCTATTTCTTACATTCTGCCTTTAGTCTGGAATAATGTTGATTTTATTTTCTTATAATTTATCAACTTTACTCCTGTAAACACAGGGTTTGTTTTTCCACATAATACCACAACTTTACACATAATAAAAATTGAAGTTTGAAAATATTTTTTCTATCCTGATTTTACAACTTTTAGGAATATGACTTATCATATTTTTTTTTAATCAAAATTTTATTATGCCATGCTACTGGATTTCAATCTTGGCTATGATGGTGATAGTCAGTGAGCAAAATATTTTTTGAGGTGCTACATGGTGTTAAAAGTTTGGAAGAACTGCTCTAACATCTGACTTGCTCATCCGTGTCTCTGTCATTTTGCTAACTCACTCCGTCACTAGTCTCACTCACCTGTTCGGATGTGTGTGACCCTCGGCTCCGGGTGGATCCGAGCCGGGGAGAAACAAGTTGGCCATTGGCGTGTGTGTGTGGACGGACTCTGGGTGTGGTCCTGTTCCTGGAAGGCTTCTTGTACTACTGCAAGCAATGTCACCAGAGTCCTTTTGCCTCTTTTTGACTTTTCTTCTGCTTCTTGACTTTTTGACACAGTTCACATTCTGGTCCCCCTGACCAACAGTCAGCTCCTGGATCTGTTCGCTTGGGACTTTCTGCGTTTGATCTCGATTGTATGAGTTGGCAAGCACAAACTTGGTCAATAAAGCTGATTCTGATGAGCGGTCCAATCCGGCCCGCAACTGGATTCCAAAATTGTGAGGATCAAAGAGAAAATATCATGTGGACCACAATAAAGCAACTGAAGGAAATCAAAGGTGAGACAACAAGGAAAAATAGTCACAAATAAATGTGCCCTACTCATTCCACTGGTGCGCTGGATTGTCTAACCCTAGCGTTCTAGTACACGGACAATTGAGCGCACGGCTGGGTGTTTTAATATTTGTTTGTATGCACTCACGACTTGGGAGGCTTGGCTTTTTTTTTTTTCTTAGCAATTTATTCCAAGATTTCCGCAAATTCATTCGCCGTTCTTTCTCCCACTGACGCATCGGCGGAGGAAATCATTGGGAAGTCTCGAGTGACAGTCGTTAGCTGTTAGCGTTAGCTCACTGAGTCTCTGTGCTGTACAGTGGACGGGGACGGAGCCATGGCGTGGCCACAGTGTTGCACAAAGGGATTGTGGGAGATGTAGTCCATGTGGGCTGGGGGGGGGATTCAGACATGACCCAGTGTTGTGCCCGAAGCAAAGCATCATGTGATCTCAAAGCCCTGAATTCGTGTGTGTGTGTGTGTGTGTGTGTGTGTATGTGTGCGTGTGTGCGTTTGAGCCCCATTGTTGTATTTACACACGCACACGGTGTGTGTAGAGCACATCCATCAATCAATCAATCAATCAATCAATCAATCCATAAATAAATAGCAGAATATAAACACATTACCTACACTCTATACTGATCATACTTCGCCCGCGCCAGCGTTGTCATGGATACACAACATGTGCACGGGAGGGGGGGGGGGGAGAACCTCTGCTGAAAAATCAGAGTCGGTCACGGGTCACCACCCAGATGTATGGGCCGCTCTGCTCCTCAATGACCACTTTGACTTGGTGGTACACCTCCTCAAAAGTGTCCCCGTGCACGATGGCTGCACACACATGTTAACAGCCGTCAATGGACAGCGCATCCACATATGTAATCACAGATCACAGCGCTTTATTTACTTATGGCAAAATAAAAAATTATAATTCGGATAATGGATGTGTGTATGTTACAGGTTAACAATGATGAATTAAAACAGCGAAATACAATTTAAGTTCTCTTTAAAGGTTTAAAAGAAGATGATGATAATTCATAGAGATCAATGAAAACTGAAATGGAAACAAAACAAATAAATATTCTGGTTGTCTTTTGTAAATTTGTTAGCCCCGGACTCCAGAACAGTAATTTAGATATGGAAGGAGTAAACTAGCATATAATAACTCGTAAGATGTGTAAAAGATAAGCGCTGTGTGAATACTTTGTGGGCGCACAGTATCTGAGAAATATATTCACCAGTGAAACACTCGAGGAAGTCTTGTTCCATTTTGATGGCTCGATCCAAAACTTTCCTGGCCTGATCCTCCGACAGACGCTTATTCAGGTCGCTACACACACAAACACGAGCACACAAAATGAGAATATGTCCTAACCGATCGGCATAGTGGCCTGACGGACTCACAGGATGTTCTCCAGAGATCTTGGTCGGATGAAGATTGCGATGGGGTGAAGGTGAGCAGCCTGGAGTCTCCTGACGGCGTTGGCCGACACGTCCAGGATGCAGTGCTTGCCCTACACACACGCACGCATAAACACATACAGCAGAGCAGATAAATCACATGGGCAAGCATCGCCATGGCAACGTGAAGTTGAGCCATCGCCGCAGCGAGAGGAGCATCTCACCTGGCGGGCCACTTGTCTGACGCTCTGCACCGATGTGCCGTACAGGTGGTTGTTGTACTGGCCCGCCTCGATGAAATGATGTGACTGGATGTCGCGCTCCATCTGCTCGCGGGACGACACAAAGTGGTAGTCCCGCCCGTCCACCTCGTAGTCTCTGCGGGGACGAGTCGTGTCTGCGGAGGTGGAGGAGTAAATTGAGTTTTGCTTTTTAAATAAGAAAACATCCATATTATATTTTCTAAAAACATAGTAATGACACGATGGCAAAATTGACATGGCAAAATTGATGCCCAACTGGGCCACCTGAGGGCAGTATAAGACCAGCCATCCGGATATACTGTACAGCTGTCTCAGCTCCTCGCAGAGGATAAAGAATTTATGACTGAGAGCTCTTATATTGAAAGTCTACATGTGTTGCTGCAAAGTTTGTGTTCAAATCAATTGCCACACATTCCGTCAGTATATGAATGTTAGCATTAGCATTGGGCTAGCGGACTAGAGTCTAAGATATTGACTAATTTTAAAAACACAATGTGTAATTCTCCAAGTCGTAGGTTCTGTTTGACCGTAAATCTCAAGTAGGATTTGTAATAAACTGCTGGAAACCTCCTTTTTCAATAATTGTTCAGCAAGTTTTCACATGTAAGTCAAAGCAATAAAATTGTCCAAATGGCAGCTTGTATCGCAAAAATGTCCTAATTGAGACACCACCGATTCATGTCTCCGAGGAGTTGAGTTTTAGCTCAGTGAGTTGCACGTTCCTCCAACTCACGTGGCACGCAGGAGCCAAACTTGTCTGGGAAGTCGGTGAGCAGGTCATCGTTGATTCGGTCTTTGGTGGGTCCCAGGACGATGACGGGTCGGGCGTAGTCCACTGCGGAGACAGCGGTTATCATATTGTCGCGGTCGCTTGCTATGTTTTACTCGTATGTTGACGTCATGTGTTAGCCTGCAAATATTTTTCAAGCCTCCTCAACCCACCTTCAGTCTGCACTACCGGCTCGTAGCTCTGGACCAGCCCTGCAAGGGGAAACCATAACAGTCAGGCATTGCCTCGTCGTCCCCTCATCGCCTTGGTCATCAAAACTCACCTTGAGTCTTCATTCGGGACCATTCTTTCCTCTCGACCCTGAAACACACACACGCGCACACGTCAGTGGCAAAGCCGAGGCCAACGCGGCAGCCGTGCCTCACCTGTGTTTGGATGGGATGTATCCCAGCTCCTCCAGCTCCCCCTGCTGGTTGACCCGTCTAGCCTGCCACCATTCGTCATCGGCGCTGTCGATCACGTGAAGCACCTCCCCGAAGTTAAAGTCAAGAGCTTGCGAGAGAACGCCGCAGTCCCACGTCTTATCGTAGTCGAACAAGGCCCTGCGACGCACAGGATGGCGTCGGTGCTTTGTTGAGTTATTTCTGGCGCACTTCCTGTGTGTGCGTTACCTGACATAGAAGCTGCGGTTGGCTCGCAGGGTTCCTGGCGAGCTGTTCATCATCTGCTCACGCAGGTCGTGGATCTTGGCTTCAAAGCGGCTATACTCTACATACACATACACACGTTGACATGACATCAGCGTGCCGATGATGCAAAAACGCAGATGCGTGCACTCACCCTCAGGTCTGTACTGCGTTACTATGGTAACCGTTTGACCGGCGTTCTTGAGCGCCGCTGCGGCCTGCTCATGCGTTGCAAACCTGAGATCCACGCCATTCACCTGCCCACGCATGCATAATGTTGCTCAAATTGTGATGTCACAGAAACGACGTGAGTGTATGTGTGAGTCACACGCACGCTGAGAATCTGGTCGCCCTTCTGGAGTTCTCCGCTGAGGTCCGCCGGCCCCCCGGCGAGGATGAAGGAGATGAAGATCCCTTCGCCGTCCTCTCCGCCCACAATATTGAAGCCCAGGCCGCTGGCACCGCGCTGCACGCACACGCGGCGGGGCTCTCGGCCGTAGTCGTCCTCTAACATCATGCCGCGGTGGGGCGGTGAGTAGCGGCGAGGCGACGGCGGCGGGAGGGCTTGGGGGTAATCGCACATGTAGTCCGGCTCCATGTAGGCTGCACAGGCAAGCCGGAAAAATGTCAAGATGCTGGATGATTTCCCCCCACCCTCCCTACAATATGAAGCTCCTCAGCTCATTTCAGGATACGACCCGCTAATTAAAAATAAAGACAGCGGACGTACAGCTGGTAAGGTCCGGGGGGCTGAATCGCTCAGCCGGGTGGATGTAGTGCGAGGAGGGCGTGGCCACCTTCAAGTAGACCACCTCGCCTGTATTTTTCAGTGCCGACACAGCATCTTCGTGCAGGACGTCTTCCAGAGACAAATGGTTGACCTGTAGACCACCGGTAAGGGCTATGGGGGGGCGTTGCAAATGCACGCAGACGGAGCGACACGGCGTACATACGGCCAGAATCTTGTCGCCGATCTGAAGCCGCCCGTCCCGCTGTGCTGCGCCGCCCTCAATGATCTTGGTAACGTAGATGCTGTTGTCGCCGGGGACGTGCTGGTTGCCGATCCCGCCGGCGATGCTGAAGCCCAGACCTGCCGGCAAAATAGATCAAAATTTCTCCTTTCCAAGGGGTAGCAAAGTCGGATGCCCCGCCCCCTACCTTTGGGTCCCTTCATCAGTTTGATCTTGGCGACGTGCTCGCCGAGCGGGCGTCGCCTCAGGACGTATAGCCGTACCACGGGCCCCGCCTCTTTCAGGGCCTCCACGGCAACCGAGTGAGTGACCTCGCGCACGTCCACGTCGTTGACGAAGACGATGCTGTCGTTCACCCTGCGGACGGACGCGCAAACGTTGGTGTGTGTTCGCACACGAGGACGCGCATACGTATGTACCTCAGACGTCCGTCCTGGGCGGCAGCTCCTCCGGGAATAATTTTGGTGATGAAGATGGACGGGTCATCTCCAATGTGAGGGTTGTCGGTTCCTCCAGCGATGCTGAAGCCCAACCCGGAGTTTCCCTGCACGTGCACACGTGACAGTTGATGGTGTTTGTGAATTTAGGATCCATTTACTCATGAGCGGTTTTCTTTCGGAAAAATGATGCAATAGCGAATAAGTGCCCGTGCGTCTGTGTGCGTGCTCACCCTCTCCAGCGTGATCTCCTCATACTCCAACTCGCCTTCGGATCCGTTCATCTGTGAAAACACACCAAGGGTTAAATCGCATTCCGAGCATCCCCCCCCCCCCATCCCCCCACCCCTCGCCCACTTCTGACGACGGGTTGCCACGGCAACAGTCGCCTTCAGGGCCCAGGCAGCTATAGCGAGCGTCTCTCTCTCTCTGTCAAATCACGGCCGTTGCTATGACATCACTTCCGCCTGTCCTGCGTGCGGCTTGTGCGACGAGGCAGCAGATGGCGCTATGCAGTGTACAATATTCGTAGGGGGTAGCAAAAAAAAAAAAAAAACAAGAGCAATACCCTTTAAAAATATTCCTAATTGCATCTATGACTAGTTTAAAATTTAAACTAGTGCAAAAAACACAGCAGAAGTGCTTTGCAGAAATGTGCACTCTCCACTAACAACCCAGGTTAAACTGTCATACTACTAAGTTCTCAGTCAAGATGTATCCCTTCAAGTCACGTGTACAATATGTTGTTATAGAAACTAGCATTTTATTTTATAGCGCTTGTCCAAAATAAACAGAATTCTAAAACATTAAATAATTTGTGCGCCACGATTTAGTGCTTCAATCATATTCATTGCGCTGCTCTTTCTGGTTTGCAGTACAATACATTCATGAAGACACAAATGAAGAGTCATTTCACAATTACTGTACGGTGGCTTGGTATACTGCTGCTAGTAAACTCGTTTTAAAGTATTTTTAGGATCAAGAGTACGTGCCTGTAAATAATGTGAGATTGTCTGTCTATGTTGCCGCACTGTTTGTGTTCAAATATTTATACTTAACGTGACATAACACCACAACTATAAATGATATCAATTAGCTCATCCGTGGTGTTAGCTAGTGGGGCCATTTTTAAGGTAAAATTCTTTTGTTGTACGTAGTTTAATTCTCTGTATTTTGTTTGCTTTGACACTAAACTTTAATTGGGACTGTCAAACTGCTGCTTACTGTGAAGTCAAAGTGAAGTGAGGTTTTTTTTGCAAACATCTGGATTTATTCCTTAGGATTAATTCCGACTTGAGCCGAGGAGCAAAATGGGTCTGTGGCAGGTGGAAGGATGAGATGACATGCTTTATGACCAGGAGGAGGAGGAAGAGGAGGAGGTTGTAGAGTCGGTAATTATGTAACAGAGATATTAGTTACACTTCACACTCAGTTTCCCATGACACCTCCGTACACTTGGAGGTCAAAAATGAACGTTTATCGCAATACGAGGAGGAGGCGGGGGAGGCTCTTGAAGCTTTTTGGAATGTGGGAGTTAGCTGGGACGCCCGCAAACGTGCACAACCCCACACGAGAAGGGAAACGACCCCCCGACCTCCCAACTGTGCGGCAGATGCTCGACGCGGCAGTGCCCATGATGTCGAGCAACGCAACCGGCTAGCCGGGCGTTAGGTCAAACCCGCCCCCTACACGCCCCCTGATTGGTTGAGCCAGGCAAAAAGGTGAACTTGTAACGTTACCATCATTCTCTGTCTGTGTCTCTTGGCTCTGCGCACATTGTTGATGAAGCGTCGTCCCATCTTTTTGGCGTACCACACCGAAACGAACATCACTTCCTGTCTCCGCGGCGTCTTGCCCCCTTCGCGGTAAGGGGGGGTGGTGGTGGGGGGGGGTTACATAAAGATGGAAGGAGTGATGAACGACTAAGATGCCTTCTCGTGATCGTTGACTCGACTCATACCGGTAAGACAGAAAAAAGGGGGAAAAAAAAAAAAAAAAAAAAAGAGACAAACCAGCCTAACGAGCAAATCCGGCGATGAGAGGACGACGCTCTTCGGCGCTCGTCATCCTCATCCTCCCCCGCTCTCTGTGCTCAACTCAACTGCTGCGTTTCTTCTCTCTCTCTCTCTCTGCCCCCTCCCCCACCCATGCGAGGAATCACCTCCCCTGCGTGATGTCACACGCACACACACACGAAAAATACTGCTGCCATGGACACCCTCCATCCCCCCATCCTGCCCCATCGCTATGGCGACAAGCGGGAAAGCGTGTGCGTGTGTCAGTACGTACAGTGAGCGCAGCAGGGCGTGAGATGGTGTCCAGGTGTGTGCGCGCGAATTCGGGGGCGTGTCCGTCAGTCACGTTTCCAGGGCTTGACTGGTCGTCGTCGTCATGGTAACGATACTTCTGCGGTGGGGGGGACACACACACATACACACGCAGACAGTCACAAAGCGAGCTTCAGCATTCGGCGACTAACGTGACCCGGAAACAGCCGGCGGCGCCGTCTTCCGACATTTGTGTGACCCGAGTGAGAAGCAGGAAGTGAAGACACACGAGTGGTATGTTCTAGTCAACACATGCACACATAAACACACATGCACGCAAACAGGTGTAAATATCGGACGGCTTCGTTAAAACACACATGAGCACGCTGATGTGTGTTCCTCTGCTCTTACCTTGGTGGTGACAATGCAGAGGCAGTCCATATCCACACACACACACACAGTCACACACACATTTTCACACACACACACACAGACACACACACACTCTCACACACTCACACACACTTAGATCGCGCTTTGTGCCCCCCCCCACTCTCCGCGGTTCTCCTCCTCCGCTTCCCACCGTCTGTCGACAATGAGCCAATGAGGAGGTGGGGGAGGAGGAGGGGGGGGGCACGATGCAACGAGTGTTATTTTCTGCTGGGGGGGGTCACCTCCTTGACGACAGAAAGAGAGAGCGAGCGAGCCAGAGAGAGAGCAGAGAGGAGGTGGGCTGTGCTCTTGTTGCCATGGTGTGATGCAGCTGTTGCTAAGGAACGGCGGAAGGCTGTTGGACGGAAAGCGTACCTGGACAGGTGTCTGCGGACGGCTCGCCGCGTGGTTTTCACATACAGTCAGCTCGTAGAACTCCTGGATGTCTGCGCACAGGTTTACATATTTACTGCTTGGAGATACAAATAAAAAAAATCAACCTTGTCGAGTGAATTCAGAGATTTCAGAGAAGTGATGTAACAAAATCTTCTCGCGATCATATCTGCTTTAGAGAGCTTCGTTGTCACGGCGTAGAAAAGTCTCGACAGGACTGGGTAGGATATATTCCAGCCAGATGAGGCTTTTAAGCAAAAAAGAGGGTGCAAAAGTACGAACACAGTAGTATCTTTTTTAAGATACTCCAAAAAAGGAAAAAAATATGTGATGAAATTACACACTCATATATTAACACGGCACAATGAAAAATGTCAGGAAATGCCTTCTAGAATTTTTTCGAATTCTTCCTGAATTTTATATTATCATAGTAGTTGTGTGCTGACTTCTATTTACTTTAAGTCTGAAACGCTTACACAGTGCCCGTTTGTTTTTCCGTCACACAAACCTGACATTTGAGCAGGGGTGTGCAGACTTTTTATATGCACTTCATACACGTTCCAACGCTCGTGTCAGTGTCCGAGAAGTGAAATTGCAGTACCGAGCAAAGCCTGAAACAGGTCACTCTGGAAGATGTTGAGCAGTTTCTCGGCTTCTCTCGTTTTGACCCCATCGGAGCAAGCCTCCATCAGTTGCAGAGCTCGCTGAGTGTCTGGAAAAACATGCAACACGTGAGCCGAGGCATCTCTCACAAGAAATTATCTGAAAATGACAAAAAGGTTATCATCTCTCACCGTCTCTCTTCAGCGGCATGTTGTCCTGCGATCCCATGGAAATCCTCTTTAGGGATTTGCCGGGCGCACTGCATGCTGGGTAGTGGAGTACGCCGATAGACGGACTCCGCTCAAGCCCAAATGCATACGTGAAGCAATCACTGACATCAGTGATGAAATGCAAGTCAAATGTATTGATTTATTTGAATGATCAGGAGGTGCGGGCAGAATGGTGAATGAGTTGTGGTTTCCCTCAGTTTTTTTCAGTTCTTTGTCTTCTTTGTAAAGTCTCTGCTCATATTTACATAAAACAAAAGAAATATTATCGAGCCTGACCGATTCAACGATTAATCGTTATTGACTGGAGTTCTGCCGATTAAACACAGTTATAATCATTTCTCATGACCCCGTAAATGATGTTTAGTGTCAGAGCGACATGTGGGATTTTGAAGTCATCACTTCCAGCAAAACTAAATAGCAAAAGTGAAGTAAATGATATTTTGTCATATGGGCTGCATCATTTTTCCCCAATAACAACGATGACCTGCATCTAAAGATAAATTCATCAGCTGATGCTTTCTTGCACGTTTTTTTTTTTTTGCCACTTGAATGTGTGTTTTATGGATTAGAAAAAGCTAATTCATTCTTGAAATATTTTTGAAATTATTCAGACGTCATTTTGATCAAATCGATACTAGCCAGGCCTCAATCTAAACTATGGCTTTCCTTTCACAGTTATTAAGGATTAAAAAATGCTTTGTTATAAACCGACGGTGTAAAAGCCTATAAGCAATACACTGAGAAGCTGTACATTGACAATTTGACCTTAAAAACACAACGTCCTGTCACCTCAAGTTCAGTTGTCTTACTCCAGAGAACTCGGAAGGTAAGCTCTGATGAATTTCCACCATCTCGAACACAGTCAGCTGGGATAGGATCCTGCTCACCCGTGACCATAATGAGGGCAGCCGTAAAAAAAAAATAAAAATAAAAATCTCCATCCCGAATAGATGACGGGAAAACGTCCCATCTTAGCACCACACAAACAAATGAGCGTCACTTCCTGTCTGCGATGCATTGTCCAATCACGAGCTCAAGTCAGCATGTCACTTCTTGTGGAACAGGTAAATGGGCTGTTTCTGACCTGGAAACAAACTTCAAATCAGTGTGTGCTTGTGCCAGTGTGTGTGTGTGTGTGTGAGTGTGAGTGTTCCTGTGTGTGCTCGGGTACCGTTGTGTGTGAGGAGCCTATAGGAGCTGAAGCCGACATTGTCCATCAAGTAGGAAGTGAAGTGCTCTGGTCTCAATTTTAAACTCCTGTAGCGATGGTATGTGGTTGCCTAGGAGACAACACCAGTCCCGGTCAATCAAGCCATACAGTGAAATTCAATTAGTGTGTATGTGTGTAGTACTACCGAGGCTTTCTTGCTGCGGCCGTAGCGTCGCCACGGCTGCGGCTCGAGGATAAACAATCCGTCTGGCGACAGGCTCTGATAGGCTCGTCGGAAGAGTCGGACCACGCCTTCATCGCCGGCTTGCAGTTGCACCCACTTAGTCACGCACATACACATGATAATGTCATACTGGCCCTTCCCGGGCCACACCTCCTGTTCTGACACGTAGTCCCCCTGTGGTAGGAGTCACAAATAGGCGTAAACTTCTGAAGAGGTCACAAACAGGAAGTGGCGCCCAACACTCACCTGGATGAAGGAGATGTTGTTGGGAAACCTGCCTGAGGATGGGGGAGTGGCGTGGAGGAGAGGGGGTGCGGCCAGAGGACCGCGACTCACCCTCAGAGACAGCGGGAAGGCCATGAGACGCACAGCTTCCTCCTCCTTGAGCGCCTCTTGCCTCTTCTCCTCCTTTTTGGCTGCCTCTCTACTTGGGGAGGCCGAACACCTTCTCTTCTGCTCCTCCTCCACCAGGTCATGTGACAGGAAGTGCCTGATGTTCTGCTTGGCAGCATGCACGAGTCGCCCATCCAGCTCCACCCCCAGGATGTGCGCGGGGTTGAAGGCGCGGGCCACGGTGAGTGTCAGGTGACCGGCGCCGCAGCCCACGTCCAGCACCTTCTTGTCTCGGAACCAATCGGCTTGGAGCAAGCGCAGCCGCGTGTCCTCAGCCGGCCCCACGCGGCCCTCCCACCCGTTGCCGTAGAAACCGTGGTAGCCATAGAAGCGGCAATGGTTGCCATACTGGTAGCGGTGTTTGTCCTTCTTCTCCGGGGGCTTGCGTATGCACCTGCAGAGCAACAGGCGCGTGGACCAGCAGACGATTAAAACCTTGTCAAAGTTGAAAACATTTCACATCAGAAATTTACAGAGTCGAAGGTTGGCTCTTAATAGGGAAACTAAATATAGTGGGCAGAAATTAATTGATCCAAAAAAATATCCAATACTTGACAAAGTTCTACTTGCAAATAAATCTGTTGAAATGTTTTGCAATTTTATTTCATTTGTCCTCTTCTACAAAATCACCAGAAAAATTCACCAAAAATTCTCCACCAACCACATTCTGATGTTTGCAATCTGATGTTTGTAACCAGGGCACTCACCTGTTGGGCCCGAGCCCTCCTCCCAGCGGTGTGTGGAACTGGCTCGCCTCTATCGTGTCGGCGACGCCACGCGTCGACCTTGCCGAGGTGGTCCGCCGTCGACCCCTCTGCCGCCGTTCACCGGATTTGCGTGTGGCGGCCGGAGGAGGGTGGGAGTGTCTCCTGGGAAGGATCGGGGGTGGGGCAATGTCCTCTCGACAGGTGATGGCCGTGTTGAGTTCACAAGGAAGAGGAGACACTGCTGCGCTGCCTTCTCTGGACAATACTGGAACTGCCACAACAAAACTTCACCATGTACATGTGTTTTGTTTTGTAGTAAGTATCAACAGTGAAAATGAGCAATAGAGACCGCATTGAAAACATGTTTTTTCTTATGTAGTTAGTTTTTCCACTCCCATGCTGTACTGTATGCATGCCAGTGTGTCTCACCAGTTATTCCATCTGTGGAGGGAAAGATGGGACGGGTCGCTGCCTCCCTATCACTGCAATGATGGTTCCTGTGTCTCCTCCGGGACTTGATGGGGGAGAACAGGACGCCTTCCGCCTTGCCACCTGGTTTTCCCTCTCCCTTCAAATTCAAAGGGTCAGTGATGTCTCGAGGAACCAGTATGTCCACAGGCTCCGTGCTACGGGACGGCAGTGGTGAACACTTTGGAGTAGTTTGATTGGTGGCCCTGATGGTGAGTCAGACACATGGATGTTACTGGTAAAGTACAAAATGGATATATAGTGCAATGGTGGTTAAGTACCCAAGAACAAATATGTCATTACTGCACTTGTACAAAAAAAATCATATAATGTCCCGAAATAAACTGCTTTAATTGGCGCAAGTGTGTGTGACTTTCAGCGTAGCCTTTTTTCTCCTCCGGCTCTCGGCTCTTCCTCACCTGTTGACGTCTTCGTCCAACAGCGAGTTAAGGTTGAGCGGGTCAAAGATGTTGCCGCCCAACAGGAAGTGAGTAGGCAGCAGGGACTCCACATGACTCTCACTGCGGGCACGGCGACGGCGCTTGGCCGGACCCTTGAAGGCGACACCCACGGAGTAGCGCTTCCTCGGGAGGCGCTGAACGGGCGCAGCCAGCGTGCTTTGACCGCTGCCGTTTGTCGGAGCTCGGGGTTGATGGCCGATGGAGATCTTTTCGGACTTGTCCACCGACATCATCATCCAGCTCTTTTAGCTCCTTGCTGGAGAACAGCTAGACAAAGTAATGAGAAGTTGAACAGTTCGGCATCTGCATTCTAGTTCTCAAGTTAAATTCCTTTGCAAAGATTGTTGATTTTTAGTGTAAGTCCAATATTCTGAAATCTTAGTGAGTAATGCACACTTGCAAAGGCCTTTTTGTTTGTTTTCTGATTTAAATTCCTGTTAAATTCCTTTGCAAAGATTGTTGATTTTTAGTGTAAGCCCAATATTCCTAAATCAATTCCTGCACACTTGCAAAGGCTTTTTGGTTTGTTTTCAGATTTTTTTTACTGTATAACTTATATAAATAAAAGTTAAAATTCAGTTCCCACTGTCATAACAGTGGACACCTACTATACTAAATATTTGTGAAGCTTTGCATGTCTCCACACACCCCTGTTTACAACCTTTGCCTTCTGTATGCAACATGCTGTCAGAAAAAAATGTCTGCTAGTTGCAAGTACAAAGATCTATTATTTTTAAGGGGGGGAACTTACTTGGTCTGAAGACTTGCCTTCTCCAGCGTGTTGTTGCCAAAAGACCCTCGCGTCCACTCCAAGTGTGTGACAGGCAAAAATAGAAAAGTGCCTTTTTCTTAGTCCCGCCTACCGGAAGCTGAATGCTCCAATCACAGACCAAGCCCGGCGGACAGTTAGCTTCTCACTAGCAGTTTAAAGGAAGTGGCTAGCACGGTGCTAACTCCACTCCGCCGCGAAGCACAACGAGTACAAACATTGTATACCGTGCGTTTGGAGTCTACGTTCTTGTCCAATGTACCTCGACGAGACGACATAGCTAGCATGAGCGCTCGCGACCTGTTTGGCATCGTCTCTTGTACTGGTGAGACGGCCTGTATTAATTGACACCAGTCCGAGCAGGGGGGGAAACGCCAGCACGACTGATTGACGACAGTAATGACCAATCACAAAACAGACTGTCTGTCCGTCTCCCAAACGCACCAGTCAGAGGGAAAGGATGTCCCTAGCGACGCCTGACTAAAAACAATCAATGTGAAGGGTGGGCCAAAAGTAGCTGAGCAATTCTTAAATTAAATTAAGGAAGTAAGCAAAGACGGAAAGAAACAAGTGTATATGAAAGTAAGGCAAGAAAGATGGGTAAATGGAAACAAGGATGCTATGAAAGGAAGGATTGTCAGGAGGAAGGATAGAAAGTATTGAGGAGGGATGCAAGGAAAGGAACAAGGATGTATGAATAGAGCAGAGCACCTTTATTTGAATGAATCACAAAAGAAAAATGACGAAGGAAGGATAAGATGAAGTAGGAGAAGTCTCATACTATTATAAATATTATACATATTTTGCATTGTTAAATAAAAGACCCAAAGTTCACAAGTGTCGCACCACTTTAATGCTTGACTCAAACATCCAGCCGCCTCCATCGGAACCCGCAAAATGAGAAACGTGTCAAGTGGTGCGTGGGTTGTAATATGGCAGAGCTCTGATGAAAGCATCCAGTCGTGTGCTGAAGAGATCACTGTCCAACGTGTTACCCAGGACACACGTTGGGTTCTTGACTATGTTCTCCACGTACAGCTGAAACACACACACGTGGGCGCACACGTCATTCACGTGGACGTGCTGGAGTGGATTTGTGTGGCGCGTTTACTGACGTTGCTATAGATGTGCTGCAGCGCATCTCGGGCATTGCTCACGGACAGATCGGTGTTCATGACAAACTTGAGTCCACTGGGCGTTTCATAGTAGTGAAGACGATAGCGGCTGGTCTGAAAGGACTGGAAGCCCTCCTTCCTGAAAAGGGGCTAAGGAACATGAGCGTGACGCAGACAATCCGACTGACAGACAGAAGGGCTGTGCTGTAACATTCATGTCCACGTTGTTCAATTTTTCAGCTGGAACTTTACCCCTATAAGGACAAATACCTTGGGAAATTAAATGGGTGACAAACGGACTGACAGACTGACCATGTAGTCCAAAGGATACGAGTCCAAAGGAGACATTTTACTGACGAAGGAGCGGATAGAAAACAGCATGCCGTACATCAGCTTGTACTCCTGCAGGCAAAGCAGTCACTTTACTTTTTTTTTTTTTAACTCCATCTTGAAAACAGGATTTGATTTGTCAAACTCAAATCCCTTGTATCACAGTCAACTTGGAATGATTAGAAATGCCATGAATTTATTCTACACCCAAGATTGGGACCATCTCTTAGTACCGTATTTTCCGCATCATGAAGCGCTTCGGGTTGAAGGATACGGACTCAATTCTGGGGGCTTTTCTGTACTTCATCCACACATAGGACCGCATTATAGGGCGCATGCATGCCATGACTTACGGTAAAAAAAAAAAAAAGTCACGGGAGCAAGACGGAGCGGAAAATACGGTACTATAGAAAAACCATGGTGTTAGCAATTAAATAGATTGCAAATAATTGAATTACATGATTTCATGCTTTAAGTCAATGAACATTGTAGTATTTCTTATGGTGTGCACGCTTTGCCCACCAGGGGGCAGTATAATAATACAAACGATACATAATATAAGCTGCTGTACTTCATTTTTGGCAGCACATAAAGAAAATATCCCTGTATGTTCTGTCTGCATGTAATGGAATGCATGGAATATGTTCAAACTTAGTTTACAGTTTACAACTACCGCGATATTGCTGCTTTTACAATTTAGAAAAAGTCGTACATTGGACAACTCGTAAGATGAAAACAAATAGTTCCACTGTACCTCCTCCTTTGAGATACCAGCTTGCTTTTTTCGGTTCCACTCGTTGTAATATAGGCACTTTCCATTTCGGTCGAATATGTACAGGTTATGGACTGTCATCTGAAACACACACCACAAAATAATGATGAGTAGAACACCATTCTATCAAATGTTCATTTCAAATACATTGTCTATGGTGCTTTCACTTTTCAGGGGTGTGTAGGTAAACTGCAGCCGAGCAAGCAAATGTTTTTTCTTTGTTTGTTTGTTTTTTAAGTGGGAGAAGAAGCCCCCAAACAAGCACAGGGGTAACATGCAAGATGCAATTCGAACCTACCACCCGAGTGAAACAGACGTGTAAACCACTTATTCACCGTGCATCTGCCACCGACTTCCCAGGTGTACACTCGAAATCTAGTGATTTAAACGGCCAATTCCCCCATTAGTGCGGGCTCGTCGTGGCAGTATTGTTAGAATACAATGGCTTGAAATGTAACAGTGAAACGAAGTGATCAAAAGAAAACCAGGGCGAACATTCAAGAAATGTAATCTGTATTTACCCTGTTTTCATGTTTCGCGTGGGACCTCAAACGCAGAGGAACCTGTTCATATGCCTGATTAAAATATCGGCTGCTTATAGCCTTTAAAAAAGAATATATTTTGAAAAAGCGAAGTTTAATCACCTAAACTATCTAATGAAACATATGTATGTGCGACGTTGGGAAACTAAGATGTATAAATTATTTTACATGAGTGGTGGACGTGGGCGACGTCAACGGGCAACTATACCGGAGTCCTGTTTGAGGCAATATGATGTTGCCTTTGCGATGTAAAAATTTGTAAGACGAAACGACCGTTGGGTTTTACCCCATCACTGCGGGAGGATATGATACGAAACATGCTTAGTGAGACTCTATCTCAGTCACGTTGGTACGAACGTCAGAGTTGTCGCTCTACTAGTGTCCAGCAGGTGGCGGCAGATCATTGTCGACCTAAGCAGCGTTCACACAAGAAGCATAAACGGACGGCCTAGTGACGTCATTGACCCGTTTATGAACCTAACAAGACAGCCTGATAAACTAACCGAGTTGCAGGCGCAAACGAAAGATTCTGGGTGCGATTCCAACCTTTGCATTAAAGTGAATTGAAGACTCTAAATTGCCCATGAGTGTCGATAGTACGTGGCCTGTGATTGAGTAGTGGTGATCAGTCACAGATGTACACAAAGTCAACTGTAATTGGCTCCAAATGACTTGAGGACAAGCAACAAAAAATGGATGGTTGGAAGGCTTAAGCAAAATTGACCTGATTCACCTATGTGTATCAAGAGTTTGGATAATAGAGGCTGTTTTTTCTGCACTAATCTCCTTAAAGTTGTTTATCACTTGAGGTAAAAATGTGCCCCATTAAGGAAAAACGGTATAGAAATCTGATTGATGGCCTGAGCAAAAGTGACCCATGGTTTAGCTCATGTGTCGAGAAATATTTTGAGAGGTTAAAATCGCAATGAATGCACCTGAAAGACTCTCAAAACAGGAAAAACCAAATCATGTGTCCTCCATTCAAGGTCATCATGGATTGTGAGCTAGTCTGGCCTTACCGGGGTCAGACGCCACAGCTGTAACCACATATGATGGGGAGAGGGGGTAAGGATTAGGATGATCAAATCAAAAAGTGGGCAAGTGTCCACGTGTGCCATCTGTACACAGGCCCTAGTATTTTGGCATTTTTTTTTTTTTTTTATTATTAATCAGGATATGTGAACCGTGATAGGTCGGATTAGTGCAAAGGCTTAGTATAAAATCATGCGAACCCGCGGGTGGATAAAGGTGGACGGACGGACAACCAGGTAGTGAAATGTACTAGTTTGTCACTAGCGTTTGCATCGTTAGTTACAGCATTGTCAGCTCATGTTGCTTTTTAGCATTTATATAATGTCGGTCGATGGTTGCTAGCGACGTGACGAAAGAGTCCAGTAGAAGTCAGGTATGCGCTAACGAAGCTAACTTCAGAAACTAACATTACGTGAAAGTTAGCATCAAAGCTAAGTTTAGAAGCTAACCTTGATAGTTAACATTAGAGGTCAAGTTAGAAGGTAGTTTCGGAATCTAACATTGGATGGTAACTTTAGAGCAATGTAACACTGAGGAAGCTAACATTAAGGCTAACTTTCAAAGGAACAAAGATTTGGAATGTAAATTTCAAAGGAACTTTGGAAGTTACATTCCAACTCTTAGTCTGGAAGCTAACTGCAGAAACTAATTTTGAAGCTCATTTCAGTCACCAATGTTAGCGGTAATGTTAGCGCTCCTTTTCCAGCCATGTTTGCAAGCCGGGCCCCAGCCACGGTGGGAAAAGGCGCCAAGTTTTCTGTGGAAGAGCTGTATGGTTTCACTAAGAAGCCCAAGGTTGCCAGAGGACATTGTGGCAAAGCGGACAAAGCAGACAGCAGGAAGGATGTGAAGGAGAAAGAAGAATCGATGCTGGCGTCTCACATTCTGGAGGCGGCCAAGAAGGTGATGGAGAGGCGGCGGCTGGAAATCTACATGAGGGAGTGTGACGTCACCATGGAGGACAGCGACATGCCCTACAGGTGAGTGAACATGCCCACAGCACCTCCACTTCGGTCTGTTGGCTGTCATGGCCACAAATCATTTTAATCAACTATTCCCCTGAAATGATGAACTAAAGAGTTATTCAAATCAAGTTGTATTTTTTGCTTCTTTTCTGAGATTCACTCAATTTCTTCCGATGCCAAAGACACAATGTTAACATTGTTTGGTCTTTTTCCAGATATCTTGGAAAAACTGGACTCAGAGTGTCCTGTTTGGGACTCGGTGAATACACACACACACACACACACACACACACACACACACACACGCACACACATACACTGACTTCTATGCTTATTTCTCTTCACAGGAACGTGGGTCACGTTTGGCTCTCAGATCTCAGATGAGGTGTGGGTGCGAGCATTTTTTGTGATAACGTCACAAACGTTCTCCTTGAACGTGTGCGTGCGTGTGTGTGTGTGTGTGTGTGTGTGTGCGTGCGTAGATGGCAGACAGTCTAATGACGTTGGCATACGACAATGGCATCAACTTGTTTGACACGGCTGAGATCTACGCCTCTGGCAGGTACATTGCACACCAGGTGTGTGTGTGTGTCTGGGATGGAATCATGCAACCATGTGTGTATTCCAGGGCTGAGACAACTTTGGGAAATATACTCGAGAAGAAAAGCTGGAGGTATAGTGAGCATAATTATGAAGAAATGACATACGTGTCCTCCTTGTTGTTGATGCTGTGATTGTTGTTGTTGTTGTTGTTGTTGAACAGGCGGTCCAGCTATGTGGTGACCACAAAAATCTACTGGGGAGGACAGTGAGTATGATAGACGGCCCCACACAGCCACTAGACAAACTCAGATGTTGACTTTACATTGCATTTTGCAGGGCCGAGACAGAGCGGGGGCTGTCGCGGAAACACATCATTGAAGGTAGAAGCACAAGCACACACCTAAGAGACAAACACAAGCTTTGAAGAATTGAAAGCGACACAGCAGAAGTTAAATATGTGTGTTTTTGTGTGTTTAAGGACTGCGCGGTTCTCTAGCCAGGCTGAAGCTGGACTATGTCGACATCGTCTTTGCCAACAGAAACGACGTCAACTCGCCCATGGAGGGTTCGGTAGCGCACTTGACAGCTAATGCTATGATGCTAACACTAGCACACTAACACAGATCTGTGACGTATGTCTACGCAGAGGTGGTGCGAGCTATGACATTTGTGATCAACCAGGGCATGGCCATGTACTGGGGCACCTCACGCTGGAATGCGATGGAGATCATGGTAAACTCCATCTGGACCTTGAAACCTTTGTGTGCTACAAGGATGTCTTGTGTGTGTGCGGTCTTACAGGAAGCGTACTCCATCGCTCGACAGTTTAATCTAATTCCTCCGGTGTGTGAGCAGGCCGAGTATCACTACTTCCAGCGAGACAAAGTGGAACTACACTTGCCAGAACTCTACCACAAGATTGGTACCAAAACACACACGCCTACAGAGACCCACACGCACCCAGCTAATGTGACGTATTTTAGGAGTCGGGGCCATGACTTGGTCACCTTTAGCCTGCGGAATGCTCACAGGAAAATACAACGGTGGCATTCCTCAACGCTCTAGAGCGGCCATGAAGGTGCGCATACAAAACAACCATCATCACAATGATTTATCAGTATTATCGTCTCAAACAGGCGTCTGTTGCCATGGTGAGCATTCGAGCACGTGCATGTGCAGGGTCACGGGTGGCTCAAAGAGCGTCTCTGCAGTGACGAGGGCAAGCAGCAGTTGAGTAAAGTCAAGGAGCTCTACCTGCTGGCGGACAGGCTCGAGTGCACCCCCGCTCAGCTTGCAATCGGTACAAGCGCACATGGAGAGGCACACGCAAATAAACAGCACATAAGTGCGACGTAGTAAAAGTCCAACTTTGTGTGTGACAGCCTGGTGTCTGCGCAGTGACGGCGTCAGTTCAGTTCTACTGGGCGTCTCCAACACAGAGCAGCTGATGGAGAATCTCAGCTCCATCCAGGTAACCCGCGGCCAAAACAAGCAAGCAATCAGACGCCGGCCGCATCACCGAGGGCCAAGTAATCACACTCGGAGCGATTCCCTCGCTTACAGGTCATGTCCCTGCTGACTCCAGCCCTCATCGCAGAGATGGACGAGTTGCTAGGCAACAAGCCCCGGAAGCCTAAAAAGGAGGCAAAGATCTAAGAAGCAGTGTTTAAAGTGACCCCGATGTCAATTAACAACATTTCCCATTTGACAAATAAAATCAATGAGTTTATGTTATTGTCGAATGAACTTTTGTACAAACTCCCCAGACAGTACACACAAGGACAGGGGACTCACACACACGAACGCGGGTAACTTTTGTAAGTTCTACGTATGTTCGTTGTTACACTTTCTCCAACTATCCGCAAGATGGGAGCATCGCATTGTATTTAGAACGTGCCACTTAAGAGTTTTATTTTTACCAACGGTACCTTTTCAATTATGTTACAATGAAATAATAACTCATCGTGTTTTCTAGGCTTCACGAACCGGTTTCCCCATTGACGACTCAGGGTTTTGCTCGAACATGAACGAGCAGCGCCCCTCGCGTTCTCAACCAATGAGCGTCGACATGGAACGTTAACAACTCACTTTACAAACGAAAAGAAAAATCCCAAACAGATTAAAACAAAAGATTTGAATTTAACTTCTGTGGCTGTTTCTGCCTATATCACCGAGCTTCGATTCGAACTAAACGTTCACGTGTTTTTTCTCGTTGACGTCAGTGATCCGTTCTTATTTCCGAGCTACACTGAAGGTAACTGCATGTTCGGAGATATTATGGTAAGGCTACTGATTGGTCCGCTGCCCGAACAAGCGTTCGGAAGCATTCGGCTACAACTGCTGATTGGCCCGTCGCATCATGTGACCCGCCGTGCCTCTTCAGTGTCACCTTGGCCCCGGCTGCTGCAGGTGACTGTCCGGCCCACAGGCAGGCACAAAGACAGGAAGGGAGTCGGGAATCGGAATCGGAGCGGCCCAACCATGACGTCTCCGAAGAGCAAGACGTCTCCGAAGGCCATCAAGTTCCTCTTCGGAGGCTTGGCCGGGTAAGCGGCACCGCTTGCTGACCAGATTAGCCTGCTAACAGCTAGCAACCGGGCTCTTTAGCCAGCTAGCAGTCTCCAGTCCCAGTTTATCGATTATCTTTGAACTCTCCGTGTCTGACTGATAGTTTTTTCAACCCAAACCCATCTTTATGGGCAATAAAGAGCGACCTGTACATTAGTTACTTTATCTGCAAGAACCCTCAATAATGTTGGGAAAAAAACAAAAACAAGTCCAGCTATGTTGGAAATGGTTCAGCCGGTTTTGAGAAAACTGCTGAAACAAAGCCAACTTTTATGAACGCCAGATTAACTGTGTGTGTTTTTTTGTGCTTGTGTGTGCCTGTCCCTGCGCGCGTGCATGTTTGTCTGTGTGGTATATAGGATGGGCGCGACAGTGTTCGTGCAGCCCTTGGACCTAGTGAAGAACCGCATGCAGCTGAGTGGTCAGGGCACCAAGGCTCGAGAATATAAAACCAGCTTCCACGCACTCGCCTCCATCTTGAAGAATGAGGGCATCAGTGGCATCTACACTGGGTAGGCCGCCATGACCTTTCGCCCTCCTGTCTAGTGGCTTAATGCCCACTGCACGTGTGTCCGTCTCAGTCTGTCTGCAGGTTTGCTACGCCAAGCCACCTACACCACCACCCGTCTTGGCATCTATACCATCTTGTTCGAGAAGATGACCTCGGCCGATGGTCGCCCGCCAAACTTCTTCCTCAAGGTGTCCAACTTCTCCCTCACCTCCCACCAAATAAAGCTACTCTTATGCTAACCTGTGCACCCCCTGCAGGCGCTGATCGGGATGACAGCTGGCGCAACAGGGGCGTTCGTGGGCACGCCGGCCGAAGTGGCTCTCATCCGGATGACGGCCGACGGCCGGTGAGGGTCACGCCATCACACCACCGCCACTACTACCTCTTGTGTACATCCCTACGATGTCATCATATGTCACTAGTTCTTCATATGGGACCACTACATCATTGACGCGTGACTAAATCATACTTCCCGACTCCATCATTCACATGTCACAGCAACACTTGGGATGGAGTGTGATTGCGCAATTGTGGCATTCTCTCAAATGACATCATGCGTGCAGACTTCCCGCTGACCAGCGACGAGGGTACACCAACGTGTTTAACGCCCTGGCTCGGATCATGCGTGAAGAGGGCGTCACTACGCTGTGGAGGGTGAGCGCCTTACATGCTTGCAACATTTGTCTTCATGTTCTGGCTCACTAGAGTCAATTTTATTTTTTTTTAAAGGGGTGCATTCCCACCATGGCTCGGGCGGTGGTGGTCAACGCCGCCCAGCTGGCATCTTACTCACAGTCCAAACAGGCGCTGCTAGACTCGGGTAAAGTCACAAACGTGCACACAAACTAACATTCATCCACTCACTTGCCTCTTGTGCCCTTTAGGCTACTTTGGTGATGACATCCTGTGTCATTTCTGCGCCAGTATGATCAGTGGCCTGGTCACCACGGCGGCGTCCATGCCTGTCGACATAGTGAAGACAAGGTGAGGGAGACCCCCGGTGGTCGCTGGACTGAGCCGCGCCTCTCACTGCCGCCCTGATTGTCTTTTATAGGATTCAGAATATGAGGATGATTGATGGCAAACCCGAGTACAAAAACGGACTGGTGAGTCTGCGCGGCAAGATGATCCACTAAACATTCCAAAACTTTTCTCAAATGGTGAAACAAACCCAGGTGTGAGCTCTGGTGTGCTCTGACCTGTAGGAGGTGCTGGTGCGCGTGGTGGGCAAGGAGGGCTTCTTCTCATTGTGGAAAGGCTTCACGCCGTACTACGCTCGCCTCGGACCGCACACCGTGCTCACCTTCATCTTCCTGGAGCAGATGAACCGCCTGTACAAGACCCACGTGCTAGACCGCTAGCACACATGGACAGAGACAGACGCACACATGCGCACACACACTCACAAGTGTTATAATTCTATTCTTTTTGTAAAAAGAAAGGAACATATGAGGATTTAGGTCATGGATTAGAGCTTTCTGTCACTTACAAGAGTGACCATGGTCACAGATGCTGAATATGATAAGCAGGGACCCATTAAAAACTTTGGGACAGTTGGTTGGACTTGGTTGGTGTCGCAAACACAGAACCATACACACATACAGAGACACATGCCAACAGACAGGGACGCACAAAAACAGATACTTTGAAACTTCCAGACAGACACAGAAACAAACAAACACGCAAACAGACAACAAACATGAAGACACGCACTAATACAAACAGAGGCACATACACACAGAGGGGGAAAACAAAAGTTGGGCTTCACACAGACACACACAAATACAATGCGTATTTGTGTGTGTCTGTGTGAAGCCCAACAGGACGTACAAGGAGACAGATAGAAAAAAAACTGACAACATCCAAGCCATGCAGAGAAACGCATTGTCACACAAACGTGGAGACACAGAGTGAAATAAACTCACAAACACACATTTACAGAGATACACAAAGACAAACAAAATGCGAGAGAGACGATGCCCCCACACACAAAAATGGAGACAGACACATGGACAGTAAAGAGGTCATGTGACACTGAATACATGATGACAGCACTCAAAGCGTGGACGACTACAACTGTTACACAACAGTGCCCCCGATGTAGCGTAGCCGTCCACAGTCATGAACGTGTGTTCTCGACTGTGCTCTAATCGGCATCGCCACACTCTGGACTGGACAACCAGTCGCAACACACGTCAAGACAAACAAAACCGTTGAGCACGCATCCAGGAAGGTCACAGCCCGGATTCAAACTCAGGGCCGGACAATTGCGAGGCAGACGTGCCTGCCACTTGGGCGTCAAGCCGACCAGTCCTTAAGATTATTTCTATTTCTGCTCCCCGCCGCTAAAGGTGAATGGAAAGGTTAAAGTGTGTGTGTGGCTGTGTGACTGACCTTTGCTTGAAGGCTGAGCGTTTCACATTTCTCCTTTAAATGAACTCTGACCTTCTCTTGCGCTGCGCCAGGGACCGTCAAACTGTTACACACGCACACACTGTAAAATGTCACTTTTTGTAACAGCAATTGAACAAATGTTGGTTTAGTGAATGTGTTACTTAACATCCCTGCCCATCTAAGTAACCGTGGTTACAACTGATGATGAAGACCAATTCAAGCAAGCTGGCAATTTGTTGCATCATGTGACCGTCGTGACCCATTGCCACACACACATCAGTATCGCACACGCTTGCACATACACACGTTCACTAACACTGACACACATCACACACGCACACCTTAGTCTTTCTCTCACACGTTATGTAGTGTGACACACCATATAGTTAAAGACATACACGGAGATGTCAGCCACAAAAATTTCCACGTGCTCCCTTGGCCTCAGGCTGGCCCGCCCCCCCAGCCGGCGAGGTCCATAAAGGGCCTCTTGCTGCCCCCCTTGTGGGACACTTCCTCGTGGCCGTGGGACACTTCCTCTCCGCTCGGACAAAGCACCCGCACCAGCAGCCCCCCCACTGAAGACAGCTGAGGTAGGCCCCCCCCCATGCCTCCACGTCCCTTCCACTTGTGCTTTTCTTTTGTCATTTGTGAGCGACCTTCAGCACAAGGTCAAAGTTGAGGCAAACAGGAAGTAAGGACAAGGTCCAGAGGGATGAGCAAACTTTGGAGCTAAAGGCCCACATTTGACTTAGAAAACAAAGAGGTCACTCCTAGATTAGAGTAAAAAATACATAATGTGAATTGAAAAAAACAATTCGTGCTGTTGTATTGTTGCTAACTAATCAAACCATATTTAACTAAACAATTATTTAATAAGGGTAAAAACATGCAAATTACTGAATTCACAAAATTGCTTTGTACATGTCAAATTATTTATTGTTTAGTAGTTTATCAACAATAAGGGAAATACTGCTCAGTGAATGTAAGAAAAATATTTAAAGATATTTCACTATCATAGAATAGCTTGCCAACTATTTCCTGCAAAAGCTTGGAAGTTAGCAAAGTGCCAAATGCTTAGCTCACTGAAATGATTAGAGAAGGTCACGGTATTTATAGCGCAAATACTTCTGTACAGTATTGCCCCCCACCCCCCCCTCAAAACACTCATGCTGATTCTGATTGGCTGGAGGGAACGGGGATGTTTAAGTGATTCATGCACTATTTCTCATCCACAGACAAGATGTCCATCACAAAGATCCACGCTCGGGAGATTCTCGACTCCAGAGGGAACCCCACAGTGGAAGTGGACCTGTGGACCGCCAAGGGTGAGGGCCTAGCCTAGCCTAGCTAAGCGTAGGTGAGCATAGCGGTCACAAAGACTCAAGCGTCTGTTCTCCCTAGGTCACTTTAGAGCAGCGGTCCCCAGCGGCGCCTCCACTGGCGTCCACGAGGCCCTGGAGCTGCGAGATGGCGACAAGAGTCGCTACCTGGGCAAAGGTATGCCTCTGTTGGCGCCCTTCCCCACATGGTTGCGACATTCATTATTTGTTTTGTTTGTTTTTTAGGGACCTTGAAGGCCGTGGAGCATGTCAACAAGGACATCGCCCCCCAGCTTATTGCAAAGGTTAATACAGCCGAGCCTTGGGATACAACTGACCCTACTTGAGTTTTTCAAGAGCTGTAAATTAGAATGACTGACATTCTAGTTAGCATCAATAGTTTTTTTTTCAATAGTTGCATAAAGTACAATATTAGAGTGCTATTCTTCTTTATTAAAAAATGGGGGGGCTGGAACCGATTAATGGCATTTCCATTCATTTCAATGGGGAAAGATGATTTGAGTTACAAGGGTTCTGATCTACGAGCATGGTCAGGGAAATAATCAAACTCGTAACTCAAGGCACCGCTGTTTAGTGCAGATTCACAGTTTACGATTCGTGTGTAATAGGAAAGTAGTACCTGTTTTTTGCTGGCACATTTAGTGTTAAGGCACTAAGCGGATGCCTGCTCCATTCATTACAGAACTTCAGCGTTGTTGATCAGGAGAAGATCGACAACTTCATGTTGGAGTTGGACGGCACAGAGAACAAATGTGAGTCCGTCCATCTGTCCGTTTGTGTGTCTCAGGCTTCTTGGTCTGCGTCTGACCTGTCCATCGCCCGTCTGTCTCCGCAGCTAAGTTTGGCGCCAACGCCATCTTGGGCGTGTCACTGGCCGTCTGCAAGGCGGGTGCCGCCGAGAAGGGGGTCCCTCTCTACCGCCACATCGCCGACCTGGCCGGACACAAGGACGTCATTCTTCCCGTTCCCGTCAGTAGTAGATAAACATTCCTAAGACAGTGGTTACACAAGTGCATCATAGTTGTTCAACTAGTGTGCGTAAATGTCAGTCAGTGGTGGGAAGTCATCTTATGAGATGTGGGTGTCGCCGGCAGGCATTCAACGTGATCAACGGGGGCAGTCACGCCGGGAACAAGCTGGCCATGCAGGAGTTCATGATCCTGCCGGTGGGCGCCGCCAACTTCCACGAGGCCATGAGGATCGGTGCCGAGGTAAGCCTGTTTTTTTTTTTTTTAGTTGGCTTGACGCCAACGTTTTAGTCACCCGTCTTCTGTCCTGCAGGTCTACCACAACCTGAAGAACGTCATCAAAGCCAAGTACGGCAAGGACGCCACCAACGTGGGTGATGAGGGAGGCTTTGCGCCCAACATCCTGGAGAACAACGAAGGTGAGACGCCAGCGCTACGTCATCATCAATGCACGCAAAACTTGTTTTTTGCTGGGATGCGTCACTACGTCGGCCATTTTGAATGTGCCGGATATGCACTTAAACTCAATGCACGTTAACTCACTTAATTTCACGCACTTCAGTCTCTCTCACTTGAGCACACTTAACAGTATCCCTCTCTAATCTCTGTGCTCGTGACATGTTGATGACATCATCATCATCACGGGTGGCAGCTCTGGAGCTGTTGAAGACGGCCATTGAGAAGGCCGGCTACCCGGACAAGATCATCATCGGTATGGACGTGGCGGCGTCCGAGTTCTTCCGCGCCGGAAAGTACGACCTGGACTTTAAGTCGCCCGACGACCCCTCCAGACATATCAGTGGCGAGAAGCTCGGCGACTTGTACCGCAGCTTCATTAAGAACTACCCCGGTGGGCTACAAAAAAAAACAGTGAGGTGGCTAACAGCTAGGCGGCTAACCTTTGCCTTTTCTCACCAGTCCAGTCCATCGAGGACCCGTTTGACCAGGACGACTGGGAGCAGTGGGCAAAGTTCACGTCCTCCGTGGACATCCAGGTGATTGCGGCTGTCTGGCATCACACACCCACAAACACGTCCACCTGTGCGCTCGAGCTAAGACAGCAACCCATCAGATCGTAGGTGACGACCTGACGGTGACCAATCCCAAGAGGATCCAACAGGCGGTGGACAAGAAGGCCTGCAACTGCCTGCTACTCAAAGTCAACCAGATCGGCTCTGTCACCGAGTCCATTCGCGCGTAAGACGCTGGCTTACTTGTCTGTCTGCCTGTGTATGTGTGTGTGTCTGGCCTCACCTTTGAGTGTGTGTACGCCAGGTGCAAGCTGGCTCAGAGCAGCGGCTGGGGCGTGATGGTCAGCCATCGTTCCGGAGAGACCGAGGATACGTTCATTTCCGACTTGGTGGTCGGACTCTGCACTGGACAGGTCACACACAAAATATGCAAAAAGCATCAAGATGAACGACAAAAGGCTTCACATGTAACAACCTGTATGTGCATGTGCTGCAGATCAAGACCGGCGCCCCCTGCAGGTCCGAGCGTCTGGCCAAATACAATCAGCTGATGAGGTTAGCACTTCCTGGTTTCCGTTCTAGTTTACTTCCTAGCTTCGTTCCACCCACCCGCCTCCTCATTGCCGTGTGCCCCCCTCCCCAGGATCGAGGAGGAGCTGGGAGACAAGGCCAAGTTCGCCGGGAAGGACTTCCGCCACCCCAAGGTCAACTGAGGCCCCGGCCACTGTTTTCTACAGAAGACAAAACAGCAATAACAACAATAAAAACAATGAAAATCCAAAATATAACAACACCAAGTCAATAACACACACACACGCCTCCGTGACGTCAACATGGAAGTTTGGGTGAAGGCTCCCGGTTGCTTGGCGATGAGCAGCGGCCATGTGACAAGACATCATCAAAGACAAAACCATTGCCATCAATGTCCATGTCCAAGTGTGTGTGTGTGTGTGTGGAGAGAGAGAGAGAAAGAGTGAGGGGCGAGAGAAAGACGGGAAAGAGAGAGAATGAGAGAGAAGGACAAAAAATAATTTTTGTTGCAAATTTGATTTTAAAAAGTCAATGGTTTACTTTTTTTTTCTCATTTTAGTCTTGAATAGTGTTTGGTTTTGGCTTCAATCTCATCGGAGAAAACTGCATTATGAGGTATTGTGTGTAGATTTTAAGGGAATAAGGAGGCTGTAGCGTGTGCGTGTGCGTGTACGTGTGTGTGTGTGTGCGTGTGCGGCAACTCTACTATATATTGCTAACACACACAATAGCACATCAATCACAAGGTAAAAAGGCCCATCAGTGTGAGTGTGTGTAATGACGTCAATCTGCTGAAAGGGGTCCAAGACAAAAAAGAGGCGGGGTGGTTCGTTAGCCGCACCTTTGGGTCAGCACTATGTGAACGTCCGGCGCGCTGCTTCCCCCCCTCCTGAGCCCCTCCCGCAGAAAATATTTCACCGGGACTATCCGGTCGCCGCGGTGACACTTTACGAGGGGGCGGGACGCAAAGTCCAGGGGTCACCGTGTGGATAAAAGTGATGATGAAGAAGAACGCGGACCTGTTGGTAACCAACGATTTTTCCCACAAGAACCTAGATGGAGGTGACACGTGCATGTGAAATGTCCCGGGGTGTGTATCAGAACGCGCGTTTGTCTGGACGAGCCCTTCGAAAGGCCGACAACGGATGAATCTATTTGCGCACGGTCGGTGAGCAGCCCATCAATCATCATACCGTAACATGCATGGTTGTGGAATGAACATGCATGTAAAGTTCACTCAAAACTCAAATTTGTCCATAGGTGCAAATGTTTGTCTAGAAAACATCTTGTGATTGGCTAGCGAGCAGTACAGGGTGTGCCCCGCCCCTTGGAAAACAAGATGGATGAATGTAATCATGTCCAGGTGACTTCCCATCAAAGCCTAAATCCTGCTTCAACACTCCCAATCACCACTTGCAGACTTTCAGATTGTGAGTGTGCGTGAGAGAGAGACTTAGTCACCACGGCGACCCTAGCGCCAGGCATGCGTGACATCACGCCACCCAATCGCTATAAAAGGCCGGCCGGGACCTCGATCCTCAGACGCGTCCCGGCTGGGAGTTACGTTTTTTTATTTTTACTCAGAGAGGATTTTCTATTGATTAGTTATTGACAACCGACTCGAGATTGGTCGGGATTTGGGGACGCGTATCGAAACGAAAACGAGTGTCAGCTTCTGGCCAATCACAGTGCAGCGTTACTGACCTGAATATGGATGCTTCAGCCGTTTCCTTTCTCTCCTTCCTGGTCCTTATCTTCATCTTCACCGCCGAGTCCAGGACGGCACCTCAGAGGCAGGATGTCAAGGTCGGTCCGGTCCGGGTTCACATCGTCTTCCATCACCTACCCATAAAGAGTTTTAGTCTTCATGTCATGACTTCATCTGTCAACTATTATGTGGAAAATGATCACTTACAAGGAAATTAATCAATCAATCAATCCAAACTGCATGACAGGCCATGACCGCACTGTTTGGATCGCGGCTCTCTTCTCTCCTCATGGCTACTCCGCTCCCATTCGAGGGCTCTGCACAAGGCCCGGTGGTCCCCCCAAAACAGGAGGAGGCTGTGGGTGCACGCTTACTCGTCGACGTCCTGCGGCGGCACGCCAAGATCAGGCGACGCGGTGGGAAGTGGACGTCGCTTGGAGGACGAGGATGCTTCGGTTTGAAGATGGATCGCATCGGCGCAGTTAGTGGACTGGGATGCTGAACTCTGACATGCTACCTCTGACCCCTGGCAAAAGCTGCTAGAAGACTGTCTGTGTAACAAGACAAGCATGTGTTAAACATGTACATTTGTTGTTGACAAGTTGTTGTTCCGTGACAACATTCCATTTACAAGTGTGTATGTGTAGTACCTGGATTAAAGAAGAGAAAGTTAATTTCTTGTTTGTTCATTTAATTTATCACCTGCTTGTATACACTAGCTTTTGCAAATTATCTTACACGCACACACACACACACACACACACACACACACACACACACACACACACACACACACACACACAAACACACACACACACACTCTTGGCACATCCTCATATGGACTCAAATATTGTGTGAACAGAAGACTGACACACATTTTTTTTTAAATTGTGCGCTATAGATTTTTCTACGCGTTCTAATTTATTAACTATGATGATTCCCAAAATTATTCCACCAATTGCGAAACCTAACCATCAATTTATAAAAACTAATCTGGTCGGGGTTATCAAGGCAACCCACCAGGTGGCGGTGTAAACACCTAAACCGCGTTAGTGCCGCGAAGAAGCCTTAATACGTCACGTGACGGGCTGGCATCAGTCTGGCTATTGCTAACAGTTAGCATCGGACGCGAGGGGCAGCGGCTCTTTTCTCGGCACCAATCCGCGTCGTCGCCCTCCCGTCCCGGTCTCACCCGCAACCATGTCGGCGGTGCAACGAATGAAGGTGGCGAACGAGCGGCACAGCAAAACCATCACGCAGCGGGGACACGTCCAAAAAACCTCGGTTGGTACCCACAGCTAAGCTACATAGCTAACTGGGCTAACTGTCTTTTCATCTCGGTGCTGAAAACGTCATTTATGGTAAGGACTTGCGTCCGCCCCGAAATGACCGCGAGACTTTTTCCTCTTGCAGCGACCGGTCAATGAAGAAAAGTCACCTGTAGGTCCGTGGCTTCTGGCGCTTTTCGTCTTTGTGGTTTGTGGATCAGGTGAGTTAGATTACTCATCACTTAGTCTTCCACTATAACGCGTGTTGTCGTTTCGTGTGTTGCAGCCATCTTCCAGATCATCCAGAGTATCAGACAGGGCATGTGATGAGCTGTTCCCCGTCCCATGTTGACACATACACACTGTTCTCGTTTAGTCATTGTTTAGTTGTTTTTCATTGTTGATCAAACTGTTTGTTTTTTTACACGTACACTCAAAGCATGTGAACCACACATCTCACGATGCTTTGCTTGATTGATGTTCAAAGCGTGTGTGAATTAAAGGTGATATTTTCTCTACACGTCTCCTTTGTTGATGGCATCATGCAAAACAAGCCAGACTGCGGCCTCTAAATCACAGTTCAGTTCATTAAGACTCACTTGCAGTCATAAATAACAATATTTCAAAAGTCCCGTGTATTATGTATGGATACATGCGTACCAACATGTCAATAAGATGGACATTTGCCACCATGCGCTCCCTGCTGGGAACTACATTCATCAGGATGTCGAGCGATGGATTTACGTGGTTAGGCCTCGTCTCTCCAGCTCCCGGTTCTGCTTCAGCTCCTTGATCCTGCGCCAACATGAGTGTCAAATCCATGGCTTGTCATATGGCGTGTGTGTGTCTTACCGGTGCCTGCAGCGTCTCAGGAACCTCATGATCTTCCGTGCAGCCTGGTCCTGTTTCTTGGTCAGGAAGGTCCCCCTGGTGGACATAGAAAGCTGATAACACTGGATAGGCCCAGTTGACTCACACACATGATGGCATTTGTCCACATGTTTACTTGAGTTTGGGGGTGTGGCCTGTGCAGCCGCCGCCCGGGCCCTGTTTGAGCCTCTCGTACTCCTTGTAGCTGCGGTAGTACTGCTGGATGAGCACGGCCGCACGTCGACTCTGCTGGAAGCGCTTCTGCTCGTAGTATGAGCGAAACTTGGACTGGATCAGGATGGCCGCCTGGGTCATCTTCTTGTAGAGTGCGTACTGGGGAGGCGGGGCCAAAACAAGAAAAGTGTTAGGGGGATAATCTATTTGCTGCCTCAACGGGTGGCGCACAGCAGCATTAATCGCGTAAAGTATTTTCTTCCCAAAATGTGTTGCAGAGGGTGGTGGTAAGGGCTTAACCGGTTTGATTCCCAAACTAGTTACACATGGGAGCATTAGAGGCCAAACTAGTTTGCTGACTAAACGGGTTTCATGTCATAGCAAGTTTGACATGGGTAGGGTTTAAGGGCTTAACTTTTCTGCCTAAACGATGGCAGAGTAGCATTACGCGCTGTAAGTCTTTTCTGTCTAAACGGGTTGTTTTATTCTCAATTGTTTAGTTTCAACGCCCAGTGTGAAATGGGCTTCTCTCACAAACACACACAGACACACACACACACTGACATACACATCTACTGGTCACCATATTACCTTGAGAGCTATCCATGTTAGCTAGCCAGAGAGGTACAGAGAGACAGTAGTAAAGTGTTAGTGAAGATGGAGGACACAAAATAGGACTGAGCAACATGGCCTTACTAAACAAGCCTTCCCAGATTTGTCAGAAGCAGTAATAATATTTGAGTTAAAAAATGGAAAACCCATTTAAAAAAAAAAATCACACACGTACCTGTTTATATTTACGGTAGCATCTCTGAATGACGGCGGCGGCCATGTCCTGCTGCTCCTTCAACCTGCGACCCTGCACGTACGCCAACAATCACACGGGCAGTGAGCAGGGTGGCCTAGCAGGGGGCAGGTCAAGCGAGTACCTTGTATCTCCGGAAGGCGTTCTGGATGATCCTGGCAGCCTCATAGAGCTCCCTCTGCTCGCCGTCCGTCAGTGTCAGCAGGGCGAAATCGCGCTCCATCCGACCGTTGGCCGACGCGTTCAGAAACTCGGCCCACGCCGCCGAGGAGGGCGGTCGCAGTCTCTGGAGGGCCAAAGCGCTGAGTGGCGAGGGGGGGCAGACCCGCCTACACAGACGGAGACCACGCTTGCAATGCGGACAACTTGTACAGTCATTTTTACCTCATGGGGACTTTAAGCCCATCTTTGCGATCAAAGTCTGTGCTAAGGGGGCTTACCTGGGCAGGGACTGTGTATGGGCGTCAATCGTGTCCAGGTAGGTCACCAGCCAGGTGTCCTGCACATCCCGCCTTTCACGGAGCAGCGACTCGGCCCCCCCAGCAAAGTCCTCGTGTTTGATTCGCTCTGGCGTGGCCTCAATGATTTGCTCCGCCAGCGTTGCCATGTCGACCTGTTGTGCATGAGGCCACGATAAACACGCGTGTCGCCGTGGCAATAGACGGTTGTGGGTTGCGCGGCAGTACTACCACCTCCTCTTCGTCATCCTCGCCCTCATTCTCCACGTTGTCGCTGTAGCTCAGAAACTGCTCTGCCAGGGTGGGTGGCAAGCCGGGGGACGCGGGGCCCTCGCTCGTACACCCGGAGAGGGTCAAAGCTGCAAGTAGCAGAGCAGTGAACAGTCAGTGAACACTTCACTGACTCGTGAGTCTTTCTTTCTAGTCATTTGCGATATGTATTAGAATTCTGAAAGTATGTGTGCGTCATAGTCAAAAACACAATCAGCTATTTAGAAAGTAGCAATTGGTATGCTTATAAATTGCAAAATGCTGACATTTACAGCAGACGCTTCAGACTTCTGGGGCTGTAGGGGACAAGTAGCTCTCTTGTGGCAAAGTACAAGAAGAACAGTGCTAAACTTAGCGCCTCCCTAACAGAGTTATGACTTCAACAGACTTCCTTGACCAAATCCTCTTTAGACAGTACTTTGGCGCCACCTTGTGGCTTTTCAGGAGCGCACACAAACTGGGAAATGAATCGTGGGTATAAGTGAGCGTTCACTCTGGTGTAGACTCATTAAATGTTACCTGCGTGCGGCTCCTCCACAGGCAAGGAGGATGATGAGGATGAGGAAGGGGATAAGGGAGACGAGGGCGAGGTGTCCATGGGGGCCGCTGAACACTGAGAGGGGGACGAAGGGAGGCTGCTGGAGGAGCTGAGGCCTGCAGGGTCGAGGCAGAGGCGAAAGTGTTAAAAAGCAAAGACCGGCAGCTTTCATTGTGACAGCGCGTGTCACCTGTGTCCGGGCTGGTGGAGGCAGGCGAGGCGGCAGCGGCGGCGTGCATGTGCAGCTCCTCCAGAGCGGCGGCCAGACCTGTGTGCCCTCGCGAGTGGGCCACGGCCAGCGGGAGGCGGCCCAGCGAGTCCGGGATGCCGAGAGCCACGGCGCTCCAGCCGTACAGGAGCTCGGCCGCTCTCCGATGGCCCAGAGCGCACGCCCACATCTGAAACCACGGCAACATGCCGTTTTGATGTGGCGTCTGAGGCGGCTGGCGGAGAACGGAGCGAGTCGTACCAGTGGCGTGCAGGAGAAGTGGTCCACGTTCAGAGGGTCAACTTCCTGTTCCAGGTCCAAACTGTCGCTGTGTACACGCCTGCAAACCACAAAACTTTTTAAAATCATTTTATTGAATAACTGATTAAACATAGATGTAAAAATAGGAAGGAAATTTTACCTCCAGGTGATGAGCGTGTGTATCAGTTGCGTGTAACCCTGCGCGGCGGCCAGATGGAGCAGCGTCATCCCGCGGTGACGCGGCAAGTGCTGAAGCCGCTCCTCGTCACCTCCGCTCCACCGCACCCCTCTCATCATCCTCTCGCACACGCCGATGATCCTCCTCTCGAACCACTGGGACGACTGACACACGAACGTAGTTAGACGACGACGCTGTCACGACTGTGGCTCGGGCCTGCTCACCTGCTCGCGGTCCTCGGGTGTGTGAGGAGGAGGTGGCACGGCGGCCGCCATTTGGTTGCCATGTTGTTGCCGCTGCTGCTGATGTTGTTGATGCTGTTGTTGTCGTTGCGCGACGTCGCGGGCCGCCATGGCCGCCATCCTGCGCTCCATCTGCTCAAGGCGCTCCAGGATGGACACCCTGAATTGATTGTCTGAAGGACAGGAGAGGAAAAAAAACCCCTCAGCTCTCACTACAATAGAATAAAAATGATCCAACGTATGGGGAGGAATATATTTCAGTAAAACTCAAAATTTGTGTTAAAAATGAAAACCACTTCTGAAACTAACAGAAAGACTCAATTAAAATATTCCAGAAGATATAGTGAACAAAAACTGCTGGATTTTGAAAACATATGGACACCCTTTATGGCTTATGAAACTCCACTTGGATACGAACATATGTAAACGTTGGGGCTTGCTAATTGTTGAACTTGAGTCATTTTAGATCATTTGTAAAATGTGGAGGATCTATATTAATAATGGATAACACACCATCCAATGAGAGCCAGTCGAGCTGTGAGCTGGGCAGCGAGCTGGCATTCCTAGCGCGGTATTCAAACAGAACCGAGGACGACACGGAGCCCCCGGACTCGACGACCTGAAGACACACCAGACCGGCCTCGTGGGCTGCGGCGAGGAAACCAAGTGATCCAGTTAGACTTGGTGTGTTTGTGTGTGTGTGTGTGCAGGCATGCGTGTGTGTGTGTGTACCAGGGCAGTAGCAGCGCAGCACGCCAGGCTGGATTAGTGAAGCCGGGACTGCGCTCTGATCAAACACGCACGAGTATCGACCCGTCTGCTCGCTCCACGGTCCTGTGATCAATACTTTGACCCCACCCTACACAATGCACACACAGTGATATTAATGGTGATTAGCAAACATTTGGCGATTTTGGAAAACAATATCTGTTCTTAGACCATTTTTTTTTTTTTTACTTTTACTTAAGCAAACCCTGGGCAGGAATTAAATGAGAACTTTGACTTTTACCATTTTTTCCTCTGTGCTTCTATTTAAAGAAAGTGTGAGTACTTTTGCCACCTCTGCACAACTACATCTGGAGGTGTACAACAGCAGGTGGTGACTGCGGGTTACCTCGGGATACGACCACTCCGGTGAAAAGTCTGTGATGGAAGCGAGCGGCGAGGTAGACGGCAGCGGCTGAGGAAAGGGCAGGAAGGAGGTGGAGGGGGAAGGCTGAGGTGGCACCATGTAGCGAATCCCGGCAGAGAAGACGGCCGGCCCGGGGGCCGCCTCGACGGGGGCGGAGGGAGGCGGCGCCGACTCGGGATTGGTCTCCACCGTGATGAGGTCAGAGATGAGGTCCGGAAACTGGCTGTCGAAGGAGATTTCGAGCTCCTCCGCTTCCTGCTGCGTGTCCATGGGAGGGGGGTCGGCATCGGAGGGTGGGCTGTCGACCTGCTTCGCATGAGACGCCGGGATGGATGTTTCCATGGTGATGTTTTGGGTGGTGGGGGAGACGGGGGGCGCGGGCAGGTGACCATAGGGCTGCTCCTGTGATGCGACGCCACTTCCTGGCATTGATGATTGGCTGGGCTGCGCCACACAGACACGTTGTCATGATGATTATGCAAAATGGACTCAAATTTGTACTCAGGGGAGGTGAAATAAAAATTTTTTTTGTTTACCCCACACAAAACGTTTTTTGTTTTGCCTCTGACAGTGACATGTTTTGCTTTCTGTTTTCTTTGAGCCAAATGACTGAAAAGTCCAATTGGTCCTCACCTGCAGCAGGTTTGACGGATGCGCTAAGATGGGAGCGTCACGTCCCTGCCCCTTCTCCTCGTGGGTACCTCCCACCGTCTCCGCCGGTACCCCCACAGCTCCCAACTCCAGACAGAGCGGTAGGAGGGGCGGCGCCACCGAGGAAGTGGGCGACAAGAGGAAGGAGGGCGGGAGAGAGGACGCGTCCTTCCTGTCCGTCTCGCAGGAGGACGACGAGAGCGACGACGGTGGGGAGATTGACGAGGGCGGGGTGGACGTGGGGGACAGCGCCAGAGAGGAAGGGGAGAGTGGCGATGAGGAGGAGCAGATGATGGGAGGAAGGGGCCCGCCGTACGTCTGGCCTTGCTTGGGGGAATTCAGAAAGGAGTCGGGGTCAAAAGCGGGCGGGAGGAACGGCGGGGGGAGAGAGGGTGAGGAGAAGGATAAGGGAGGGGAGGCGGAAGAGGAGGGAGTGAGGAGCAGGCCTCCTATGACGGGAGAGGGAAGAAGGGTGAGGGAGAGGGTGTGGTGCACAGGGGCGGGTAGGGAGGGGGGTGTGGGGGAGGGCGGGCAGGGCGAGGGAGGCTTGGCATGGGGAGGGAGGGGGGGCGAGAGAAGTAACTGGCTGGAGCGGGTGAGCGCCAGGCTCTCCTTGGGGGCATCCTCCCCACTGCCCCCGGTGATGGCGGCAGTGGTCGCCATGACGATGACGGCGTTGTGCGGCAGCGCCACGGTGGTCAATGGGGGGGATGTGACCGAGCTGTAAAAACACAGTAAAAGAATCATTTGGGATTCAGCATTCATTTTAATTAGGATTTGAGTGTTTAATATCGTTTGTGATTCAGCATTCATTTGAATTTGGACTTGAGTGTTTCATTTTCGAATTCTGTTCAATTTGCATTAAAATGGTTTACCAATTACCAGTAGAAACCACATAAGAACAAGCATGCACAACATTAATCCTGTTAGCTAATTTAAGGGCGTGCAATGAATTCAACTCATACGGCAACATTTCATTTTAGGCTCACTTACGTGGAAGTGGGGCCGGGAGAGGAGGCGGGGCTTCCCTGAGCCTGGAGCTGGGGCAGTTTGGCGTCACCCCCGCCGCCCCCGAGCTCCCCAGTCTCTGAGGAGAGCGGCGAGGATGACGATGGGGGCAATTTGGGAGAGATGATCCGGTGCTTGGTGCTGTTGCAGCTGTGGGGAATGTTTCCTCCTGACACACACACACACACACGCGCACACATGCACGCATGCAGGACATTCAAGTAAATGTGTGAACAACACATTTGCCACTTGTCCAACTCTAAATCACGGAATGATTTGTCTAAACAGGTGTCTGCAAACTTTTGTTTTATTGATGCGATGAATGACTAAATACATTCTAATTCACAATTTTTATATTAATAAAAAAACAATCTAAATTAAGGCAACAACTATAACAGGACTCGATGGATGACATGAATATCTTGGCGGGGGGCGCGTTACCCTGGCTGCCGTTGCAGAGGCACGCGTGTGTGCGTGGCTGCGGTTTGGTTCTCTGGCGCTCCAAGATGAGCTGCACCAGATCCTCGATGCTGAAATCACCGCTCCCGCTGGAGCACTTGATGCTGTGAACTAAAAGACACTTGCGCACTCACACACTGCATTGACGTGTGTGCGTACGTGTACACGCGTGCGAGCGTCTTACACATGGGCTTGAGCTGACCAAGCAAGTCGTCACGGCTCCATTTCACGCTGTCGTGGCGACTGGTCACAGCGCACAGCAGCGGACTGCATTTGCCGGAATCCTCCAAGGAGGGCACATTCAGGTAATGGACCAGCACAATGTCTGGATTCTTTTCAAATATAAAGGTCACAATAAAGGGAGGGAACAATGGCGCTAATGTGGGCGTCTGTCTGTCCATTTACCTGCAGCAGCCAGTAGCAACGCCGGTGGAATGTTGGCACAATGGCGGAATGGACGTAGTTACCGTAGAGACACTGCAAGCGACATGCTCCAGTGAGACAGAGATAATTGTGAGTGAGTTTCGTGGGAGGGGCTGCTCACCTCCATGCCCTGCACCTTCAGCTTCATGTGGTCCTCTCTGGTGTCCTTCCCATCCTTGCGTTTCTTCCAACAGTAGCCATCCTTCCTGTACTTGACCTTCTTCCGGTTGTAGAGGATGATGCTGCCGTTCTTTGGTCTGAAAAAGTGCATAGTGAGCAGAGGCCACCATCTTTGTGTGTGTTTGTGTGTATACCTGGTTTTTAGGGTGCAGGAGAGCCACTCGTCATGCTTATCAAAGCTTACCAGATAAGACGCGATCTCCTGCACACATACGCAAAGGCTTTGGCATAAAAACTACATATACTGCATTTCGGAACTTGACTTAATCACAATTATTTTGATAATAATTAAATTACAACTATTCAAACAGTCATGTATTTATTTGGTACAAAACAAACAAAAAAAAAAGACTAATTCCTTTGAAACACTAAATCCCTTCGGACCAAACTCAATTTATGAAATCAGTTATTTTAAAATAAAAAGGGTGCAAATGTATACATTAAAAAAATATGGTTTCCTTGTATAAACAGCATAAATAATCATAAAATAACAGTATAAAAATAATCTAAAGTTGTATAAATTATGCTGTTGTAATCAAGGAGTGTAAGAATCGCAATTGTAATTGAATTTCGATTAATTGCACAGTCCTACTATTGAATTTTTATATTATGTTTTAAATAATGATTAAAGCTGATGAAGTCAAGTCCCCACTGAAGGGGAGCAAACAGCCATCCCACATCCGACGAACACAGCAGTCCATCTCACAAGTCAAATATTCGTTTGTGCTTGTTAATTTGAACCTGGCACGCACTGACCTCATTAGTGTTCCATCTCAGACGCTCGTTGGGCAGACAGGAGGAGCGAGGGAGGCATTCCAGCAGCTTGCTCCTCTGTGCTTTACTCTCTGACACACACACAAAATCCATCAGAGCTTGATCTTCCCCATGTCCAGGGTTACCATAGCAACAGAGCTGACACCGACCAGAGTGACCCGTGGAAACCATCTCCTTGTTGCTCATGGCGACGAGCCCATGTAGGGTTGCTCTCACACGACGCACAGCCACCTACACTGACCCACTACACACATACAAACACGCAGGCTGAACTCACAGCGGCCAACTTTCGGAAAACACAGTTCCTTGTTGCTTAGCAACCACCGTAAAAAGGAGCACTTGCTTGTGGAGGCCCGAATCAGACCGGGCACTCGCCGAGCTGCTTGCTCCACTTCTGGTGTATCTCTGCCGGCTACAAGCTGTGCCACTCCCGGAGGCTAACTTTTGCTTTGCTTGTTAAAACTATTTAAATAAGTGTTGCCGCTTACATAATACGCTCAATTAAAACAACAGGTTTTGATCCCTGACAAAGTGGTCAAGTGGGAATATTTACCTTTCGCTGTTCGGATAGCCCAGCTGTGCTAGCCATGCTAAAAGCACCGATTTGACGCCGGTGGAAAAAGCTCAGCGTAACTTTACCTCCGAGTGTGGCCGCGCTGGCTGACGCTAAAGCTGGGGACGCGTCGCAACAATTGCAGTTTGACACAAACATCTCCACAAACTACTTTACCTTCCGCCTTCTGCCCGGCAGCCATCTTCCTTTCCTCTGACGTCTTTACGCCGAGACCGTAATGCCTAGTAGAGGGATTTTACCGTAATGCCGCCAGAATAGGCGTAAACGTACTGGAACTGGCTTCGGATGGAGAAGCCAAGGATTGCATTTGATTTGATAAGAAAACACACACTTTAAAGTATTGCAATTTGCTAACGCAACCATAACGCGAATATATATATATAGATTGCGGAGGTAGCAAATCTAGGTCGAGAAAAATACAAAAAACAAAACAAAACAGCCACAGTTTGGCTTTAGCCACAGATGCTTCTACTGAACCAGCAGGTAAACGATCACCTTTAAAAGAAACATCTGCGGGTAAAACCAAACCGTGACGGTTTTGTATTTCTTTCTGGCGTTAGATTTACCACCTTTGACACAATGTAAAGAATTGAACTGTTTGTGCATTCAAACTGCTGTGCACGACTTCGCCGCTAAGCGGCAGTACAATACAGTCATATGGAAAGACGAAGAAGTTTTGCAAGTTTATACAAGTTATCCGTACTTCTACATAATTCACATTTCACAAGTCAGAACAGATTTCAAGGCATTGGTTTCAAAAACAATGACCACAAAAGCTTTTCTTGTGATTTTGCAGGCAAAATCAGGACAAAAATATCAGAGGGCTTGAGGATGACAGTTAAAGTTCATAATACGAGCACAAACAATGTAAAAATGGGCCTGTATAGTTTTTGGTATGGTCTTTGTGTTCTTCATAAAAGAAACAGCCAATCCATTCATTGTCATTTTAAGTCTATACTTTATTTGTATAGCACTTATGTTCACACTGTTAAAACAACACAGCTCACATTCTCACTTGTCAGTGGTGCTTGCTCTTGATCCAACATAATTGGTATAAAATCACAAGAGCTTGGAGTTTTGTCTTTTGTCTTAAAATTCTTAAAAGTGTATTCATTCGCTTTTAAATAATTTAAAGCATTTTATACAAAGCCAAGCATGAAGGTGGATCTTTTTGTTCAAATATAAATAGTCCTCGTAAAAGCCCCACTTACATGACCAAGGTAAAAAAGTTAATTCGACACTAAAATCTTTTTTTTCTTTTTGCTTTTTCAAACCTGTCGTAGAAGTCACATGCACACACACACACAGTGTGTTGGAGTTTCTAGAAAAAGGCACCACTGTGACAAAATGATCCCATTAAAAAAATAGAGAAATCCCTCCAAAATGCTAGAGAAGTGAAATCCTGGAGTTTCTTAAGCAAGTTTCCCCTTTCACGGGACTTAGGGGTCCACAAAGGACACCATGATGTACCTGGTTCCGCTGGTAGTGGGCAGACCTTCGTGGTAATGAGTCAGGCGGCCAGGGTGCATAAAGGACCAGCCCTTTCTGGGCGACTCCACCTTGCAGTCGTAACGCAGGAACCGGCAACCTCCGCCCTGACATGAGAAAACATGTCAGTCAAGCCTTGAGTAGGATGGCAGCTAAACGAATGCTAATAAGTTCAGCGCGAGTACCTGGTAGTCGACGTTCTTGCTGTTGAGGGCGATGTTGATGGTGAACGTGGACGAGTCGTGATGCGGCCGCAAAGATGGCTGCTCGTCGGGACGGTAGCGCACCACGAAATTCATGATAGCCTGAGCCTGCATGTGGCACAAGTGAAAAAGATAAAGGAAATGTTTAAATAATTTGCATGACTGAAAACATCCCCGTCCCTATAAATACTTCTTTCGAGTTTCTGTCTGGCAAAATCCTGACATTGATTCTTTAAATAGAAATGGAAAACCTCAGTGTGGCCACCATCATCCCTGACCTCAACCCTATTGAGAGTTCAGGCAGCTCGTACCTTCGGTGAGTATCCGGGATAGAGTTTTTCCGTGATGGGTGCAATGTACTCTTTAAGGAACTTCAGCCATTCCTTCTCGAATCCGATCTGATTCATGTGGATGTCCACGGTAGGAACGTTTTCGTATCCACCGGCCAGACGCTCGTCCTGCGAGACACACACACGCAAACAACCAGCGCCATATATCACCTGCGGACATCTTGTGGGCTCTGGCGCGCACGCAGACTAGTGAGGAGAACAGGGTGTCAACCTTGTGCTTTCCCCCGGACCATTCGCCGTGGTCTTCCATGGTCTCCACCAGGTCGTCGCACATTTTTTCAGAGAAGGCCGGGAACCAGTACACATCCGGACACGGCTGTAACGACACAGAGATGGTCCACGGAATAATTTGCCGGGTAGAATAGATTTTAAAATTCAGCTACTGATCAATAAATTGCTGAACTGTTTAGTTACTGACGCTAATGGAATAATGCTAATATGCTATAAATGCAGTAGGGCCTTCAGGTCTGCAGACAGTCAGGTTGCAACCAAGTGGAATAAGCTGCAAACAGAATTACAGTCAGCGCCAAGTGTGAATGCTTTTGAATCTAGGTTAAAATCGCTGCACTTTTCCCAAAGATCTTTTAAAGTATTTTCAAAATAATTTAGAATTTTTGTTTGTATATCTTTTCAATGATTCTAATTATATGAAGCAGATTGAGTTAACTTGTTTATAAAATGCACTATAATAATGCTGCTGAATAATAATAATAATAATAATAACAACAACGATGATAACCTGCTCCACAAATCTTTTGGGGTCCTCAAAAATCTTGGAGTAGTTCTCATTGACATACTTGGCCTTCCAATCCTGTCACAGACACACAAAGATTAATGACAAATATACAACGAGCAGACCAAATATTGCATGTTGAGGTGTTTTTGTGTGTTGGGAGCACCAGAGGGTTGTCAAAGATCTGCCACATGTCCGGGTGCAGCCTGGACGTGTTATAGTTGTTGGACGACACCAGACGGCCAAAGTCGTCGCGGTTGGACACGAACATGAACACTCCCTGGTGATTGAGAAGGAAATACAAGGTGGGGTCACTTTACAGAATTTCTTCCCCCCCACCTGCAATGACTGCGGCGAAGAAAGCTACCTGCTCTCGGACCCTCCGACAGAACGCCATGTCCGGGTCTAAGTTCGGGTCCACGTACAGGTTAACCTTGGCCAGTTTGGAGCGCAGCACGCTGCCTTTGATCAGATAGGCCTGTGACATGTATGGAACATTCCACAGGCCGCTGCAACAAACACACAAGCGGGGTGAGTCATCGGGTGGTCGGGTCGATGTGAGAACAAGATAGACGTAGATGCTCACATCCTCTTCCCTTGAACAATCTCGATGTAGTCTTCCGATCTGGAGTAGAAGCCTTCGGCGCTCAGGGCACCCCAGAAGTTGCTCCACAGCTTACCGGGTTTGGACAGCATTGGCGCAATGACAGACCTGGAAAACATTTCAGCATTCGTTCAACGGGAATAAAACAAATGTCTAAGTCAGCGTATCCTGGCTAAAACGAGCCCATTTCATGCTTACTTGTTCTCCTCCATGAGGATCCTCAGGGCGTCGGGGTTGGTCAAGACAACATCCGAGTCGATGCTGAAGTAGTAATCACAACTGGAGTCCTTCCGACACGCCTCCCTACAAACACGCATGGCGGCAAGCTCAAGTTGCGGACGCGTCCGAGCTGACCGCGGCCGGTCGTGCACTCACACAGCCATCTTGCGAGCACGGCCCTCCTGAAGGTTCTCCTCGGGTCCGACCAGCACGGCGTTGGGGAAAAGAGAACGGTGGCGCTGCCAGAACTTGTGAATGTGCTGCTCGTGGTACACCACCTGCCATTGGACGAGGGGGGTGGGTGTTATTAATATTCAGGGAAATGAGTGGTCCAGAGACGACTCACGTTGTTGTGCATGAAAAGGTGGATGCGCGATAAAGGGTAGTTGAGTGTGGTCAACCGCTCCAGGAAGTCCTCCATGAAGGGTGTGGCGTGGTGGATGAACACAGCCACGTGCACCAGTGGCATCTCCTGGTCCTGAAACAAAAATATTCTTGAAATGGCCTGCTTGCAGACAAAAAGAGCAGCGGCGACGTCTGACGAACGTCTACTTCATCAAAGAAAATGAGGTCGTCGTCACAGTTGCCGCAGCCCTCCTCGTACGTCCACGCCGTGGGGACGTAATTAGCCAGGTAGTTGAGTTGCAGCTGTAAAGTAAAAGTGAGAATTATGAATTTCCTCCAAAAATGCATCTTGGGTCATTTAGTGACAGGTAGAAGAATGAAATAACATATTTTGTGAAATTTTGTTTTTGTGGTCCGCAATGTGTTGAGCAGCCTACCTTGCTGGGTCCGTTGCCGTGAATGACGACAGGAAGTGTGTCATAGGCGACGTTCCTCACGCGGACTCTAGCCTTCTCAAACTTCAGGACGATTTCATCTGACAAAAACGACGTCGAGAAGTCCGCAAATCCTTTCAGTAACAGCTCGCTAGCTAATGCAACTAACGACGAGCGGACTCTCACCGACGGCGCCGTTGAGGTTCTGGAAAATTCTGGAGCGGTGGTCCAGCGTCATATTGAATTTGGTCTAAGGGGGGGAAAAAAAATGACAGTGACAAGATAGAAAATGCTCATGACGTCAGTGTGGCAGGCCAGATGTCATTTTACCCGCTGCGTCTGATCCAAGTAGATTTTGGTGTAGAAGAGTTGGTCATCGTCATCATCTTTCAACTTCCACTGCTGGACCAGCTCGTTGACTTCGCGCGCGAAGCCTATGAACCCTGACGGACACATGATTAAGTTAATTTTTAGTTCCCACTCGCAGACTAAGTTCTTGACAAAATCAAATATATTAGTTTTCATCCAATCAGATATCAGCCTGTATGTGTTGCTATGTTATTCTCATTTGTTCAGAGGCTTCAGAATAAGTAGTGCAGATTTCAAATTTATCCTAGAATATCAGCATTTTCTCATCCTCTGATTCGGACAGTTCGAGCCAAGTTCGACCAGCAAAAAGAAAAATCCAAAAATGACAGCAAGTCTACACGCAATTGTATCTTTCGCTACTAAGCGGAGCTCTTCCAACTCTAGCGATAGTTCAAAGTTTTACATGGTGCGCAAATTATTTTGGTGTGAATTGGTTTTTGCTTCTTGTTATTTGTACACAGTTTGTAGCAGTGTATTGTTAATATTAAGTTGCGATATAAACCGAAAGTAAATCTAACTTTGAGGGCACTTCCTGTTTCAGGTAAAGAAGCGGGAAGGTGACGTAATGCTGCAGCGCGATAGCAAACGGCCTGACCTCGTACACGTCAGCGCAAAGTTAAGGAGTTAAACAGTTAAGTAAGACTTTTACTTTTGTATTTGACGTGCATTTTTTGTGAACCTTAGTTTATATGTTCGTTTGTCTCACCAATGCCACTGTGATCTGAAAGAAAGTTAAGCTCACAGTAAACATCAGTACCGAAGAACTCTCGTCTCCTTTGTGACCGAACTGGCATAGTAAGGCTTCAAACAACATCCAAGCGGTACTCTTTTACCTCCCGAGTTGAGGTACCGTTTCCCCGAATGCACGGTGGGGTACTTGGGTGCCAGCCTCTGGTCTGGCCAGCAGAAGCCTTCAGCGGAGAACACCACGCGGTGGCCAAGCCGGGAGAATTTGTACAGGAGTTCCTCAGGACCCGACGCGAATACAACATCGTAGCTGGAGGTAGAGAGAGCAGGGTGCGCTTGAAAACTGGGCAAATGTCTCAGAACCGGAAGGCGTGTTACCTGTCCACAAACAAGACCACCAGGTCTTCCCGCTGCGAGTGTTTGAGCAGCTCCTTTTTAAGCCAGCGCACCTTTTGCCCGCCGCCCACCGTATGAGCAACGTCACCCCCTTTCCATTCTTCCCCCAAGCCCAGAACCTAAAGACCAGCATCGGCGTCACCAACCATCAAATCATCATCGGCACTGGATTACCTTCACAGTGTAGTTAAACTCTCTGGCTGTTCCCATGAAGCGCAGAAAGCCATCTGTCTCCTCTGTTGCAGCTGTGATGACCAGAAGATTCTCTGTACGCAAACAAACACACGCTGGAATTTTCCAAAAGAAGGAATTCAACACTGAGGTGAAAAAAGTGGGGAAGGACAAGTGGCCATGGCCATTTATAAGAGTGCAAAAGTTGCAGTCATTTCTATGACAACAACGTCTTGCTAGCCTAGCTTCCTCCCCTCAAGAAACAGAAGGGAGAACAAGATTTTGACTTTGCTGAAATTAGGCATAGATAAATCAATTAATCTTTGGAGACTTGCTGCATTACAGAGGTAAAGAAGCTGATCACCTCTGTTCAACATCAGTGCTCAGCACCAAGATGCCACCAGATGGTGCCAAAGCAATAAATTTATATTAGACATGGCTTTGGCCTGAGTACAAAACGGCAAATTGATACTGAAAAAAGACAACCCTCTCCCCCCAAATACCGTATTGGCCCGAATATAAAACGACCCTGATTATAAGACAACCCACTGTTTTTCAAGACTCAAGTTTGAAAAATACTTTTTGAACACCAAATTTAATTTTTATACAGAAAATGATTACATCGGAAACAAATGGTTATAACAATATATTTGAGAGAAAAAGCATGTTATTTTGCCTCGTTCAAATCACGCAAAAACAGTCTATCACATCTTAATAGCTGAAAATTTAAATACCGTAATTTCCGGACTATAAGTCGCGGTTTTTTTCATAGTTTGGGTGGGGGGGCGACTTATACTCAGGAGCTCTTATATTTATTATTATTATTTATTATTATTTGTTCATTTATCATTTATTCAACACTCTTATTTATTCATTGTTTGTGCCTTCTTGGGTTTTTTGTGTTGCTTGTATGCATATGGGTACTATCTCACCGAGGGATAATGGGAACGTAATTTCAATCTCTTTGTGTGTCTTAGTGTATGAAGAAAATCGACGACAAAGCAGACTTTGACTTTGATAAAACAACCAAATAAACAAAACCAAAAACTACATCTGAAAAAAAATTATATTTTCAGACGAAACTGGATGAGGGCGCTCTAAATTTCATCGTTGGCCGTGACTCATCAACTGGGTGGGCTTAAGAAAAATGGCACCAAAAAGAAACTCATATTTTGCAGGTTACAAACTTCAAGTTGTAAAATATGCAGCTGAAAACAGTAATCGAGCAGCAGAAAGAAAGTTTGGAGAACCGTGATGTACCAATGGATTACTATTTCAAGTGAATTGGAGTGACACCGATGGTTTTATAAACATGTTATTCATGTAATAGTTGTCCTTAATCACTCTATATGTTACGTCAGGCCCGTTCTCAGCTCTTTGTTTGATTGTCACGTTAGCATACCTATCGTTTAGCCTGTTGTTGCTCGTTCATGACTGTTTTTGGCGTGGGATTTTGTCGAATAAATTGCCCCCAAAATGCGATTTATACTCCAGAGCGATTTATATATGTTTTTTTTTTTCACTTTTTGGGGCATTTTATGGCTGGTGCGACTTATACTCCGGAGCGACTTAATACGGTATGTAAACTTAAGTGCAATCTCAATCTGAAGTGAATTTCCCCACCCCAGGGATCAATAAATGTTTTATATTCGGGCCAACACGGTAATCCGGAAATTGTGTGTGCAAATATTAATGTACGGAGTTTTGAGTCTTTAGGAGGGAACACAATCAAGTAGCTGGCTCTATCTGGTTGAGAGGTAGGAGTGACTTCACGAGAGTTGAATTAAGTATAAAACATCAGTAAATAATAGAATTTATAATGACGTAATGTGAACGGAAAGTTAGTAGAAGGCAAGACGCAGAAAAGGCGTGGGCAGACTTGAGCAGAACACGGCGGTTCTCCTGGCCCGCCTGGAGACCCTCCAGAGCGGCCCTACCTGGGGAGAGGCTCCGCGGTTGAGCCCCGGAGGCAGCATAGAGTATGACGCCCAGTGTTAGCAAGCCGAAAAGCCAAGAAGACGTGGCGACGACCATTTGTCGATGTAAACGCTTCCGTTCCATCGCAAATTACTCCTCTTCTCCACTCCACTCTCCTCTCGTCTCCGTTTCGCAGATTTGATGGAATCTTGGCGAAATCTCGCGAGGACTCTATTCCCAGTTGGTCGTAAACGTCACTGGGAAGTGATTGGCCCGTCGTCTCAACCAATGAGAACGGCCGTAGTCTTGATTGACGAGAGGTTTTACCAATCACAAGTAAAACAATGTGATTTTTTTTTTTCGTTGCGTCGTCCTCTAGCCTTAGAAACTTCGCAAAAGTGGATCTCAACTTTGCCTCGTCGTACTTTCACTTTTTACGTTCTCATTGTTCATTTAAGGACTGCTCTGACAACTTTAAAACACCTTATGAAGTCATGAAAATGCATATTTGCTCATCGAACATCAAAGTAAATGTAAACGTCAACAGGAAGTGTTGGCCTACCACGCCGGACTCGGCGACCAATGAGAAGCTAGCTGAAGGGGCTCCAAGCCAATCGGGCGTGTCGACGGACGAGCCAATTACAGAAAGAAAACGTTTTTTTTGTGTGTGTGTGTGTGTCCTGAGGCTATAGAAAGTTCTGGTTTGCCACGTCACACACTTTCACGCCACGATTTTATTGTCAACCTACTGTGATACTCAAGCCCCGTATGACGTCATGACAATATCTATATTTTAAAAAAATATTTTGGAGGGAATAAGGCGAGCATCTTAATTGTATTTTGCCATTATATATATATATATATATATACACATATAAAAAAACAGAGTGAGGCCCACCCCTTAATGTCATGGTTACCTAGCAACAAGATAGCGACAACAAATAGCGGCCTCTTTTATTTTTGAATTTTGGAGAGTATAATGCCAAAAAGGCCACGCTTCTTCACGCCTGCACAGGTATCAGCTCACAATACTGCGACTGACCTTTGGGTGTCCTTCCTAGGCAAAGTGTGTGACCTGACCCCCCTGATGAAGAAGCATGAGGGTAAGCATGATCATTGACAATAAAGGAGACTTTGACTTTGATTAGAACTATAACTACTGAATGCTTTTGGAATTTTAGTTTTTGGAAAATGTGTCCTGTCTATTAGAAAATGTTACCATGTAAAATATGATACATTGGACAACGCTCTTCAGCATTCACACAATTATCTTTAACTTCACCCAGGTGATGTTTTACTGCTGCCTATCATGGAGTTTGCAGGCAAGGATATCAGCAGCTGGTTTGACCCTGAGACCGAAGACGTGAGTGTGCACACGGCAACAAATCATACAGCGGCTTTTAGAGCCCACCCGCACCTGTGCGCAGGTGTTGACGTTTGTCCACCCGCTGACGGACTGTGTGAGCTACTACACCCCCAGAGGACGATTCGTGCATATCCCGCCGGCTGGGCCGCGCTCCGACTGGGCCAGCGACATCGAGCCGGCTTGGTGGAAGGACCAGCGCTACGAAGTGGGACGGCTATCCGCCAAGACCAGGTGGATACGCGTCATCAACACGCTGACGTCACAGGAGCAGCGGCTGGAGGTTGACCATGCCCAGAGCCTAGCCTCTCGTCCTGTGTGCTAAGCTAGGCTAACAGCTCCCCTGCATCTCTTCTGATTCAGGTGTGTTCTGAGGAGACACTGGCGGAGATCCTGGAGCGCTACCTGCCGTACAACTCGCATGCGTGCAGCTACACGTGGAAGCACAACGGCGCCAGCCTGGACATGAGCAAGACCTTAAGTGAGAACAATGTCCCCGATGATGACCTCAAGCTCCAGAATCTGCGTCTCGACTGCGATCTCTTCACGCCCGCCATCCTCCTCCACTTCAATGATGACCTCACTGAGGGGTGACTCCTGTGTTGTTTAGTGACGCTGATTCCATATTTTGTTGTCGTACTATTATACAATCGTAGTTTGTGTTGGACCATAAATTCAAATCATCTGTTTAATGTTCCACTATGCCATGTTTTATCATACTGCGCCACACAGTGTTGTGAGGGATAACTTCTTTGTACAAATAAAGCACATTTATGTCAATTTGAAATTTTGAATTGTGTGATTTGTTTTGAAAGTCGCCCCTGCCACCGGATCTCACACAATGGCAAACGATCCAGTTCAAAGTTCGCTCGGCGGTCAGTCACCTCAAGCCGACGTTGACTTTCTCTGTCGCCGCGCTTCTCTCCATCACAAAGACGACGCAAAGAAGCTGATCGCCATGACGATAGAATACCATGATGACATCGATGAGTCCAGCAGCTCCTTTTGGAACAAAAGTACAAATTACGTGTGTGGTCGAGGCATGTATGAAGTGTGTGTACGGTGTGAGTCTGTGTATGGTAGTGTATGTTGTAAAGTTTTGTGTGTAGTGGTGAATGTGTTAGTATGTTTGGTATATGGTCTGCGTTGTGTGCATTAGCTGACATTTGTCCCGTATATCAGATCCCACATTGAACCCTCGCTCGGGCGGCGTGTCCAGGCTCACCCGTCGATTGTTTCCCATTCTGACCACCGCAGCCATCTTGATTCTGACAATTGCGTTGGGAGCCAGCTGTGAGAGCAAAGAAAATACACACACAGAACACAACTTTGTAAAATTGTCTTTCAATCACAGCAAAGAAATGTGCGTGTGACAGACTCGAGGATGGCGAGTCGGTTGTGGTCGGCGGAGCAAAGGGTTTCCAATATGAGCCAATCACTGAGCGGCATCCAGCAGTTTACTGCAGGTAACCGCCCGCTTTAATGTCATGTCGTAACGTTCTACTGTACAATGCAAGATTAGTATGGCTAATGAAAACTCTAATTCTAGCAAAAATGGCCTTCCTTTTTCTTATTTGTCATTTAATATACATAAGTTTTAGGGTTAATATCAAACCTATTTAATTCTGTATTGTTGAAGGAAGGTCAAATAGTCATTTGATATTGTCGTGTAGTTAACTCTACTACGCTAAAGTTAATGAACTTTTTTAAAAATATAAAAACGAAAGTAAAATAAAGCATTTATTTCTAAAACTGATTCTAAATTTATTTATTTCAAAACAAAGTCAAATGTAACAACGTAGCTCACCACGTCACCACGTTTGTCGTGTCGTCTCCTCCCTCATCACAATGCGTCCATGTCGCAGACGCCGCCAAAGATGTGGAGCGACTCAAGTTTGCGGTGGCGGGCAACAAAGACGAGCTGCGCTCAAGTGAGACGTGATGAAAATTGTGTTGTGACACCATCTCATCTTATGGAATGTTCTATCGTGTTGCACAAAGCTACTTTTCTTACCGCGCGTGTTATCACATGATGACTTCCTTGCTTTTCAGCCTCTGAGGCCTTGAAGCAGCTCGCCACTCTGGACACCATCAGCAAAGCAGTAGCCACTCTCCAGTGCTCCCTTCAACGCATCATCAACAATGGTACACTACACACGCAACACCCACACACACATGGAGTCGACATTTGAAGGCTTGCGATTTTGAAGGTTCGACATCGAAAGACAGCGGCTGCTGTCCTCTGGGCTGGGAGAGGATGGGCTCCAGCTGTTTGATGTTCGCAAAGTTGCTGCTGTCCTGGCACGACGCACGCGATTGGTGCAACGGACACGAGTCGCACTTGGCCATCATCCTGTCAGATGAAGAATGGGACTTTGTGCGCCGCCACTTGTCGGGCGTCTTCTTTTGGATAGGCCTGAGTGACGAGAGAACGGGGTCGTGGGAGTGGGTCAACCAGACCCCTTACGTCATGAACCGCAGGTGGGTCGCGTCCGGCCTCATTTTATCTAATCCTCTGATTTAAGAGAAGTGCTTGTTAATAGCGGGGGGGGCGGGGTTTGGGGGCGGGTCGGTTGGGTTAGGCACTGGCGGCCAGGCCAGCCTGACAGCTGGACGCACCACGGCCTGGGACCCGGAGATGAGGACTGTGCTCACGTGCACACGGACGGACGCCTCAACGACCTGCACTGCTCCACCAGGCTGTCCTTCATTTGCCAGAGGCAGGTCTGACCAAAAAAGTCAGGAAAGCACCTGTGCTGACACTTTTTAATGAAAACAGAATAAAGTGTAAAACATACACTCACACAGGGAAATGGCTTTCATTAAAAATGATAAGTAGTGCAAAAAGGTCATCAGTAACGTACAAAACAACATGGCGATCAAAATTTGTCCTACGTGATGCAAACGTGCTGTCGGAAAAACAAACACGGGAGTCTTCAGGTCATCCGGAAGGCCCGGCTGATGACCACCTCAGTCGATTCTCTGCCCAGATTGCAAACATCCAGTAAGCACGCCAGCCTTTGATTGGCCAGCAGTGTTGCTGTAGCGATGAGATCCCCTGGCGGGGCGAGACAGGAAACGTCGTCACTTCTGAGAGACAGTTTTCTGTTTGTTCTGTGTGTGAGCGTACGCACCTGGCGAGGGCGGCGGCGCGTGGGACGAGAAGGCTCCGTGGGACAAGACGGAGGCCCAGGTGTTTCCGTGTGAGCGGGAGGGTGGCGAGAGGGAGGAAGAGGACGACTGAGGGAGGAAGATTGCGTCGACGCACACGCCATCCGACAAAGCTGCGGGGGTGGGCGAATCAACGTCATGTGTTACGTGTCGGCAAGCGTTTACCAGAAAAGGGGAATGAAATAAAAGGAAGGAAGGAAGGAAGGCTTGGGGAATATGAATTAATAAGCAAAACTTTTCTCCATCTCAGGGGACAGCAATCGCTGTTGACTGAAAATCAAATGAAAGGAAAAACAAAGAAACAGAAGGAAGACGTATTTTGTTGACACACCTTTGAGACTGAGCGTGTAATAGTCCTCGCAGGCGAAGACGGCGGCGCAGGTCAGGGTTCCTCCCATTGTCACGGCAGCCACCTGCTTTTTCTCATGGGCGGGGTTGTAGCGCATGGCCAGCGTCTCCACGAAGACACGAGGGGGATCCGGCGGGGAAGGGCAGGTGGCGTACGACGAGCTGTCGTCGTCTTCCTCTTCCTCGTCTGTGTCTTGTAGGAACTCCATGGACGTGTCGAAAAGAATGGCTGCACATGATGACACCTCAGCAAACGTCACGACATGCTGGACACGCAGACGCACCTGTCTTGTTGCCGGCTTCGGGCTGGACGGTCGCACGAGGACGTCTGCGGAGACACAAGAACAATGTCATCGGTCTGGCCAATCGGAGTGCTTCTTTTTGAACGTGCCCCAGTCTCACCCCTTTTGCGGCGTGTCTGAGTGGAGCAAAAGATTTCTTTTGCAAGTCCTGCAGCACACAAACACGCTTGTATGAACACGGTAGATTTAAAGGAGGAAGCCGAGGCTGGAAATTCAGTCACCTGCCACTGGCGGGAGATGGCAATGAGCGGGGAGTCGAGTGATTGACAGCTGCTGGCAAAAACTTGGAGGATGAGGAGGGTGAGAAGGAGGACAGACACGAAGATGTATCTCGCCAAAAGATGCAACGATTCTCCTAAAACAACATCAATCATACCAACTGACACCTAGTCACATTTTTAAAAAATATTTAAAAAAGACATGCAAATAGTTTCTAGATTATTTTTCTTTACGCTGATTTTGAAGATGGTCTTTATTTTCTGTCGCATGTATCGTTGTCGTTAAAAAAAGTAGTAATTGTAATAATGATATGTAATCCAGTAATACATTAAGCAATATTTATGAATTAATGGTTAGGTTTAGTAACTGGTGGATTTTTTTCCTGAAGCGTCAATGTTTCGGCAATGCATGTTCAAATCTGTATTGTACAAGTTGTCATTTTCAAACGTAGAAACTAAAAATGAAAATTTGAAAAGGTGATGGTCTATTATGTTTAGGGACACTTCAAGCCATCACTGATTGAAATATGCTCTTGACCATTGTTAACAATTGATCAATAGAATTATTGGTGAGTGCATGTTTTTGTGTGTGTACCTTTCCTCTGCGACAATACCTAACCATGGTAACGGTAGCCTGGATACAGAAGGTGCGTCGCTCCCTATAACAAAGGGTCTTGATCTCCCTCAGAAGCTCCGCCCCCTGGACGAAACCAGGATCCCCTAAAAGACAAAGGTAGAAATGAAGGACGGAAGGTGGGGAATAAGGAGAATAAAGGAAGCAAGGAAGGAAGTTAAGAAGGAAAGAAAGGAAGGAAGGAAGGAAGGAAGGAAGGAAGGAAGGAAGGAAGGAAGGAAGGAAGGAAGGAAGGAAGGAAGGAAGGAAGGAAGGAAGGAAGGAAGGAAGGAAGGTGAGCAATAAGGACAGACAGAACGATCTTCTCAATTTCCTTTTCAAGCACGAAGATGTCGGTCAGCTGACCTTGCCTGTGTCTCATGTACTCTTCCAGGGAGACAGGAAGGGGCGGGTACGTGAAGAATCCGCCAATCAGAGCCGAGCGCAACAGGCGTTTCTCATCCTGTTGCCGGAACCAGTCGAGGAACTGCTTGACCGCCGGCAGTTGGCTCTTGCGTTTACCTGTCAATCAAGCCCGGCGTTGACATGACGGCAAGATGACGACGTCGCAAAAAAAAAAAAAAAAAAAAAAAGTTGCTACCTGAGCGGTGCAGCTGCGTGAACGGGGTGTTGGTCAGGTACGAGGCGCCCGCGGCCGTCTGGACCACCTTCAGGCAAGAACACAACAGCACCATCACTGCGCACACACCCATGCTGCTTGTTAGCTTGTCTTCTATCTTTCCATTATCTTCTGAATTCTTGTTTTCCTTCAATCTCACATGGGTGGAGGTGGTTGTGCGTCTGCGGCTGAGAGGTGGCGAACAGCTGGATCCAGATTGGGCAAGAGCTGCGTCCATCCTCCAACCGCAGCCAGCGATACTCCAACAACTCTGAATCTGCGCGCATCAGTGTTGAGTTCGAGTAAGCTTGCGTCCGCATCCCATTGCCACGACGATGTCCCTCACCCTTTCTCATCCGCTCGGCACGCCCCGTGAAAGTCAACAAGCCGATGACGTCGCACAGGGTGCCCGGAGAGCGAGATGGAAGTTCCTCACTAAGAGAAGAAAAGCAGAAGGCAATCACAAAATCATTCGAATTTCAATTTGGCAAAATGTCACCGTGCCTGCGGTGGGCATGGCCACACCTGTCGCAGAAGTTGGAAGCGGGTGCTGGCGGCGGCAGGCACTCGGGCGCCACCAACCCCTCCGAGATCGGCGCGATGCGAGTGGCGGGATTCCGGCTGTTCACGCTGATCTCTGTGGGCAACATCACACGTTTCTGAATGTGTGCACGGAAAGGAATGAGTGAAGGAAGGAACGGAAGAAAGGAAGTAAAAAAGAAATTGGAAAAAAGGTAATAAGCATGAAAGAGACTATTGAATCTTTTTAAAGAAAACAAGCTGAAAACTACATCAGTAGACAAGATTTTAATAATGCTCAAGAAAGGAAGGAGAGTGAGTAAGAAATGAAAAAGAAAGAAAAAAGAGAAAGTAAAGTGAATATGAGGAAAGAAAGCAAAGAAGGATGGAAGTACCGATGTCGTCGCCTTCTGATTGGAACTGGTTCTTGACGCGGAAGTGGCTCAGGCTGACCACGTCGCCGGGCTTGATTGCGCGGTACCAGTGGACGCACGCGCTGTTCCACAACACCAGCGACACACTTCCCGAGGAGTCGTGCGCCTTTAACAGCGCCTGCACGCAGGACCCGCGTTAAACGCCACGTCCTCGTTGGCCCCGCCTTCACCCACCTTATAGGGGACGGCGCAGTTCTTGTCTGCTCTGCCGTAATACGTCAGGTGCGACTTGGCTGTGATGCGTAAAATCAGCCGGCGCTGGATGGTGCGAAGGGCCCAGACGTCGTGAGCCAAGAAACCCTGGCGGAGGTCTTTGACAGTCACGGTGGGGCGGAGAGCTGTGGCTAGAGCAGAAGGGAGAAGAAGAGAACGAGGGAGGTGAGAGAAGATCAATTATATATTTTGTATGCGTAGTGCACTTGTTACACTCACGCGTCTCCTCCTGCTCCTCCGGGGGAGGCGGCGTCTTCATCCAGGCGTCCCCGTGAAAGTCCACGTTGTTCCACAGTGGCAGAAAGAGCTTCCGATTGGCCAACAGAGGACCTGAAGCAGACCAACGTCAACCAATGGCTCGCCGCTTTAGGCCGGCGCCGATCAGCTCGTTCACCTGACACGTCGGACGAGCCGGTCCAGGGCAGCGAATCCTGGTCCGAGTTGGTTTTTGTCTCTGATGCTATCATCTCCACACTTACCAGGATGAAGCTGCGCAGATGAAAGTTGAAAAGTGACTTCTCTCCTGCTCTGTGATTATAATCTCCCCATACAGGAAGTCTTGTGCCCCTTCACAAGCCAAACATCTTACCTTTCGTTCTCTGTGCGGTCCGTCAAGCCAGTCATGGCGGGGGCCAGTGTGGCGTTCTGCACGGCCAAGCCCCGCCGCAGCACATACTTCTCCACCAGCCCGTTGAGCCTGGGATCCAGAGTGACGCGCAGGCGGCAGTCACCATCACTCAGCGTGACGTCGTACAAGTTATCGCCTGGATACAGATGCAGCTCGGGGTCAGAGGTGAACAAGAGGGCCCGGATAAGGGCAGCGTACTCACCGGTGAAGATGGTGTTTGGGAAGTAGACAGAGGAGCCCTGGTCGCTGGTGTAGCGCGAGATGTCCAAAAGGTAGAGCGTCTCTCGACAGACCACTTGAGAGCGCTGAGAACACATTTAGTGATCAAGTGGCACCTTGATTTACAGATTGTTTTGTTTTGACTTGTCTTGAGTCCAATTTAGACCGTACCCGAAATAATCTGTTGCTATAAAGAAATGCCACCTCAAAAAGATGCCCCCTTTCCTCTGAATGAAAAGGTACAAATAGGTGTCATACACAAGCTGTGTAAAATAAATTAAATAAGTTAAATAATTACATTTTAGTCTTCAAACTAGACAGAGGATACTGTCAACATACATCGGGGCTCCTTTATACAGTCATTGCCCAAAACGACAATTAATGAAATACTTGTGTACGATAGTGATAAAACTGTTTAAGAATCGATTTCGAAACTTTACATTTAGTTTCACAAAGCATGTGTGAATCCCTCTTTTCTAATATTTATTTCACAAGATAACGAGGAATAAATGAAGTAAGAACCTGGTCCGTAGCAGTTGTGAACGGCGCCAGAGTTCGGCGTAAGATGCAGTCGGGTACCGCCAAACTGCTACAGCCCGCGAGCCGCGACATTGCCAAGCAACACAGCGAGTACGCATGCGTCAATGTTTGTCTTCTTCTTCTTCTTCTTCTTCTTTATTTTTGGTGTTTAATGGTGGTTGGCAACCAGCTTTCGCGGAGCATTACCGCCACTATCTGGACTGGAGTGTGGACGAACCAACTATAAGTAATCAAATATACAAATAAATACATAAAGTCCAGGTCGTTAATGGTTGTCGACGGCAACCGATAGAAGACATACGTGACATTCGAAAAAAATCTGTCCCCTAAACTGTCGCCTTCTGATAAAGCCTTTAGTGCTGTAAATTATAAATCATAATTACTATGCATAAAAAAAGAAAATACAATAAATCCTTCTTAAAATTGCCACAAGATGATGCCAAAGCCCTGAATTTACTTTCAAGTCATTGCTGTTAATCATACTATCATTCAGCTAAGTAAAGACACTTTTTTTTTTTCATTTACCACCAATGATCTTTTAACAAGGTAGAAAACATAAAAAAGTCATATGCAGCATTCTATGACTATCAAAACTGTTTTTATTTTCAAACAAACACATCTACAACATTCCCTGGTGATATAATTTAAGAGCAGGCTGGACGGCATATATGATCCATGGTGGCGAGTCCTGACGGGATTAAGAGACTCTTAGTTAGTTTGGGTGATACAAAGTTCAGCCTGGGTCAGTAAGGGAAGTTACCTTATAAGCACACTTGAACATGATTTCACAAGGAAGTCATGAAAAATATCACTATGCACATGGTCAAGTGCGTGCAAAGTGCTGCGAGTCTCTGAACTCAAGGAAGAGGCTGAAGAGCAGGTGTAGCGCTTGGATGCGGCTGCAGTAGACGGGGACGTCAAGCAGGGCGCACACGATGTCGCAGTACTGTTGCAGGCTGCAGCAGAGGCGGGCAGGGGGCAGGCGTACGCGGCCCAGGGTCTCCTCCACCTCTGGTGGCCACTCCTGCATGAGGGCGTCGATGTCGGGCATGGCGCGTGCGTACTGCACGCTGGCCGCCGCCTTTGAGCGGTGAAGGGCGCCGATGCTCTCCACCCAGCTGTCCACGGCACGAGGGTTAGATTGAGGACTGGACACACTGGTCACCTTCAGCTGGAAAGGTTTGAGAAAAAAATGATTTAGCTCGTAACATGACAAAAAAAAAAAAAAAAAAAAGTATAATACTCTTTAGAAATGCTAACTAAATGTTAACGTGTGAAGGTAGTTCAAATCTTATTTTGCTCATTGAACTTAGCTCACTGGGGTTTGTACCTCGCTGGTGGCATGCTGCTTGGTCTCTTCGGACAACCACAGTGACAAGAGAGTGGGGTCCGATTGTTTCACACTGGGCTCGTCAAGAACCAGAAGGCCCAGCCCGTCTGCTTTGGCATCCGGCCTTGGCACCTGCGTGCCGCAGGGGGAACAGCCTGGTGATCTTTTGGCTTGGGTTCAGGTGGAGCAGCAAGAAAGAGCCTACCTTAAGAAAGGCATCGATGTCGCCCACAGCCGGGATGAAGTCCGGGATGAAGGGTCTCAGGCTGTGTTCTAGTATGATGGACTTGGGAGAGTACCTAGCGCAGACCACAATCACAAAATCGGTCAGCCAGTGCCAATAATAGTGTTGGTTACTTATTGTCAGTCAGTCAGACAGACATCACACCAAACTCACCGCACGATGTACTGGAACAAATCTTTGATCTCGGTGCTGACGGGCAGGTTGGCGTAGTCGGCGGGGTCGTACGCGCCCTCAGGTGCCTCGCCGGTATCGTCGTCATCATCATCGTCGTCGTCGTCATCGTCCGCATCCTCTGACTCTTCCTCCTCATCTTCGTCGTCTTCCTCGTTGGGGCTGACCCCAGGCTGCCTGCTGACTGGCCCTTTGGCCCTTGGAGGCTCACGATCTTCATCCATTTCGTCACTGCTGCTGTTGTTGCTGGATAACATGCTGCGCCCCCTCCTGTTCCTCCCGCGGTCAGCCTGCAAAAGCAGAAATAGGTGAGCGTTGGTAGCCAGTTAAAGATGAGGATAGGCGGACCCTTCTTACCTGGCCGCGGATACTCGCCTCCTCTGCCGAGTCACTCACCTCCACACTCTCGTCATATGGTTGGTTCTTCACAAGTCGCCGGTCGGCTCGCTCCATCAACAACTACGCAAACACAAGATTCAATAAGAGACAACAAAATACATGAATGCAAACATACTGAATCTAATTTTACCACAGGACCACCCATGTTGGGGCTGGGCTGAATTCACACGATTCATCTTGTTACCATATTATATAGATAATGTCTGACTCAAATTGAATTCAAATATAATAGGTGTTAGCGTAGCATAGCTTACTTTAACATACATTAGAATTTCTGTTCTCATTCTTATGAGTGTGCCATCATAGCAGAGCTTACATGCTAACGTCAGCCACCTAGCATCAGCAAAAATTGGGTTTCTTGTTGCCAAAGTGAGAGAATTTCCGCGACAATTTTCCAGCCACTGTTGTCGTTACGCGGGGTCACCTATCACATAAATGTAGAAATCAGTGTATCACTCCAAGTCTAAACTCGCTCGTACGCCACTAAAGCACAACCGTGGACAGTTCTGTAGCCTAGCAACCGGAGACGCCATGTTGTTTTCTTCTTCTACTAATAATCATGTCGTTTTATCTTCTTCACCTATCGTCAAACAAAGCGGTTCGTTGCACCTGCGCTCTATCGCCACCCTGTGGGCTGGTGCGCACACGAGTTAAAAATGCTCACTCTCCACGAGAAAATGGACCAATATTACATCAGAAGCCACAGAAGTAAAGATTGACGCCTTAATAATTCTTTGAACACAAAAAGTGCATCTCAAGACATGGTTTTTTATCCCTTCAGGGCACTAGAGGGCAACTTGGGCCTGGGAGGCTGTCGTGATTGGCCGTTGTGGCGGCGGGACTCTTGTTGTGTGTGAGCTGGTCTCATTGTTTTCGTTCGCAACGTTTTCAGGTAAATTGTGCAATAGGAACAAAAAAATATACGATACAAAATTGTCAAGCGCGTTTTAGTAAATTGGGTCTAAAGTCCGAGCCCTAAACGGAGTAGGCGGGAGTGGAGCTAACAAGCCGCGCTTAAGCTAGAGGAAGGCTAACCTCGAGCGAGCTTTAGCTGTTAGCGGCTAATAGAAAGTTAGTGTTCCAGCAATATTCGATGTTTCACCAAACAGCGAGTTGTAGAAATTATTTTGTATATTTTAGCTAGTAAATAACGAGAAACAATCACTAACGCATAGGAACAAGTTTTTCTTTATCTGGCGGCTGCTAGGTCTCTGCATTTGTCTAGTGTAAGCACAACTAATATGCATGTATGATATTTTATTCAGTTTATCTACAGTACTGTGCAAAAGCCTTGGACCACCACCGTTTCCCAACTGTTTTTGTGCCAAGGAATAAATTATATACTTTCAAATAATCATGCTGAGTTAACGAAGACGTCGTTCCAATCTATCATAAATGCATTTACTCCGTGTTAAATCTGAGCGTGTTTGATACAACTCAAAGCTACCATTTTATTGCATGAATGGCAGCACGAGGAAATGCAGATTAATTGTACCATCCTCCATGAACCGGGAAGTAGCCTGCTAACTGTATAACACAAAGTCTTGGGATTTTTTTTTTCTTTTATTGTTTTTGTAACAGTTCACGAGAAGCCAGTGAATCCTCAGAGACCAAAGAGTGGATTCGCGCGCAGACAAATGGGGGACAGCGATGATGAATTCGACAGGCGGCGTCGAGACAAGTTTCGAAGAGAGCGAAGTGACATGGAGCGATCCCGAGAGCGAGAAGAGAGGCGGCGCGACGACTGGCCCGACAGGTGAAACTAAGATTATAGAACAATCTGTATTTAGGTAATGTCAGGATAGTTCACGTGATGAGTAAACGTGCACACTCAGGGATTGGGAGCGCGGGAGAGAGAGAAGACGTGACTACGATCGTGGTCGCAGGGAGAGGTTTTCGCCGCCAAGACATATGAGCCCCCAGCACAAGCGCATGAGGAGAGATTGGTGAGTGCTGGCCCGTGTATAGCTCACATAAATCTTGATACAACGCAGCTCAGGGCGTGCTGGTTTTATCAGGGATGACCACCGGGGCGAGCCATACCGCTTCGAGCAGCCCTTCGGCGGAGGTGCAGCTCTGTTCCCAAGGGTTGGGCCTCAGGGGTGGCCTCCCGACATCCCCCAACTGCCCATGCATCACGGAGCTCACCCGCTTCAGGGAAGGTGCGTACACGGGCGAGTGAGCATGCTCGGCGGCATAACAGACGCACCTTCGCTTTCCCTTAGGTTGGCGATGGCGGATCCTGACCTGCCGCCACCCGGACCTCCAACCATGAGAAGCTTCAAGGTGAGCGAAGCCACTAGTCACCCCTAAAAAATGGATTGAAAAAAAAATTGTCCAGTCACTTGCATAACCTCTATTATATGATGCACAGGACTTTCTACTGAATACAGAGGACAGTGTGGATGAGACGGAGGCGGTCAAGCGCTATAATCAGTACAAAGTGGACTTCCGGCGCCAGCAGCTGCAGGACTTTTTCATCCAGCACAAAGAGCAGGAGTGGTTCCGCTCCAAATACCACCCCGAGGACATTGCAGCCCGGAAGGCGGAGTCTCTGGCCGCGCTCAAACGCCGTCTGGGCGTGTTTCTCTTTCTATGGGACAACAAGTGGCTGGATGAGGTGTCGCTCGACATGGAGCACACCACCGCCATCATCAAAGTGCTGGATGCAGGTCAGGGTTTGAGGGTTTGTTAGTTATTGGTTTTATTTTTGAAAAGTTTTCTCGTGGTCAAGGTTATAAAAATATTATGGGAAATATTGTGTACTTAAAAACTCTAAACTCTGTTGAATTATTTAATCCAATTGTACTGTGTCTTATTTTTTTATACACATTTTATTCCTTTTGGCGAGGTTGAGTCCTCACTAACCTTTGTTTCTCGCCCGTAGCCGTCATCAAGATGGAGGGTGGCACAGACTTGGACCTGAAGGTTCTGGAGCCCGGAGGGGAGCGCGCCGGTGCTGGCGATTCGGTGCCGAATCCGAGCAAAGAGCCGGCTGGCAGCGAGGCAGGGAGGACCCGAAGCAAGGTGAGAATAGTACAATTTTACAGAATAACTGTATGAATAAACGGTGCTGACGATTTTACGCTTCAGAAGGATGAGGATGGCAAGCAGAACGGGGAAGATGAGGATGAGGAGGAGGAAGAAGAAGAGGAAGAAGAGGAGGAGGAAGCGGAGCAGAAGGAAGAGGAGGAGGAGGCGGCGGCTAAGAAAACCCGAAAGAGGAAGCGCAGCATGTCGGCCGACAGTGGCGAAGGCTCGGCCTCCGACTCCTCCCACTCTGACGGCGAGAAGGAGCCCGCGTCGCCGGCCGTTCCCCGGCCGCTGCACCTCACCACCTCGCTCTTCATCCGGAGCGTCCCGCCCGACGCCTCCAAAGAAGAGATTGCTGCAGTGAGTGGCACCTCTCGTCTCTCGCGGGTGTCTTTCATCATCCACAAACGTGTACTCACCCTCGCTGTGTCTGCAGCTGTGTCGCAGGTACCCTGGCTTCCTGCGGGTAGCGGTGTCAGACCCTCAGCCAGAAAGGGGGTGAGTAGAAAGTACGTGATTTTCAAACATGAGAGCAGCGCTTCACAGTACAAATATGCCTCAGGTTCTTCCGACGGTGCTGGCTGACGTTCGACCGCGGCGTCAACATCAAGGAGACGTGCTGGAACCTGCAGAATATTCGGGTAAAGGTCGTCCCGCACTCGCGCTCTGGACGTTGTGTCCTCCCGTCTCCTCTCATTCGGTCCCATCTTCTGCGGCACCGGGCAGCTCCGAGACTGCGAGCTGTCTCCAGTGGTCAACCGCGACTTGTGTCGGCGCGTCCGCAGCGTCAACGGGTTGACTCAGCACAAGCCTGTGGCGAGGAACGACGTCCGCCTGGCCGCCAGGCTGGTGCACACGCTGGACCAGAGAGCGGAGCTGTGGCAAGACCAGGTGAGACTTCCTGTTAGAAGCAACCCCCCTCGCCATCACTTCCTGCTTGACTCTAAATCCACGCGTGAATGCGCCACCACAGACGGACACCAACCCGGTCCTAAAGAACATCACCGATTACCTCATCGAGGAGGTGAGCGCCGAAGAGGAGGAGCTGACGGGCGGCGAGGCGGGCGACGCCAAAGACGCCGCCCCGTCCTCCGAGGTTACAGTCGAGACGGATAAAACCTTGATAAAGGTGAGCACCAGCTTTTTGTTTGTGTGGTGTCTTTGTGCGCTTTTGCAAGTGTTTGTGTGTTTGCAGGTGCTGGACACACTGCTGCTCTACTTGCGTGTGGTCCACTCTGTGGACTACTACAACTTCTGCCAGTATCCCGCCGAGGACCACATGCCCCATCGCTGCGGACTGATCCATGTGCGAGGACCTCTGCCCGTGGCCAAGATCACGGCGACTGAAGGTACAACACACACATACATTAACATAAATATGTAGACGTCACATTCAGCATGCCTGGAAAATGGAATTAGTTTTGAGAGATTGTAGTAGATAGTCTCAAGGAGTCTGGTCACAAGAGAAGGTTTTACTCCAGAGGTAAGGTTCTGGCCCCTGTTGAAGTTTCAAGGCAGTCTACATCATGTCTGTACAGTATAGTTAACAGAAACTAATGTTATAACTAACAGTTGTTTTGAGAATTGTACATAAGTATTTTTTTTAATCATGTGCCAAATAATAAAAAAAAAAAATGAAAACGAAACGTTTTTGAAAAATTCAAAAACGACCCAACTTACTCTAACAAATAATTACAACTAAATTTAAAAATACGTGAGTCAAAGCATAATAAAAATGATCAACCGTGAAGAAGGCAAAACAACTGACACACACATACCCGTGTGATGGAACCCGCCGTGACGTACTTTGTTGTGGTCGGCCAGTGAGTGAACACCTGAAGATGTGCGAGGAGCGTCTGGCTCCTCTGCTGAGTCCGCCCGAAGTGTTGAGCACGGAAGACGCCGTGCGCCTGGGGAAGAAAGACCCGGAACAGGAAGTGAGACTCGTCCGCCCGTCATCCACCACAAGAGCATGATCTCTCTCTTGACAGCGTGTATTTTGATGCTCACAGGTGGAGAAGTTCCTGGCGGCCAACACTCAGGAGCTCAGCAAAGACAAGTGGCTGTGTCCTCTGAGCGGCAAGAAATTCAAGGCGCCCGAGTTTGTGCGTAAACACATCCTCAACAAACACGGCGACAAGGTGGACGCCGTCAGACAGGAAGTGGATTACTTCAACAACTACTTGTCGGATGCGAAGAGACCAGCACTGCCTGAGAACAAACCCCCGCCACCCCCACCTCAAGGTAAGCTCAAAAAGTGACGACAAGAGTGCAAATGGTCCCCTCACCCCGCTTTGCATTTCCTCGTTCAGCACCGCCCGCCAGCTTTCCCGCTCAGTCGCCTCAACAGCAAAGCCTTCTGGGATACCCGCCCGCCATCAGGCCACTGCTGCCCACCTTCCCCGGCGTTCCTCCTTACCCCGCCAACCAATTTGGGGCCAGTCGCGGTCATTATGACAACTTCAGGGGCAACTTGGGGTTCCCGGGGAAACATCCAAACAACAGGTCAAGGAAACACTATGATAGTAAGCGTCCATGTTGGTATACACGTTGTGTAATTTTGTGTACACGCGTGTGCAGGGGAATGCGAGGAGACCCGCGCTCCATCATCGAGTACAGAGACCTGGATGCCCCGGATGACCTGGACTTCTTTTAAACAACAGGCAACCTTGCTTCCCAGGATTTACTCTGTACTTTTTTTGTGTGTGTGCGTTGACTGAGTGCGTGCGTTCCTTCCAGCTGGACCAAGGTTACTTTTGCAAGTCATGATGTCGTAATAAAGAAAAACAATAACCACACCTCCTTCTTGAAGTTTAAACTACTTCGATATATTACAAATTCGATATGCAATGATTGTAAAGTAGAATTCAACAAGTGTTGGATTGTTCATCTACTAGTAGGGAATGTGAACTGGTTGTAGTCTTATCAAGACACACATTGGTTTTACCTCAATGATGAAACCTCACACATATCGGCAGCAGCCCATGGAGTGTTTCGACAAATCACTTTAAAAAAAATGATGTCTTTTACTTTCCACTGAGAATTATTGATAGTTATGATGGCGATTCTCAACGCTTGTCTTAAGGATTCAAGAAGAATACATCCCGCTGATTAGGGAGTAACCCAGAATCCAGCAATGCACCACTGCAGCAGCTGACGACCAACTTTCAACGAAATCAAGGGGCGCTGACCAACAATGATTTTATCACCCCTGATGCTACCTTTTTCATGATTTAGATCAGACTTTTTAGTTGTGCTTTTATTTTTTACATAGATTTGTCAATTCTTGCTTTAATTCAGTGTTACCCGTGGTTATGAATTTTTAATAAACTCAATCTATAAATCTCAATGTCAAAAATGTCACAAAATTTACAGTTATGTATGTTACTAAAGACCTTATTCTGAAATGCTACATAAGATTTGTCCTAAAGGAGTAATGAATAAGATTTGAGGGTGATTTCTTTTATTAACGTCGTTCTAAAATTTCAAACGTCAATTGCGTAACATCACACTGATTGCTGCCGTATTTTGATTTTGAAAGCGGCGCTTTATCGTAACGTTTTGAGTTCAAAGCGGAAGACAGCCAAACCGCAGTGTCATATGAGCGGCCGAATCACCACTTTGTTCCGACGGGTTCAGGCGCAACGTGTGATCAAAATAAAGTAGTCCCTCAACTCCCGCTCCCACTCACACGCAAACGCACACTCGACTTTGAACTATGTCGCCATTCAGTAAAGGGATTGTTGTTCTAAGATACCGACCGAATTGCCATCATACGTTGATGTGACTTCTACGTGGACGTAGCCCCACTTACGTCACATTGTTATTGTATATCCCTCCGCGCGCTATAGCTAGCCACTTTAGCGTCGTTTGTTGTTGTCGTGGTCAGTTTGTCAGCGATTTTCTTCCCCCCCGATACCTCGGCCCGAACACGGAACGAGCCTCCGACCGACTCCTCGTCTGTCATCTCGCGTAACAATGAAGTTCCAATACAAAGAAGAACACCCTTTTGAGAAAAGGCGGTCCGAAGGCGAGAAGATTCGGAAGAAGTATCCCGATAGGGTTCCCGTAAGTAGTCGGCTAACGTTAGCGGTTAAGTAGCAGCCTGGCTATCCTCGAGCGAATCAATCACGACTCTCTCTTGGGTTGGCCGAATGTGTGGATTTTAATCCGCCCATTCCACAAATGTGCTGAAAATGAAGTCAAATGTCGCATTTGCGGGGGTAATGACGAGAATGTCGGTCGGTGGGCAGTAACGGGCCTCTTGGCTTTGACTTCAACGTCGTAGTAAGCTTCCGCATTTAGCAGCGACACAATTTAGCAAATTGGCTTCATCTATTCATTGATTTGTTGTAAGGGTGAAAGTAATGTGTGTGTACATGTATATTGTTATATTCTTGATTGATTAGAATGAGTAAAAATAAGCATGAATTACATAACGATTGAAAGTAAACGATATTGCCCAATCAAAAAACAAGTTTCGCTTATGTAATGAAATACTTGCATCTTGAAACTGAGTACAATAAACGAGAATAGTGAAATAAGCTATAAAACAATTTGTACTTGGTTTACTCAATACATGAAAAATATTTGACACAATATAAACATTTTAACATGTTTGCCAATAGCTAGTTAGCTAGCTATTGCATACATTATTAATAATACAATAGTACCATCATTTATTAAGTAATTGGGTTTCCCAAAGAGGAACTCAATAATTTTTTTCTTTGTAATTATTAGGAATAGTCTAATTTCTCTAAATGCATGCACGTTCATGAGTTATTTTCATTTTATTCATTCATTATGATAAATGTGTATTTTCCAGGTTATTGTGGAGAAAGCTCCCAAAGCCAGAATAGGTGACCTGGACAAGAAGAAGTATCTCGTCCCCTCCGACCTGACAGGTGACTAAACATTTTTCTGCTTCTACCAATTCTGAACAAAATAATTTTTAGTTGAAAAAATTACATGCTCAATTGAAATCACGTATAATATTTTTATAATTGTTTTAAAATATTTATTTTACTTAAATATTTTTTTCATCCTTTTCTCAATGCAGTGGGCCAGTTTTATTTCCTCATCCGAAAACGAATCCACTTGCGAGCTGAGGATGCGCTCTTCTTCTTTGTAAACAATGTCATTCCACCCACCTCGGCCACCATGGGACTGTTGTACCAGGTGAGGTCATCGCTTTCTCAGTTTCCTATTTTAGATTGCCACCGTCGTTAATTCACATCTTTCTATTTTTTCTCAATTTAGGAGCACCACGAAGAGGATTTTTTCCTCTACATTGCCTACAGTGACGAGAGTGTGTACGGGAGCAGCCAAAGGGAAATGTGATCCCCACTCTGTCGCTTGCCCGCCGCCTTCCCGTGACGCGCACATCCATCCATTGGAAATATTTAATCTAGCTCAGCAGCTTGGAGTTCACAGAGCAAAAGGCGTCAGATGCACTTTCACCGCCCTTCTCCCTTTCGTCTCCATTAGTCAGTCTCACGTTGTATCTATCGGCCTCCATTTCTTATTTCCTGACTGCTAAGGAACTATATTATGTTGAGTATGATTCATTGTGGTTATTGTTAATTTTAGATGGCTTTATTTACCGTATTGTGAAGATGAGTGCAATTTTTTTTTTCAATTTTTTTTTAAAAAAAAAAGAAGTCTATAGAGCTGCATTACTGGCGCTTTCTCTCCACTCGTGAGCATTAAATGATAAAATGTGATGAAAAAGTTACTCGTGTCTCTTGTCTTGATTTTTATCCTGTCAATAAGGATTGTCTGAATTAATGCCTAAAATTACACGGAACTTTTTTAAAAATCGACTGTTTTACACCTGGGCGACATTTAACCATGAAAATACCAAGGCAAAAAGTCTTTCCTGTTATTGATCAAATTATATAAAACTGATCAATATGCGGTTAACTCCCGCAGATGCTAATCTCGCGAGAGAAAATGTTGCCTGAAGGAAACTACATTTCCCAGAACGCATCAGACACCAGAAGTGCGTTTTCGTCGTCAACGCTCTTGTTTATCGTTAGCGGCGAAATTTTCTTTTATGGAAAATCCAAACATCAAGACGAGAATATAGTTAAACAATCAACTGAGCACACGTTTAAGGACACGCACGACGTCGAAAGTAAGCGTTTTTGACTTTATTTTTACGATTTAGCTGCCTATATGACGCCGTAAGCTACGTTGGGCTAACTGGTTCAATTTTGCTGCAGAAGGTGGCGTGCGACCTTAAATGCAATGTGCACTTTCTTGATTTAAATGAACAATTTCAGTCTCTACTACGCATTACGTTAATATATATACATAGACTTAAATTTAACTGCAGCTTCCTAATGCAGGGCTAACCTGGCAGCTTGTCGGTGTGGTGTGTAGGCCTTGATCAGCTTCTAGCTAGTTTTATAGCTCAGTAATAATGATTTGACAGTTAATTTGTTTGCGCTTCCCATGTTACTCTGATTCATTTGGCAGGAGTAAAAGGAATCAAATAAAGGATAAAACATACTGTCAATCGATACATAATATATGTAACTAAACCATATCTAATTCGTTTGACTTTTTTGCAAAATTAGTTATTGGTAGAAAGTGCAGACTGGTAATCTGCAACGATATATTCAAAATAAGTTAGTAATATTTTATATATAAAATTAATTCCATTAAGTTACAAATAGATTACATTCAAAATGAGAAGCCCGAAATGCTTCAGAATAAATCTGCAATGGGGAAAATATTAAATTGAAAGTAATATGTATTTGAAGAAAACTATGAAAAATGTATAACTTTATTTTTCACTATAAGAAATTAGCACTAAGAAAATAACCTGCCACTATTCTTATATTAAAATGTTCCTGTTATATACTATAATAACTGTCACAAAAACCTGAGGTAAAAGCAAATATATTTGATTAGATTTTGTATGATTATAAAATGTAAAAAATTAATTGATGAAAATGATTCCTGAAGGTGTGCTGTTGCCTTTTAGCTGGCCCCTCCATTGCCTGTCACCATGCCCGCCCTGCTGGAGAGACCCAAGCTGTCCAACGCGATGGCCCGCGCCCTCCACAAGCACATCATGAGGGAGCGAGAGCGTAAGCGACAAGGTGACACATTGCATGCCCTCTCCCCGCTTTCCTTTTGCACACACCCTGCTGAAGTGGCATTCGGGTCTTTTTTTTTTCTTTTTTTCCAGAGGAGGAGGAGGTGGACAAGATGATGGAGCAGAAGATGAAGGAGGAGGAGGAGAGGAAGAGAACCAAGGAGATTGAGGAGAGGATGTCCTTAGAGGAAACCAAAGAACAGGTTTGAATAAAAAAATAAAATAAAAGTACAAAAATCAAATAAATTAAAGTTATAAAGTGTTGCTTAGTGTAATTTGACAATTAGAAAAATGACTGTACCTAATTAAAATAGGTGATTTCATCAAAGTAAGATGCTATGTAATTTGACTTTACTCATGAGGTTATTCATTTTTATTATTAATTTAAATACACTAACTTGCCAACTAGTTCCCAAAAATAAGTTATAATTGTGAAAGTTTCAATTTGTATGGGAAATATTTAAATTGGTGGATAAATTTGATAATGGATATTATTCAGGTGATGAAGATGGGCGAAAAGCTTCAAGGGCTCCAAGAGGAGAAACATCAGCTCTTTTTGCAACTCAAGAAAGTCCTCCATGAAGAAGAGAAAAGACGGCGCAAGGAGCAAAGGTGGGTACCGCTTACCTGCTGCTTGACTCGTGCCCTTATTTGCTGACGCGCCGCTCGCTCACTTCCTGTCCTTTCAGTGACATCACCACGTTGACGTCGGCCAGCTACCAGGCTAGCCTTCCCATGCATGCTGGCCAGCACCTCCTCAATATTCAGGGTGAGCGCCACTCGAGATACCTTGGAATACGTGAATAAAATGAGGATATTTATGCTTGAACGCGATACGTGACTTTCAACATAGTTTTCATAATTGCCCACCTCGTTCATCAGGCAGTCCCGTCAGCCACAGTCGACCCGGCGCGCTGCTAGGAGATCGGAGCAAGCAGCTTTTCCAGAGCGCTGTTCTTCCTGTAAGTGACCGTTGGTATCTTTCACAAAATTGCGTGCAGCCAACCCAGCACCATTCAGAAAATTGGCTCCTCCTCTCTCATGATTAGGGAAAAGGGACTGAAATCACTTGACGATGTGATTTTCTGCATTTTTTATTTTGTCTCTCATTGTGTTGAAAATTACAGGCATCTCCCATCTTTCAAGTGCACAATTGGTGGCTGACTAAATACTTTTTTGCCCCATTGTATGTCTTTATAACATTTGGGGCAGAATTTAGATGAAACAAATTTGTCAAAACCCCAAATCGCACAAAAAAAAAAAAACCACAAGAGTCTGCTGGATGTTGTTTTCTGCTTAGTGTCATTTACAAAATTAGCCCAACTCAAATGGGACTACAAAATGGCCGACTGACTACCGAGCAGGTATGGAAGGATTTTGAATCCAATGTCCTTTCTTTGACTAGACACGTCACTATCAAACGCCTGCATTCAGTTCGGGTTCAGCGGAGCACGGCCAATTCAGTGGGGCCCAGGCGGTCCATGAGTCCTATGGGGTGGCGCAGGCCCAGCATCCCGCCACCTACGCTCCCGGACCGTCCGTGCCGGTCAGCTTCGCCAGCGGCTCTCAGATCCGAGGTACGGCCTCGCACGCGTGTGGAATGCTATGCGGCGTCAGTATTTGTTAACGTGTAGCTTTGACCCCTCGCCCCTTTAGGAGCGTCCGCCTTTCAGGCCATGCAGTATCTGCCCCACCAACAGCCTGCCTACCCGGTCCACAGTCACTTTACCTCCCAACCTGGTCAGTTCTCAAAAATATTTGACTGGCGTGCACATCTTTTTTTTGTTTCCGTTTCCCCAAAATACATGTACTTTTTCTTCGTTATTTTAAAATATAACATTTATTAACTAACCTATTAATTACCCTTAGAGAAGCTATTGTTAATTTCGTGGAGGGGGGGGGGTTACCCTAACAATTTCCTTGATTATTATTGCCCTATTTTTTTATTGTCTTTAATCTACGACATTAATAAATGTCCAATTTGAATTGGTTTAATTTTAGTTTGAGTTATTTACGGACTAGAGATGAGCTGTATGATGGACTGAGTAGTTGTGATTTACTGTTGTCGCGTGTCAGGCTACATCCCTGGTGCCGGAATCCCTCTCCAGAAGCAGTTGGAACACGCCAATCAGCAGTCGGGCTTTACCGACGCGGTACGTAGCCCCTTTTTGCCGGCGTAAACAGCAGCCTGAATCACCCGTCGTTTGCATTTGTCGCCACGCAGGGTGCCCTGAGGCCCATGCACCCGACCGCCATGCATCCATCGGCTCAAGGCTTGCTGCCTACACCATCCATGGCCGTCCAGATTCCCACAGCAAAGGTGACCCCCCCCCCCGCAGCGAGTCGCCCGCCATGACTTGGTGATGTCATAACACGCCTGTTCTGTGTTTTTGCCTAGGCCGCATTCCAGAGCTCGCCGCAGGCTGCGCCACGCCACGGCTTCCTGCCCCACACCCAGAGCGGCCAGAGGTTTTACCACCACGCCAAGTGACTCATTCCAAGTCGTCCTGAAATTTGGAGTTTCGACTTTTGTTTTTGACATGTCGTTCACGCACGGTATCTCTCATGGGAGGAGTATTGAATACCCCCTACCCCGTTTTCTTTATTGTAAGCTTGTGTACAGTTTATGTTACGACAATTTCCAATGAGAGATTTTACTGTACGTTGCTTAATAAAATGTTGAGCATGTCCATGGATTTGTACTCAGTGCCTCGATTCACGTTTGTTGACTTTGTCAATTGTTTATTTCAAAGGATTCGCATCTTAGTCCGTTTTTCAAAACACATTTGACTGACAGACTTAATTGATCTTGTTTGTTGATTTCATATATAATTTATTTAAATTTTAAATCATTTATCATGCATGAGATTATCAGCCGCTCCCATCAAATCCATGATTGATTCAATTTTTACTTGTATTTTTCACACTATTTGATTTGATTGACTACCGCAGCTATTGCTGAATTACTTTTAGATTATTTTTCTATGGATGAAGTTAATTTTAAAACCTGATTTTTTTTTTTACTTTGTGAAGGATAATTTTGCCCCAAAAGCTTCTCAATTGATCAGTTTATAAGTCTCATACATTTTTAACAATTTCTTAAATCATCGATAATGCACAACATTGACCATCACCGGAAAATCTGATTAATTCAATTAATTTAGGCACCCCAAAATGTATTCAATCTATCCATTAATATACGATACATATTTTTTTCAACGGCCCAAAATGAATCAGTGTTTGCAGTGACAATATTTGTGCTACTTTCCTGCCTTTTAAATTGAATCAGCACTCAATTACAACAACTGGACTAGTTGGTTACCTCCATTTTAATTGGACTTCCTGTAACGAGCGTTTGGAAAATAAACACGGGCGGGAACCGAATTTAGCCGCGCTTGAGAGGAAACCGCAATGTATGGCAAGCTTCCATTATTTTTGCAATGAAGCCCTTTGACAAAACGGGGGATCAAGTAAAAAATATTCAAAATAAAAATAGAGTAGCATTAATGCCACTTGGATACTCCCAAATTGCTCAGTGGGCATTGAACCCAATTGCTCCTAATATACAATCATAATAAACATTAGAAACCCATGCTCTGAAGTATAGAGAGAGGGAGAGCTATGAAAAAGAAAGAAGGAAAGGAGGATTGCAACACGTCCTCCCTTTTTCCCCCAAGGTCCGGCAGCCCCTGTAACACAGTTGTAAGAAGAAAAAATGAAAAGAGTGAAAAATGGGAAAGAAAAGTCAGAAAGCAGGAGGAAAAGGAGAGTTTTTATGATGCCACACCTCAAAATGGAAAATGGTGCTATGATGTATATGCTTCTTGTTTACCTTGGTGCTTATCTCCCAAAAGCTTTGATGCCGATGGCAGCTTCTTCATCCATTGCGTTGAGAACGGTCACCTGAATAACAAAAGTCAACGCCTCGCCATAAATAGATGTCTCCATGAGGGAACCAGCACCAAAATAACAGGTGGTATCATTCAGTAACTGTTCCTAAATTTTGGCCTCCGCTTTATGCGTTGCTATGGCGCAAATGATACAATTATAATAAAAGCCCGAGCTCAGTGGTTCTTAACCTGGGTTCGATTGAACCCTAGGGGTTCGGTGAGTCGGCTTCAGGGGTTCGGCGAGTCGGCTTCAGGGGTTCGGCAGAGCTGGTATGTCATTGCCCCGCCCACTTTTAATAGCTACCATGTCTTAATTCATTGGCATTGCCCTCTACTTAAAAATCATGAGCTAAGATAACCTTGGTAAATACTGACCAGGATTTCTTCCCCAGCTTCATTTTTGCTCTCGATCTCTTTGCCCAGGTCACCATCTGGGATCTTCAGGTCCTCTCGGACCTCCCCGCTGTCCAGGAGTAGGGACAGGTAGCCATCTTGGATACCGATCAGCTAGGAGTGAAAAAAGGGGAGGTTTGTAAAGAATTTGGGATTCGGTGTCTAGTGGTATTTACAAAGTCTCACTTGGTAGTCAACCCTCTTGATGTTGGGAACGTCCATGTTGTGGGTGGAAGGGCAGATATCTTCATACTTCTTTCCGGAGAAGATGTCGATGCCAACCAGGTGGACCTGTGGAAGACAGCAGAACTCGGGTTTGGCTTTGAATACTGAATGCGTGGTAGGGCGCAGGGCATGGTGGCTCACCTTGGCGTGGCCGTGCTTGCCCGTTTTGGAGGTGGACATCTCCATAATCTTGCAGGGGCGACCTTTAAGCACAACGTGGCCGTTCTTGCGCAGGGCTGAGCACTGCATGGGGTAGGTGGCTGACGCGCCGGCGTCGCCCGTCTGAAAGTCCAGCTCTGCATCCGCCATGTCTGAGGAGGAGCCACACGAGCGCACACGGTGAACACATTGTCTCACGCAACACTCCGCATGGCATGTCCACTTAAAGCAAGAGTCAAACTCAAGGCCCGAGGGCCAGATACGGCCCGCCACATCATTTTAAGCGGGCTGCAAAGACAAATTGTCATGACTAGAATTGCAAATTGTTTTCACTTTTAATAATATCTTTTTTTTTTTTTTTTTAATATTTGACCAGTTTTTAGTCGTCTGATTTGAAAACGAGTTATTTGTCAGTTTATTTTGTTTTGTGCTCATACATTTGGGTTGACAGTCATAATGGCCCTCCGAAAGAAGCTATGACTACAATGCGGCCCGTGAAAAAAACAAGTTTGACACCCCTGACTTAAAGAAATGCCTCACCTCTAACAGATACATTCATTTTTTTTTGCCCCTCAGGAAAAACACGCTTGTCACTATCATTTACAAGTATCCTCCCAAATAAATGTCTTACTTCAAATCAGTAGTTTACGCAGACTTAACAAATCTGGTGAAATGCAGTTGGGCTCATTTTTGCAGTAATCGCATCAAACAACCATGAACGTATTCCCTGAAATAGTAGCCTACAATCTAATATTAGATGGCATGCCGCAAACAATCAGTGAGACTTGAAGAAATGCCTCACTTCAAATCAACACCTGGGCCGTTTGTAATGTAAAAACTTTGCCATACATTACATAATATATATTTATATAGCGCTTTCACAACAGCTCTAAACATAAGCATTAGGTGTCCAAAAAACGCTCGGCACTCTTTAGTTGTGTCAACAAAGTAAAAGACATTCACTAAATTGAATTAAACTTAATGTCATATAAACAGGAATCACGTTGGGAATGCATTTATTGAAACCAAATAAAATGAGGACAAATAAGCTGGATGGCTTTAGGTATTTAGACTCACGTTTTAAACAAAACAATTGACTTCTATTTGAAATACTGGTGCAGGAGGCCTAGTCCGTGCGTGCCACGGCGGCCCCGCGTCAGTGTGACAGCCGCATCATCCCATCAGCTCCCCCCCTCAAAAACTCCGCGCTCCAAACGTCACAATAACACAGCCCACGCATATGTGCCATTTCCACGAGCCTTCCTCATCCTCCACTTGAATGTTGGCCCGCTAACATAGCTGCTGCTGCTGCTGCTGCTGCTGCGAGCTAAGCTACAGCTGTCATGACTAAGCCATTACTTGATGCTCCACTTTGTTCCATCTCACTCTCTCCTTGAAGTCAGCCAGCAGACTCTTCAAAATACTGTACACGACTCCAAGTACTAATGTTGATTTAAAACGTGGCAATTAAGTACGTGGACATGAAATCAAAATGTTGTCGGTGTTTAATTAGCTTAATGTCAGGTGTGTGGAATTCAGCGGGGGAGGATGAAGCCGATTCATATGAATGTGTTTGGTGCTAAGGAGAAAATATGGATATTCTGTATCCTTATTTATGTTCTATAGGACGTGTTTTGATACGTAACTCACCCTTGTTGTACAAAGAATCTCCTGTGTGGCTTCACTATTAAGTCCCCCTGTGGAGTGGCCTCGTCGTCCACTTGCTCTCCCGTGTCTAGCTACCTCGTTATTAGTCTTTCATTTCAGTCCCGATTGGCTTTGTTGCCGCTGTTGTTGTTGTTTCACTGTTGTTGGTTTAGGTAAGCACGCTACTGCGGCTTTTTCACCCCTCGGCTCAATCGTCAAAAGTCCGACGCCGGACTAGAGAGGACACGCCCGCTCTACGGTCCCGTTATTTGGTTGTGGCGTCAGACGGCCCCGGTACGCCCCCTCCGCCTCTCCTCCCTCCCTTCCCATTCAGCCGTGTTATAATGGAGCAGGAAGCGAAACGTCCGGTTCGGACCTTCACAATAAAAAATAAATTCGAGACGTCTGTTCTCGTTGTTGTTAGCGTGTTCCCGTGAGTCACCTAATTTACCTCAAAATGCCTACAGTCTCAAATGTGGGTTTTGACAGTGTTCGAAACCAACAACTAATTCATTATTTTCACACATTCACTTCAAATTGTCTTTATTTTTATTCACGTTCAGATTGCTATTATCGGACATCTGATGTATTTAAATGTAAGTTACGAATGGTTGCACCGGAAGTGCAATTGTCCTCTGTGTTCTGATTGGCTCGTGGCGGCATCTTTCAATGTTGCCGTCGGCCAATGAGAGCACAGCACCTGCCTCGTCGGTTCCGCCTTCCGTGGGGCGCACTATCCCAAAGCGAAAGGACGCATCTTGGAATTTAGGAATCAAAACGGACGGATGCGCTCGTAGCTTTTGGATTGCGGCGTGCAAACGTGCCAAGTGAGCGCCCCATCGTGTGAATAAACTGGCCTGGCAAAGACTTTTGAGACTATTGCGACTGGCCTGAAATGGTGATGAGATGCATCCGCGGAGTGCTTCTTGAACCCGCTCCCAAAAGCCCGTGAAGCAGGCCCGCCCGTGTTTTTGTTTTCCATTGAGCTGCACTCCATTTCCGTTCCTTGTTTTCCTTTTCTTTTCTTTTTTTCCCCCCTGGGTCGCTCTTGCAGCCGATGATGAGCAAACATGACCGGGAATCACTACAAAGGCCACGAAGTCAGCTGCTGCATCAAATACTTCATTTTTGGATTCAATATCCTCTTTTGGGTAAGCGAGAAGGCCCGCGCCGTTATGTCTGTGCCAATTCCAATCGGGATTAATCCAAATGGCATTAAAAGACGCGTTTTGTTCTGACAATAACGGAATGGAGCCCTGCTGGTGCAATACCAAAAGATGGGTGACAGCTGCTAATCGGCTTGTTGGCGTCCTTTACGGTCAGCCTGACAAAGACGTCCAGAACAAGTTTAGTGCAAAGCTCCAAGTCATTTTCCAAAATATTATTTTGACTTGTTAAATATTCCCTGTTTTTTTTTTACTTTTTGTAGCTTCTCCATCTTTTTTTGTGGCCAGACGTATGTGTCAATTCTAAAAAGTAAATCTAATGCTCATTGCAAACGTCAGAGATTCTCTTTATTCTACCTTCTACTAATTTCTTATTGTTTTGTTTTGCAGCTGCTGGGCATGGCTTTGGTTGGAATTGGCTTGTGGGCATGGAGTGAGAAGGTGAGTGAAGACTCAATAATTTCACAAAAATAATTATGATCCGGTTAGTGTTTTGTGTCGTATCGTGTCAGAAAACAGGAAAACATATTGTTTACTGTTTTCCCAAGCTAATATTGCTAAACAAATGTATTTGGATTCAAGGCAAAGATAAGCAGTCTGCTTTCATGGTGGACTACAGAAATCCAATATCTACTGTTAAGAATATGGAATTCCGAGCACTTATGCAATTTTAAATACAAAAATCTAAGCAATTGATTCTGAAAAATTATTAATTTGATTAGCTCTTGATTAATTGTGGCATCATAAATTGAGACATTCTGGTTCTGAAATAAACTGACTTGACAGCACCCTCCACTGGACACATCTTTAAGAAACATTCTGACTTTAAACATTCTCTTACTTCGGTTTGCCTCTCCTCCGACGCAATTTGTCTGCAGTTTTTCGCTGTGTGTCTCCTCCAGGGGGTACTGTCCAACATTTCGTCCATCACTGACCTGGGTGGTCTGGACCCGGTGTGGCTCTTCATGGTGGTCGGGGCCGTCATGTTCATTCTGGGCTTTGCTGGATGCATTGGAGCGCTGCGGGAGAACACTTTCCTGCTCAAATTTGTACGTTTCGTGCAATTAGCCAGCACTCAAATTCATTCAGTCATGATGGATAACCATCGACTGAACTTGAATGGCGGTCTTCCCCGGGTGGATGAAATCTTTTCTCCCTGCAGTTCTCTGTGTTCCTGGGAATCATCTTTTTTCTGGAGCTGACCACCGGAATCCTGGCTTTCGTCTTTAAGGACTGGATCAAGGACCAGTTGAACTTGTTCATCAACAACAACATCCGGGCTTACCGGGATGACATCGACCTGCAGAACCTTATCGATTTCACTCAGGAGTATGTAAGTGCAAATCGTACAGCCAGTGTTGATTTAGAAAATGTTAAAGAGGAAGTCAAGCCCAATATTTTTATTTTATAATGATATTTTCTGTGCAGACCAACTAGTCGAAACAGTGTTGTGATTAATGTTGTATTTGTGAAATATGAATTCAACAAACTTCACCTGTTTTAATCCATCTCAGTGGGCGGCCATTTTGCCACTTGCTGATGACTGAAAATGACATCACACTTGTCGGCAACTGTGATGTCATTTTCGGTCGCTAGACTAGGCAAAATGGCCGCCCCTTAAGTGCTATTTTTAGTGGCCCATTTTATCGTATATTTCCGCATCCATGTGCATATAGGCACTGTAAATAATGTAACATGCCTTTTTTGTTCATTGCCGCGTTTCAGTGGGAGTGCTGCGGTGCTTTTGGAGCGGACGACTGGAACCTCAACATCTACTTTAATTGCACGGATGGAAACCCCAGTCGGGAAAAGTGCGGCGTTCCCTTCTCCTGCTGCACCAAGGACCCCGCAGTACGTCCATAGACGCCTCATCTTTATGGACATATTATTGTTGTGCTGATACTGAAACAAGATGGATGATTTTTTTTTGTGTGTGTCTTTAGGAGGATGTAATAAACACTCAGTGTGGATATGACGTTCGAGGCAAACCAGTAAGGGTGTTTTTAATTGACATACTCATCAAATGCAAATGGTCTGTCTTTCATTCTTCTTGCTCCTTCATTTGTTTGATGACGATTTTGCGCAGGACTCGGAGCAGAAGGATTACATCAACGTGAAAGGCTGCGTGCCACAGTTTGAGAAGTGGCTACAGGATAACCTCACCTTGGTGGCGGGGATATTTATCGGCGTTGCGTTGCTTCAGGTGAGTCTCGCTGACTTGTATCGCTTTTCTTGAATTTAACATCATTCAAAGAGTTGCTCTTGTGCCGTTTGCAGATTTTCGGAATCTGTCTGGCGCAGAACTTAGTGAGTGACATTGAAGCCGTGCGGGCGAGCTGGTGAGTTACGCCAACAAAGCTTTTTTTCCCTCCAATCGCTTCGTCTTCATCTCGACACGTTGTAGCTTCCATTTTGCTACCTGACCTATGGCCCATAATCATACCATCGTTGAATTTGTCCAACTTTACATCTTTGCGATAACTTTCCTTTCCCTGTTCTCTGGTCATCATGGCATTTTTTTCCTCATTGTGGTAATATTTTTGGTGAACATCTAGCTCAAATTATAAATTTTTCCAGCTGCGTAGCCTATTTTCTGTTCTCTGGTTGCCTTGAGAACAAATTGACGTCATAGGTTCCTCCAAGCAGGTAATATAGGAAGTCACTTCACCCTTCTTTCTCCCCACCCGTTCCACATGCTTCATCAGGGTGCCCCCCCAACTCTCCATACGTCGATCCCCGCCACACTCGGGCAAGAACGTTCCGGCGTACTACTCGTGAGGCACATGCTATGCGCGTTTATATCCGGTGGGTGTTGATGTGAAATTTGTATAGTAATTTGCACCACCAGTCGTTTTGTACGAAAAGAAATTGTAATTTCCTAAAGGACAAAATGCCAACAATGTGCACCGGCTTGTAATGAACACAATCGCATCTATTGTCAAGGTGACCCAGAATCACCTGCAGTACTCAAGATTGGTGGAGCAGCCAGGACATTTCTCACGTTAGCGTTAGCATCAGTGTTTTGTGTCTTCAGTGTGACGTCGCTTAAGTATGTTGTGATGTCTTAGCATGCTCGCTACTCAATACTTTTTCATTTTTCCCCATTACCATGGTCGTTTGCTAGATTATTGCCAATGACAAGGACACCCAAAAATTGAGTATCCGCAACAAAACAACCGGATAACTTTATTTTTCTCTGATTTTGGTCTAGTGGATTTTGACAAGTCAGCTGCAGGACTTGAGGCCTCCGTGAGGACGTCAATGAAGGGGACATTCACGTGCACTACTCACTGAGCTAGCACCTTTTTAAAGGTACTACGACTACTACAACTGTGTGAAAAGGATAATGTATGTACAGTATATATACACACGTGTAAAAAGAAAACATTGCCCGTCTTTGGTTACTGTTGTAGTTGAGACACTGTTGCCGTTAAGTTAGCTAGTTGTCTATTTACCATTACCATCAATAAAAAGAGCAATACGATTATTTTAATGTGGGTCACCAGAAGCTAGCCTCGTTAGCTTACCAAGCTAAGCTTGCTAGTAGTTCAGACCCACATTAGTAGTGTAACGTTAGCATTTTGAGCTAACATGGCTAACACATTGCTTAACTTAGAGCAGTCAAACATGCCTCTTAATTCTTGAGGGATTCAAATGAATGGTTTTGATAAATAAACAGCGTTTTGATAAATGCTTTTAACATTAGATGAGTATTTTCCATAATGCGTAAAGTTCATAACAAAGCCCTGCTATGGTTGAATATTTGAAACGGTGTTTAAAAACATAACATATTGTACATGTTTTTTTTTTTCAAAGGCTATTTTTAAACAACAAAAAATAGTTATTGTTTCAACTTCTATAAAAGTGGGTCATGACCTTGCAACAACAGTAGTGAACCACTGCTTTAGACCATGGCTTTAGCATTACTGGTATTTTAGCTCCAAAAAAAAAAAAAAAACTATTTGCTTTACAATATTTGATGTGACTTTTTACGTAACGTGTTTGAGGGCGCAAACTTTACCCATGCAAAACGTTACATTCCTGATGATGTTTCACGTATCAATTTACATAACTCAAGTCGTTTGAGGGTACAATTTATTTTTCTAGATTTTGACATTTTTGACGCTGTGAAGTATTTAGGGTACAACTAGGTGTTTTTTGAAGGCTTTTAATGCACTGTTTTAAAAATGAGTCAATAAGGACTGCTACACGTTAAGTTTTGATTATTCGACACGAAATGTCATGTTTTATCATGTTTTTAACTAGATATTATATTTGCTGCTTATTTGTGACGTACTCTATCTAACTGCACTTGAATCAAACCTGACACAAGCATCATGAACGGAGTTGTTTTTTTTTTCTAAACTTGACTCACCCACTGAAAAAAAGGCATTGTATTTGATATGTTTCACGAGTGTGTCATTACTTATCACTGGCCATTGTACTACCAAATTGGGTAGTTTTAGATCACAGTAGTTCCCACTAAAGTATTATTTATGATATGTTCTCATACATTACCTTGAAAATGAGGCTGCATTGAAAATAAATGACTGAAATGTGGATCAAGATTGTGTGAAAGAGCTTTGTGGCCAACACGTTCCGTTTGGGATTTGTATTGCATTCATGCTTTATCATAGCTCTGCATTCAGCGTAACATAAAATACTTCTAAAATTCTGATGATAAAGAATCAAAGAGATTTACCCCCGCTACCTATCATCTTTTAATTATCTTGTTACAATCTTCCAAATGTACAACTTTTTGACATTTACAACAAACATTTACGCATATAGTACTTTTATGCTGTTGCTATGGATACGACTCATTAAGAGCACAAATCTGATAAATAACCATTCAAACTTGTTTTTTTAAAAAAACAGCAACAATGATATGGTAACATTTGTCATCGATTGGGACATGCCAAGATTTACAGTATATACGATTTATATGATGTATATGATAAAGCAATCTTCAGAGATTCATTGGGGTGCCGGCTCATGCATGTCTTCACTAATGTGCATTGAATTACCGACGCTAGCTGCGCTTTTATTCACTGCTGAAAGTGTAAACAAAAAAATATTTTCCCCTTTCGTGCTCCCAATGAGTAACGTCATATTATATCAACAGGTATTCGACAATTCACAGGCAGGGGGTGGGGGGGACTCACACAACCACGATCTGTATTTACTATGTCCTGAACATAAACCATAGTTCCCAATGAGTGGCCTCCATTTAAATAGACACTGCACCCCAATTTATTTCTTCTACAGTAGAAACAGCAGTGACAGGGAGTGGAATAATTCAGAGTCACTTGCAGTATTCATTTCTTTAGCCCAGATGTGGCATCTGTAAAGCTGACTGTTCCCCCAGGCAATGACGAAAACACGAATGATTTGCAATTTGGTCTAATATGTGTACAATCAAGCAAAAGTCCTGGAAAACTCCTGGAAATGGCCCCAAAAGACCCTCAAATGGCTGCTTCAAGCCAAAATGGCTGACTTCCTATTTTTGAGATGTTTTGTGGTTCTACCCATGATGAACATGCCTAGCGAATTTAAATATCCTGCCTTGGCTGGGTTCTGTGGAAAAGGATCCCCGCCACAGAGAAGTCAACAAAAAAGCCGATCTGTGAGTCATTTTCTTAGTGAATGAGACATGACTCATGTAAGGTGCCTCCGTTCTTTTGTTCTGACTTTCTCCATAAATCTGTCGACCCAATGTCAGCAGATGGAACACGTAATGATCAACATAAATAAAAAATAAACAAAATACACACAAGACTCAAAACCCAACAAATCAAATAAAGGTAAATAAGACTGGAGGAATCAGCCTATTTAGAGCAGGGGTGGGAAACCTACCTGTGTCGATGAGCATGCGTAATGTCCCGTGCGCGGGTTAAATAAACCTCTCCCAAAAAATAAAAAATAAAAAAAGATCAGGGGAAGTGGGTGAAATTTCTAGATAAACTGAAAATAATGAATTTGACTTCTCAACTTTGAATGCATATATCAAATATTTGTAATGCTTTGAGAGTGGTGTATGGTGTGTGGCATGCTAGGTGTTTCTAAAAACCAATTTTTTGGGGGGGGGGGGGGGGGGAAGCCAAATATTTACTAAAAAAAAGATGATTTCATAAAAAGAATAAAAGGGTTTCAGCTGTTCATATCTAGCGTATTTCTGATCAAATTTTAAAAAATTATCTCCTGTTACACGACTGTATATCATGGCATGAAAATAAATTTGATATTTAATCATTACATGTATCCTGCCCAATTTTATTTCGAAGTACAGTACTAAAAATACTAACAATTTGAAGTTCTGTCGTTTTTTTAATCCACGATTCCACTGCTTCTACTGACGTTTTAGATTTATGCCGTACTTTATGCACGTGGTTTCAAAGTCAGAATTTTGTGACTGTGACAGCACTAACATGTACATGTAGGGCTGAGGAAAGACTGACGCGTCGTAATCTGCTACCTTACCTTAAAAAAAATCTCATTATAATGGCTTTTGTGGTTTACGTGGTGGCAAGTGTAATAACATATTCATACGTGACATAAATCAGTCTGTCCTTAGCAAGAGTCAAGAGGATGTCTGTGTGGCAGTTAATGCAACATGGTACCTTGGCACATGACGATGGGCTTACAGTACAAGGGGTAGCGCATTCATCGGGCGTTTGGGTGCGGTGGCTGGGGATTGTGAGAGGAGGGTGGGTTGACGGCGAATCCGGGCCACTTAGCTCTGAGCGGTTAGCCTCTGCTCCGTGAGCGACGCCTGGTGGGACACCGTCTTGTTTTCGTGCGAACGAAGCTTGGACACCACGTCGATGAACGCCCGGCTTTGGACTTCTTTGTGGAGGGGCTCTGAGAGCAGAGAGGAGGAGTCAACGCTTCTTCCTCAACATCCGGAAACAATCAGCACGACATTTGCTGTTTAAATATTTTCAAGTCAGATACTGATCTAAGCCCACTAAGACAACAAAACTAAACCATAATCTCGTGCACTGTGTGTGGGTGGTCTCACCGGAGCCCATGACAGCACAGATGAGGATCATGGAGTTGTATTTAATCTCCGGCGCACTCCTCTCATCCGACAACAGCTTATGAAGCACAGCAACGAGGTTGGCTCCTTCAAAGTCCTTCTCCGCTGCAACTTTGAATGGACGATAAGAAAAATTCATTTTGCGGATTGATTCAAGTCATTTCTTGACATTATTCTCACCCAAATCGAGCGCCGCAATGAGGCCCAGCGCCACCAGTGCTTCATTCTGCATGATCATGTGCTCACTGGTTGCCATGGTGACTAAGTGCTTGACTCCTCCTCCCTGGATGACTGTCCTAACAACATCCTGAAAAAGCACATTAAAAAAAATGTCAAATTTAACAATCAGTCCAAATGAGCCCAAAATATTTGCTTCAAACCAAAGTGGCCTTGAGACCTTGCTCTTGCTGTGTCGGATGAGAGCGGAAAGAAGCCTGTTGGACTCGCCCATCACCCCAGCGTGATCTTTGGCTTCGCACCACTCCACCAGCCGCTCCACCAGTTTCCCGTTGGTGCCAAGCTGGTCCGCTGCTTCCACTGCAACAAATATTGAGCAGGATTTTCACGACCACTTGCTCTATACGGAGATCCCCCAAGATAATCGCGGCCTTGCTGTGTTGCTACGACAGGAAAGGATGAGAAGACTTCTACCTTGTGTGTCAATGAGCATCCGTAAGGTCCCCAGAAGCTTAAACTGGACAGGCGGCATCTCAGACTGCAAGAACTTCAACACCACATCTGCAACTCCAGCCGACAGCATCTTGGATTTGTTCACAACTGGCGGGACATGACAAACAACATGATCGCGGTGGAGTCTTGGCCCTCCTATGAGGAAATACACCACACGACTAAACTATACGTTTATATAAACGGCCGGTCAGAAAGCTTGGACCTCAGCACGAGAGAGTGTGTCCGAACTAAGATTCGGCTCACCGGGTATGGCCAGGTTCCGAAGGGCACTGAGAGCCGCGTGTTGAACTGTGACATTGCCTTCGTCAATGTGCCGATCCAACAGCTCCAAAAGCATCTCCACGATACCAGTGTCCACCATGTGGATGCAATTGCCATCTGTCCGCAGGGTGAAATTAAACAACGGGTTTGGGGTTCGAATGATCACAATCATGGAACAAACCGGCATCTTAGTCAGTCTTACCGTTGCGGGCAAAATTAGCAATGGCAAGCGCACCAGCCAGTTGCAACTGGTGGTTGTGCGACGGGATCCAGGAAAGCACCCTCTGGAAGACACTGCCCTTCCCTCCCTCAAACAGCTTCTGCATGGACTCATCTGCACAGACGGTCAAGAATTATTAACAGGGATGGAGCTGGAGCGCAGATGTAAAAAGTGACTTTTTTACCTCCGAGCAGCAGGAGCACCATCAGGTCAGAAGCTGTCTTCAGCTGGGCAACATCCTCTTCCCGCTTGCTGTCTACAGTCTGGCCCACCACCTCCAGGAGACATTCCACCAAGCCCGCCTCCACCATCTGCAACTTGATCACATCTGGACAGGAGCGAAGGGCAAGGATATAGATGATGTGAAACATTAGCACGGAACAATATCATTTGCTTTTTCTAACTCAAATAATTATACCCTTTCTACTATTATTAATAATATTTAAAAAATATAATACTAATAGACAAAGCACTCAGAAATGCTTATCTAAGAAAAAAAAAAAAAAAAGGAGGAGACAAATATGGCATATTACCATTTTCTGCAAGAGGAGCCAGGACCTCAAATATCATTTCTCTCTTTTCATGCTCCACTTGTTTCTGGAAAAGGCGCACGAGTTCCTCGGCGATGTTGGTGGAGGCAAACTGCTCCTTGCTCGACTCTGACAAGAGAACAGAAGCTGTTTCAAAAATTGCAAAGGACGTCATCTCCGTGTAGAGCTTCAATAACCATTTTACAATCCACATTTGTCTGAGCGATTGCTTTCGTGGCTTGGTCAGTCATTCTTAATAAGCTATTTGAGGGTTATTTTAGCCATTTACGGAGTTACTTCAAAAGCAAACTCGAGTTTGTGTCTGAACGCAATCAAGTCCGAAGCACGTATGCAGAACAGATGGATGGCACAAAATTTCAAATTTCTTCCTGGGTGCGGGCTAAGCGCTCACCGAGCTCGGCTAAATTCCCAAAGGCGATGAGACACATTTCCGTCAGGGCGGCGTTGTGGGAATGGATGCCGAGCAGCTTCACCAGAGTGGGGATCACGCCCATGCTGATCAGCTGGCCTTGTAGGGAATCTAGAAGGGAACGTAAAATCGGAAAGACAATTTGTTAAAACTATTACGACTGTTCAGGACGCCATTAAAGGTTGTGAACACCTTCAACACATCTTCCACCAAAAGGCCCCAAATGGGTCGCAGGTCCATTTTTTATTGCCTCGCTGTATGTTATTGATTAGTTTGTGAAGTCTATATGTCGATCTAATTTCAGAGGTGAAACTGGGGGGGGGGGGGGAAATAGCAGAGCATGGCAGAAAGATGAGAAGAGTGAAAAACGGCTGAGCTTTTTTGGTTTGGTTTTCGTTTTGATGGCGTACAGGAGAAGACCGGCGTATTAGATGACGGTTGTTCTGATGGTCATTACCATTATCATTGCTATAGTTCATCAGCATGCCACAAAAGACTGTCAAGAGCTTCTCATTTTCCGGCTCTGTATTTTGGGAGAGAGTTTTAATGTGTTCAGCTACTATCTGAGCCCCTCCTGCCAGGTCAACTGCACTCCTGCCCTCATCTGCAAAACAAAAGAGGCCGGGACAAATAATCAACCACAAAGGGGGAAAAAAAAATAATAAGGAAAAGAACCACTAGATAGAAAAAAAAAAACGAAAAAAAAAAAAAACACGGAGTTATGTATTGTTCTATTCATACGCTATCGCTGTAGCGTAATACAGTCAGTCAAAAAATATTTTTGTTGTTAATGTCTTGCGCGATTAGTGTTTGTCAAACATTGATGATGCACACTCCTGACAATAACATTTTTTAGTCACTAATAGTACAGAGAATGATACTTCTGACTTTTATTTTGATCCGATTTTTAGCTAGGACACCTCAGACACTGCGCTAGCTCATGTAGCTTGCCTAATTTTTCGAGCAATCATCTGCAAGTGAAGAGCAAAAGTCCAAACGATAATTCCAGAAATTCTTGTCATTAAATGTGCATTGTTGTTGATTTCAATATTAATGTGAGGAATATGCATACTTCACAATTTAAATGCCCATTTGAGAAACTAAAGAGAAGCTCTATTGTCTTTCCCCAGCACCATTTTAAACAGGAACTGGTTGAGGGACACGCTTCTTTACACTCCCACCATTGAGTCCATAATCAAGCCAAAACAAATGTCACATCCCACGGAATTCCACAGATGAGCGGGCTTTTCAGCACGGAACGCGCCAGAACCGACAGCTGGTATTTAAAGCTCGACAGCAGGCTGCGCTTTAATCCGTCTTTAAAACGTATCAAGTAGTCAAAAATTCAAAAGCAGTTTGCATATCGGAAAGTGTCCAATCCCCATCCTTCAAAGAAGGAGGAAAACAATTAAAAAAAAAAAAAAAAGCAACCATTTAGTATATCAATTGCTGTCTGAATCAGGTCATTTGCATTCCCAGGAAACATTCAATGTTTTATTGTTTTGAAGCAGACTGACGTTTACAGTAACCGAGACGATCTGCGTTACTGACGGCTCTGCTGTCCCCCCCGCAAATGTCACATTCCAAAGCACACAACGCTGGCGACCTGTTGGGCCCTGAAACCCAAAACCAGCTTCATGGGTTCATATGGCAGAGCTACTTACGGCTGTCATAACAGATGTTGCCAAGAGCCCGGCCCGTCTGCAGTAGAATCTCCTGATCGGTGGAGTTCAACAGCTGAATGAGTGGAGGGATGAGGCCAGCTTCCACACAGGGAGTTCGCATGAACTCTAGGGGAGGAAAAGACTGTCAGCGCAAGTCATAAACCAGGGGGGCTCAAACTGAGTGTCATCTAATCTCTGGTTCAAAAATATTACTATAAAATGGCTGCTTCAAAACAAAATGGCTGACTCCCTATATCTTTTTTGCTTGGAGCTGGACCCTCACCATTTTTGGCCACCTCTGCGATGATATTGGCAACTCTGGGTGCGCAGGATGACTGGGGGCTGAGCAGAGTGGCGAGCAGGGGAAGAACGCCCATCTCCTGGACCTTCACACTGGCCTCCGTGGCTACGGGAACCACACCCAGTTAACGGTAACCGTCAGAGCTCGGGTGAACCCGTCTGGAAGAGTACTTACTGTTGTTGAGCAGAGCTTTCAGCAGACAGTCCAGACAGCCATCCACGCTGTCCGAGGCGCTGTCTGTGGACGCCAGTTTAAGTTTCGCCAAGGCGTCACTCAGGTTGTCTGGAAGCAAAAAGTTTCCACTGAGTGATGGCTGTATTCAGAGATTCCTACCCCATCGCACATTTTACTGCAGCACAGACATGGTATCTATAAATCTAAAATGCATTATTATGTTTAATAACACAATTGTGGGAATTGAACATACGGCACAGTCAGCAGTTTTATTTCAATATACATGATATAGAAATATGGATGTACAGTAGTGCTTTGAAATCCGAGTTGAATTCATTCCCTGACTACGTTTGTAACTCAGAACACTCGGACAGTATCTCAATTCATCTTTTCTCACGGAGATGACTGCATGTAATTTAAAAAAAAAAAGAAAAAACACTCCAAAAACGAGAACCAACCCGTGGCTGCCACCAAGCCTTACCACAATGGCTTTTCAACAATAAATGCGCAAGGGTGAGTTGGTGACCGTAACTTATTAGTGACTGTCTAGTTCAGTTGCTGGTTCTGACTGGCAGCTAGTATGTGGCCCTACTTTACCGGAGCCCTGACCTAAATGAAGAAGGGGAAGCTCCAGTGAAGTAATATGCAGCCGGGGATTGTGTTGCGTAACAGCTGTAAAGATGAAGGAGTGCCATCTGCACCATCAACGGCGCAGCCGGCGGTGCCATTTCGGAAGATGGAGCCCACACCCAAACCTCCCGAGAAGCACTATTTACTGCCGTTGCAATGCAGCATCCTAATCACACATACAAGACACCCCCGCCCGCTAGGCTGCCATTTCCCCACCGCGTCGCTAATAACATAGCAACAGTGACAGGGGCTGTAATGACGTCATTATTAACAAATACCCGCCAAGGTGAATTAGATTGATAGGCTAGCTTGTTAGCTTAGCCGTCTAGCGACTCACCCATCTCGACGGGATGCTGCACCGGGAAAGAGACGAACGTGGGGGGGTGTGGAAGCTCTCCAGCTCGTCGTCGCGGGGTCTATTGAAGGCCAGCTCCCCCCGCGCATACACATACGCGCTGCTGATGCTGCTCCTGCGTCTTCTTCTTCTGCTTCTTCTTCACGCCACGCTTATCTTATCCAGACAACGTCTTCGCTGATGTGGCGCGTGAGCTAACCAGTTAGCAATCAGCCAACCCAAGGGTAATAATCTGCGATTCGCTGTTGCTATACGATTAACTTCCTGTCATTGCCACCCCAAGCCAAGAGTGGAGTTTTTTCTTTTTTTTTCTTTTTTCCAGTAAGAGCGTCCTTTAAACTAAAGTACGGTGCCACTGATGAGTGTGAGCTCGGCAGGTAAGAGAAGTTTTCCGGATAAGCTTTCACAATAAAAAGGCGCAGGCACTCCCCTTCAAAGTGAAGGCGGTGATAAATCGGTAAGTAAACACTTCCGTCTTGCCTTTCAAAATAAAACGTCAACGACACTTGAGAAACGCATCAAATGGCAACGGAGATTTTTTTCTTTTTCAAAATATTCATACATCCACATGATTAACGTCTGTAATGATGTGTTTCAAATCAAGTAAATTGGTAAAATCTTTTGTTCTTAACTTTCAAACATTTGAAAATCTAATCTTTATCAGCAGGTACTGATCAGATGAAATTCACGTGATTGGTCCTAATTTCCGATCAAGTCATTGTGATTGGGTCAGGACTACCCTATTTCATTTCATTTATTCGTCTTTATTCTCGTAACAGTGCAAAATTGTTGTCAAACATTTCTTCGATTTTATTGTATAAATTGGTTTTCCCCTATTTATACTACAATTTAAATCGTTGCCCTGTCTTACAGTTTTAATCTTGTGAAACTAATCATCTCCTCGTAATATTGCACTTTTAATCTTCTGTAAAACTGCAAAATTTCCCCGTCTTCATGACACATTAATGTCACAATCCGGGTTTGTTGATGCTCTGCTTTTTTCCGTTGCAATTTCCTTAGAAAATACTGTCGGGCGTAGTCTCGTGAACCAGTAACTTTTATCACGTGACTTTTCGATGTTTGCGCTTCCCTCGGGCTTGTGTGCTCTTTTCTCGTCAATATTTCATAAGTTGCTTTTACCAGGTTTTTACCCCACCCTACCCTTAGTATTGTTAACACCTTATACTCAGATTTTTTTACGACCGTTTGCTTTCCTTTTAAGATTGCGTTTTTTCTCGGTATATTCTTTTTTTTCCCTCCCGTTTTGTTATGTGCAGGTTAATGTTTCCCCCCATTAGTCATCACCGTGACCCTTTTGTGTTGGATTCTAATTTCCAGTAGGGGAGGCGAAAATGTCTGGGGCACCTTGCTCTCCATCTTTCCTGTTTCGCGCGCGCACGTAGCCGTCCTTCCTCACCCCCTCCCTCCCTCCCTCCCTCCCTCCCTCCCTCCCTCCGTTTCTGGCCATCAGCAGCGTCTGACGCGACGCAGCAGAGCCTCATCTGCTCGTGACATTCTGGCTTTTGTGTCCCAGCGAGGAAGGGGGGAGACCTTCTTCGTGGACCACCATGGACATGATGGGCGACAAAGAGCGGCGACGCCTCAGTTGCAAAGGCTTGCTGAAGAAGAACTGGCTGCTGATCGCCACAGTGGTATCAGTGCTGCTCGGTATGCGTGCATGTGCATCCATCTCCATTTTATCCTTCAGCCTCTTTTGCGGTGCACGCCGAGAGCATACGTGATGCTTTAAATGAAGGGTGGGGGAGCCTTTTCCTCATCGGGGGCCATCCCAAATGTATAAAAATAAAATAGGATGCAACCATTCAAGCAGCACTTGTGTATTCTACGGTGTGGTTCCATCTTGATTTGACTGCATGCCACCAATTCCATTTGCAAACAATAAAATGAGCACAATAAAGCCCTTATCAGAATAAAGTCAGAATCTTTAGTCATTTGGGACTTGATTCATGTAATATTACGACATCTGTTGACATATTATTACGTTATTCTCGACGTTTTGACTTTTTGCTGAGCTTTTATTTTCGTGACATAATGTCATAAATTCATCGTCATAACATTCAATCTTTTTTTGTAATATAACTTTATTCTCATAACATTGCAAAGATCTATTGTAATATGTTGTCTTTTGTTGCAATGTTCTCGTAATATCGCACCTTTATTCTTTTAGCAATACAAAATGTTTTCGTATGACCTTAGTCTCGTAACATTACGGCTTTTTCAGATCTTTCCGTTTTTATTCTTCCAAAATTGCGTCTTTATTCTTCTTAGAATGTTTCGACTTTGTTTTTGTACAACTCTATAACTATTTTCGTAACTCAGAAGATTACCTCTTTATTCTTCGGATTTTCTCACAAAATTACTGTCCATCTTTATTCTTAGAACATGACTTTTTTTTATCTCATAAAATAATCCCTGTAATACAATGACTTTATCGTACTTCACTCTTGCCACATTGCGGATAAAGTGTTTTAAAGTCTCGCGAGATTTGTTAAGGCCTTGTGTGCTTTTGTCATTTATAATGGTTGCGTTCAATCAAACTGGCGTTATACGAGCCATATGCGGTAGTTACAATCAATGGCTAATAGCTGAGTTGAGCCTTTTTTTAATGAGGACACAACTCTTGTACTGTATGTGGCATACCATTAGAGCGTCTACCTCCACAATTGTTTTGTTGTTGCAATTATGTCCAGGGATCAGTCTGGGAGTTGCCGTAAGAGAGTACGCCTCTCTGTCCCATCTGCACAAGCAATATTTCGGCTTCCCGGGAGAGATTCTGATGCGAATGCTAAAGCTGGTCATCCTCCCGTTGATCATTTCCAGCATGATAACAGGTAAAAACACGTGACACAAATTGTGTGAGCTGTATGTTACAGGATGTGCGTCACGTGCACAGGGGTTGCTGCCCTGGACTCGGAGGTGTCGGGCAAGATCGGCCTGCGAGCTGTCATTTATTATTTCTCCACCACGATTATCGCCGTCATCCTTGGTGAGTTCAATGCGCATGTGTTTTGAAATACACTTGGGCAGTAGCGGGTGATCATCAAGCGGACCTTTCCCCGCATCATCTTGAGAAGCTTGTTTGTTATTTTGAACAAAAACTGCAACGTCAAGGCTTAATGTGACTTTGACACTAAGCAAGTAAAAAAACAAAAATTAATATTAGATATATTTTTAGTATAAGATGTGGGCCACTAAAAAATGGAGGCCGTGCCACTTTTGGCCCCCGTGCCGTAGTCTGGACACCTTTTTTTGGTCAAATCAAAATAGCTGATGGCATCCCTTGTGGACCCTTGGCAGGCATCATCCTAGTGATGACCATCAAGCCCGGAGTCTCTCAAACGGCGCAGCACATTGACAGAGCCGGAACCACGCCCAACGTCACCACCGTTGACACGCTGCTGGACCTCCTCAGGTGTGTCATTGAAATATTTCTGTTTGCATTATAACACATCTCTAACCGTCATTTCTGATCAACAGAAATATGTTTCCGGAAAACTTGGTGCAAGCTTGTTTCCAGCAGGTAAGCCAAAATACACCAGCGGGTGGCCCTCAGGTCACATGACGCTAACAAGTCTCTCACTTTAGTACAAAACCAAGCGCAAGGAGTTGGAGCCACCTCAGAGGGTACCGGTCGCAGGTACGGACATTCCTCCTGTAACAAGTACGGACGTTCCTCCTGTCGCGACCACTGTCTTTGATGCCGTGGAGGTAGGCAACTCTTATAATTTATCGTGACATTATTATTTGAAACGTGAGCTTTACAGATACCACATATCTGCCACATATTTGATAGTATTTACATTTATTTCCATCAGCAATTTATGGAATTTGTTCCTGGACAAGACCTGGATAATTTGTTTTAATGTGGCCCTTGAGCACAAACATTTGCGCAGGTCGAGGTGTAGCCTAAATCCATTTTTCCAAGTCAAAATGTTTTTTCTTTGAGGTGCAGCCTGCATGGGAAGCTAGCATGCTTGGGGGCGGGGCAAATCTGTTAATTCACTTTATTAGAGGAGATATGGAAATGTGAATAAACTGCCTCCTTGTACTCACTGTGGTCAGAACATCACCATAGACTACAAAATCAGCGGGACGTATTCGGACGGAATCAACGTTTTGGGTCTCATCGTGTTCTGCGTCGCGTTTGGACTCGTCATCGGGAAGATGGGCGAAAAGGGACGCATCCTTCTGGAGTTTTTTGATGCCCTTAACGATGCCACCATGAAACTGGTGCATATAATTATGTGGTAGGTGGTGCGCCATCAGTAAATATCATTTTGATTTTGAAACCATTTGTGTTGAATTGAATTTAGGCAGAATTTGAAATAAATGGCAACGGGATCTCTGATTGGCTTGCTAATAGCCAATCAGAATGATCGATTGTCACAGACATCATCTTGCATCCTGGTACCATTCACTATCTGTTTTCTTCAGCTACATGCCAATCGGGATCCTGTTCCTAATCGCCGCCAAGATCATCGAGGTGGAAGACTGGGAGATCTTCCGCAAGATGGGTCTTTATATGGTAACGGTGCTGAGCGGGTAAGCCGGGCTGGATTTATACTTGACATTTGGGCCAATTCTCCCGTCCAGTGGCCACAGATAAGGCAAGGACATTTTGAAACTGCTCAACCTGCACATAGCGTAATGAAAGCTATAAGATCACACCTGTAAATCTAAGTAAGGGTCAGTACATTCTCTGCGGTAAGGTCTCAAGAAGGATACGGTTACATACTTCGACCATTATCCAAGATCAGTGGCCTTGTTTTGCTGCATGCTTGGAATGGGCAAAAGGAAGTCGCATCAGCCACCATGCGCCGTTGTTCTCGCCGTAGACTCGCCATCCACGCCATCGTCTGCCTGCCCCTCATCTTCTTTGTCATCGTGAGGAAGAATCCGTACACATTCACGCTGGGGATGGCGCAGGCCCTTGTGACGGCCCTGATGATCTCGTCCAGGTATTGTTCTCTTCATTCCCCTTCTACCTTCTCGGACGGCTTTGGAAGAGGATAAAGAATACGTGCCGGTCTACATGTGTCGCTGCATCATTTGTGTTCTAATATCCGTTGCTTAAAGCGTTATACCTATCCATGCTAAGTGTTAGCCTGTCAATGGCTTTTCCCATTGTTTTAGCACTAAGCTATGGAGCTATGTGGTTGCACATCCAAAAAACGTGCCCGATAGCAGTGTTGCGGTAGGTGAACGTCGGTGACTCGATAATGTGTTGCAGCTCTGCCACCCTGCCCGTCACCTTCCGTTGCGCTGAGGAAAACAACCACGTGGACAAGCGCATCACCCGCTTCGTCCTCCCCGTGGGGGCCACCATTAACATGGACGGCACGGCGCTCTACGAGGCCGTCGCCGCCATATTTATCGCGCAGCTCAATGACTACGCCCTGGATGTGGGGCAGATTGTCACCATCAGGTATCATGCAAGCTCACCTACTGTAATCTCAGCTGCCCCATGTGACATGTTGTCGCTTCTTCCTTGTAGCATTACCGCAACTGTGGCGAGTATCGGAGCTGCAGGCGTCCCAAATGCGGGCCTGGTCACCATGGTAATAGTTTTGACAGCCGTCGGACTACCTGCCAGTGATGTCACGCTCATCGTCGCTGTGGATTGGTTGCTGTAAGTGATACGTTTCCATTCAGCTCGCCTGGGAACTGCTTATCATTATCATGTGTCCACTGTATAGCGGCAACAATTAGCATTTTATGACACCATTTCTCTGCCACGAATAAGACGAAACGTTTTATTTGAAAAATACTCCAGTTCATAAGTGAGCCGTACGTGTGGTTCTGCCGCAGAGACCGTTTCCGCACCATGATCAACGTGCTGGGCGACGCGTACGGCGCCGGCATCGTCCAGAAGCTCTCCAAGCGCGAACTGGAGAGGATGGACCTGATCTCGGACGTGGATGTGGCAAACCCCTTCGCCTTGGAGGCTACGCCCGACGGCGACGAGTGCGACAAGAAATCCTACGTCAATGGGGGCTTCTCCGTCGACAAGACGGACGCCATCTCCTTTACCGAGACGTCACAGTTCTAGAATCCCCCACCCTCCTCTCCCCTGACCCCGCCTGAAGAAAGTGCCATATACTCCGAGGGGTAATACCTTCTATCAGCACCTATCATCAGCAATAGCAGCTTCCATTCATCATCACTGACATTTACTACTGATTTCAAGTGCTTCCTTTTTACACTGAAATGATACATTTATACTCCAGGAAAAGTCCTTTAGTGGGTGGATGGATGGATGTATGGATGTATGGATGGATGGATGGATGGATGCGAGGTGTGTTTATTGAGCAGCGACATTCCACAGCGCAGCTTTATTTGCTTCTGAGTAGAAATGCACGGCTCCTATTAACTATTTGTACAGAATGTTACAACTGTGCCAAGCCTGTGAAGAGGTGAGTTGACTTGAAGGTTCGAGTCGTGAAACACTGTGAACTTTGGCCGCATAATAAGCGTACCGCCCTGTTCTCGAGAGAATTTAAGCCCAACGCGGGGAGGGGGGGGGTGACTAATTGCGATATTACGAGGGGAAATGATTATGAGATTAAGGTGGTGAGAAAAAATGTTGAAGGGGTCATATGAGGGGGGGAAAAGTCATAAATTCAAGTTGTAAAGGCAAAAGTTGTAATTTTGCGTCAAATTTGTAATGTTGCAAGAATGAGATGTGATATCGGAACAAGTCCAACTGTTGCGAAAAAGTCGTAAGGTTTGAAAAAAGCGGTAATATGAGAGAAATGTTGTGACGTCACGGGGAAAAAAAAAGGATTATTAAGGTCCCGATAGAGAAAACCATCAATGTTGCAAAAAAAAATTGTTAATGAGAGAAAGATTGCTATTTTTTAATGAGTCAAATGCTATGAGGAAAAAGATTAAGAGTGGAGTATTACAAAAAACAGTGTTAGTATTCTGTAAGGGGGGAAAAGTCAGACGGAATGTTGCCAAGTTGTGATTTTACAAGGTGGGGGCGGAATTGCAACTTCAGAAATGACGGTCGAGAAATTAGTCGGAAAAAATGGCAGCGTCGTGTGAAAAAGAAAGAAAGTGGCATGTTATAAGAAAAAAAAACCAAATAGGAATTTTTAAGACTTGCTTTGAAGAAAATACCATATTTATTGTAAAGAAATATATTAATATTGTACTACACGACACTATTTAATAATAAAATCAAAATGTTCATAGGCAATGCAATGAGAATGTGGGAATGTTATTAGGAAACAAAGTGCATTTTCAAGGTGATTTATATTTACGAAAATTCAATATTTTGCTAATATTGTCCTATACTTGAATGCTATCATATTCAAATTATGTGCAGAATACAACATTATATCAAATGTAGTAAATTCTCCCGAGAACAGGCTTCTTGAGTAGTGTCTTGTATTTAGGCTGTTACAAACTCGATAAGAACTTTTTTTTGTGTGTGTGTGTGTGTGTTGTTGTTGTAAAGCAGCCAAATTACGCACACGCACACCGAGGAGACCAACGTACTGTACTCTATGCTCTTGTGACCTCCAGTCAGCTTTCCAAGTGTCACTCCGAGACACGACTTAATATCCTCTAACGCATTTTTGCCATCGAAAGCAGGACAAGGTTCTTCGGAGCAAACGTGGCTGGAGTGCTTGATGATTTTGTCGATTCATGTATTTGCTGTCCAGTATATGAATAAAAACAAGTCGCTTCCAAAGCACAAATGACTATTGATTGTTGCCAAACGGGTAATTCGCTGGGTTCTGTTATTTACGAGGTGGTACGGGAAGAAAAAAAGCTGACGGAAATAGAAGCCCGCTTCAGCACATCTCGTGCAATAGATCCCAATGTTCTTCTCGTAGCCGCTGATGTACGGCCGTGGACACTCGCTTCGCCGTTGGCCGTTAATGGCCTTGCCTTGATTTAACGCGAGTGCGCGCGCTTAGCCAGGCGCCGCGTGAAAAGTCAATGCACCTCCAACATTGCTTGTAGCCGATCCTTCCACAAGAGCTTATCGACTCCAATGTTGTTAAATTATGAAGAAAAAATAAATAAATTACATTTGCAAAGTTGTGCTACGACAAATTAAAAATTAAGATAGTAATAAATAACTTTATACGCGCTAAAAAGAATGATTACGTGTCATATTTAATCTGAGATATACATTTTAATGTTTATTTTAAAAATATCTTGACTTTTTAAGCACATTAGGTTTTGGAGAATTTTTTTTTTTTGTACTTTTGACCTATAAAGCTTGCGCAATACAGATTTGACCAAGTTATAGCAATGAAATTTCAGGAGAAAAGTCCACCTTTTGCTGAGCAGTTTACTTCCAGACCTGATTATAATATTGTCAAATTTTTTTGCCCAGTGTAATTTGAGCAAAAAAAAAAAAATTGATTCCAAATTAATTTGAAGAGAATCAAACTGTAATGTCAGCAAATACATCAATTGTAATTTCACAAAAAAAGTTTTTCAAGAATAAAATCATTATACCATGAACCTCTTTGTTTATTTGACAAGTGGGAATAAATGGCCATTTATTCTAAAACAAAAAATATTTTACAAGAATAAAGTTGTAATATTGCAATTTCATGAGAAATGGATAAAAGGAAAATTACTTTAAGAATAAAGTTGTAAGATCACGAGCATTTTTTAAAGAATGAAGGCGTGTTATGAGCAAAAAAGTCATTCTACAAGAATAAAGTCGTAATATCAGAAAATTACACAAATCTTTAGAAATAGAAAATTTCCCACCTCAATAATCCAACTTCATTCCTGCAAAATGACAACTTTGTGTTTCTAATATGTCTGTGTAGCATTTTAATAAACATCTACACATTCATGATGTCATCCCATTGGATTTGAAATCAATTTGGCACATTCAAAAAGCAAAATTCATAATATGGAAATAAAATGCCAAGTTAACTAAGGAAAGAAAAATAAAGCTTTCAATAAATAAATTATCCGGTAGCACAATCTCGGGGCTCACTTGTCGTTTGGTTGGGGCTCCTCAAGGTCCGAGTGCTCCTCTGGTTGGTCCTCTTGGCCATCCCCGTCCGGGTCTGCCGACCCCGAAGTCACGGCCTTGGCTCCTTTCCTCGGAGGTAGTACGGAGAAGAATGCGTCCTGCCAGCTGCCTTTCTCCACATATGCCAGGATGATCTCGAACACTGACGGGGGAAAAAACACAAAGCATGCAAATCCTGACAAGACAAAACTAAGAATGGGAGAACATTTCAATACCGTGATTGACTGCCAGAACTTTGCGACTGTTCATCTGGACGAAGCTGTCGAGGGGAAGCTGGGCGTGACAGAGTCCCAGATTCTGGGCCCGCTCCATTGTTATTCCCTGCAAAGTCAGCACAGAGACAGAAATGAAGGTGGGCAGGGAAACGCACCTTGAGGAACACCTCGGATATTATCCGCGACAGCTTTTGCCGCATGCGATCCAGACCTTGTGATGATTGTGGTCCACCAGCCCGCCAATCACGTACGCCTTTTTGGGGTCCAGTTCTTTCAGCACATTGGGGGAGTCTGACGTCAGGTAGACCACATCCTCCTTAGCCAATACTTCACTGTAGTGCTCCAATTTAATGTGGATATCCTGTGCAAACAAATTACAAATAAATACTATATCAAAAAAAAAAAAAAAATGGAATTACTTCTTCTCATGAAACATCTATTTTTTGAGAAATATTCAGAAATGTCTATTACGTTTTTTGTCATAATATTGAAGAGGTGTGCTCACTTTCCAGTTGATCCATCCTTTGTCTTTTTCATCCATACTCTGTTTGAGTTGTCCTCCAAGGCTTGTCAGATAAAACTGGACAAGAGAAACAAAAAAGTTGTCTGTAGTCCTGAATTGGATAAAACACATGGTTTCCTTTGATGCATTCAGTGCAGCGCGTTTTTAATCATTTGAACCAATCGTTACAAACATGCTGGCTTTTTTTTATTCAATGCCCGTTGTCTCTTCTGGAATAAAATCTGACAAAGTGAGCGGCAATCCACCTGGACTGGATGAGAGGCTCGTCTGTTTTCAGCATAGCATCTCTGGATCTGCTTGTGGAGCTTGTGCACATCCTGAGGAGAGATCAACTGAGAACTGGGACGGAGATGTTGGAATGGATCCAGTTTACCTTGGTTAACATGAGGTCGTCAAAACTGCAGTCCACCACCAGCCTGAGCGAGGTGGGCGTCACCTCTCGCCGTGGGCGCTTCTTGGCCCCGCGGTCTTCACCTTCATTCTCTTGATGATTGTTTTGCCTCTGGATCCGCCGCTGCTGCTTCCTCTCCTTGCGCTTCTGCCTGTACCACGACACGTCGTTAATCAGGCAGCAACATGATCTCTATGTAAGAGAAACTGAATCTGTAAAACTCACTATTTGGTTTAATCCAGGTACAATTTCATTTAATTATTTTTGCCACTTATAATATGATAATAGATTGTCTTCTTACTTTCTCATCTCCCTCTCCTCCTCCCATTTTTGCTGTTTTAGAAGCTTCTTCCTTTGCCTTTTGGACAAAGGTTGCTTCCCGGTGGCTTCTTCGTCTTCTTTGTCAACCTCCACTATATTATTTTTGAGAACATTATGATTATTTTGGATTTTGTTGTCATCGGTCTTCACGCGGTCCTCATCATCCATTTGTTAATTTAAACGTTCTACCGCAAAACGCGCAAAGTAAACGACTCAGCAGTGTTACTATTTGATTATTTTAACACCCGCATAAAGAATAAAGTATGTTTAAATACAATCATGAATTCAACGAACGATTGTAATCAGAAGTAAATTATAACGCGTAAACAAGCACGTCAACGTTCTTCAGAGTTTACACATGGCGGCGCGTAATTTTGACGTCATTTAACTGCGCCTGGTGCGTTCAAATGCCTCCGTTCACCTCACCGTCACTTTTTCTCAGCCATTTAAACGTCATTTAATTGACATTTTCTTACACAAGGTGGGCCAAACTTTCTTTTGGTTATATTTACACTATTTCAATTACAAATTACATTAGTTTCAAAACTGCGTTTCAATTAAGGTTTAGTGTCTTAATGGGGGATGTCAACAGTTTATGTTAGGATTCGGAGTTACTAAACCAAACTAGCTTTAGCCTTTTAAACATGGGTTAAGGGTGAAAATGATGGTTTCAAGGCTAATTTTGAGGTTTATAGATCGAGGTGCGATCATTCCATTTTCAGTCTTCCCCTTTTATAAACCATCCCTGTTTTCACCTTTTGTCTTTGTTTACATACTACCACGAATATATCGCTTTTTCTTTCCTTCCTTCCACTCTATCTGTGATACAAATTGTTTGCTCCATATTATCCTTACTTAGGATCGTCGTTCCTTCATGCATCCTTTCTTTTACACATCCTTCTTTCCTACAATTCCTAATTTTTGCCACCTTGTGACTTTGTTCTTATTGTTGCAATATTTATAGACCTAGTCTAAAACAGTAAAAAAAATCACGTTGATTCTTTTATTTTAATCACAATCACTTTAAATAGTTTATTTCTTACACCGTCTAAAACCTTTTTAAAAAACTGTCACTTTTATTTAAAAAAAGGAATACAATTTAAAGAATATTTAGTATTTATTTCTATTAAATTATTCGACTCTCCATACATATATAGGAATAGGACTGTACGTGTTTCGTTGTAATATAACTGATTTTAATATAGGAGCTTAACAGATTTTTGTTGGCGGTGTGCCGCGAGATTTTTTCCAATGAAAAGGTGTGCCGTGATTGAAAAAAGGTTGGGAAACACTGTTCTATCTTACCCTCCTACAGTCCTTCTTTCCATCATCCCTCCATTCCATCCATAGCCTTTTAATGTTTTCATTCTTGAAGTCATGTGTATTATCTAACCTGGATGATGACATTTAGAAGTATTTTTCCCAATATTTCCATGTTAGTGTTCAGAAAAACACTTAAGCACACATCAGGAGTCATTGAGCAGTAAGAAGGAATGGAAAGGATGAAGTGTTGCTTAGTCAGCGAGGCGGCGGCCAACTTGAACACAACGCACTCACGCTTCTCTTATACAATCCACCAGTCACAGCTTGTATGTACTGGACAGTTGCCATGACGATAGACGCCATCAGTAGAAACAGGAAAATAATTGATCGTCCATCATCAAAAATCCTCACTATATTACACTTTTTGAAAATATTTTTTTTAATGCAATTTTGCAATTGGTATTGAGGACACTTTGGATGCTTTTGCCATGTGTAACCATTTATGGGCTTTGTAGCTTCTTAAAAAGATCCCAGGGCTATGTAACTAACAACAAACAGATGTTTTGATGCATCTTTTTATATTTAGAGACAATTGTTCTCGTCTGTCTAAAACTTTCCTTTTCCATATATGGTGTGGGTGCCTAAAAGTTTTCCAGTTAGATAAGAAATGATCCCATTGGGACTATTTGGGGGTTGCCAAATGTCTGCCCCCCCTCCCACAGAGAATGGAAAAATCATGCTGCTTCCCGTTTCTAACCAGATGCTTGGTGAGTAGCATGATAAGGAATGCTAGTATTCCCTTGAAATTATGTTCTTTTAATGTGTCACCCTCCAGAGATAGCTCAAATGTATGACTGTATTAACGATAAACTAAATAACACATTTTTTTAGGTGCGTGGGGTATGCATAAAATAGCATATGACGAGAATGAAGTTGGAATTGTACCTCGGGGAAAAAGTTGTAATAATATCTGTGGAAAAAACGTGAAAAAATACGTTGCGACTCATGGGGTTAGTACGTTGTTAGGAAAAGCTGGCCATCGTCAATCCGGTCAAAACCAGCTAGCAAAGTTGAAGAATTCATGCCGACTTATGTATTTGTGTGCTTGTGTATTTTTAAACAAATAAAAATTTATTTCAATACCTTCAGATCCGAGTTTCATTTGTTCCGTTACTACTACCACTAATTCTGCTACTGCTTCTACAACACATTAAGTTGCTGTCATATTAAAATCATTTTTCATAGAGATGAAAGAATTTAGGCCTAAAAGTATTGTTATATTATACGTCTACATGTGTTGCTGCATAGTATGTGTTAAAATCAAACAACACTCAAATTGATGCTAACCATTAGCATGTCAATGTGATTTTCCATCACGTTAGCATGAAGCGGCAGTTTTGAACACAGCTTGTAATTATCTTTGTTTTCTGTCGGTCGGTTTGATCTGTCAATCATATGCACAATTGCGATGTCGTAATGCAAGATCATGAGTTGGCATATATTTTTCCGCCTTTGGCTTGACTGAAGCGTCATTCGACGGCTTCCCGGTGCTGACGCAGTCAATGTTGTGTCAATCATTTTTTAGTTTTTTTTACATTACGTTGAGCAGAAAGAATGAATTTGGTTGTTAGTAAAACAAAAAAGATCTGGAATGATCTAGATGTTAGACTATTCCCACAATTTGGGTATTAGTAAGCATCAAAGTATTTTTGTTCATTGTTATGGCATTGATCATAGCAAAGGGCGCACTTTCCCCTTCTAGGGACAGTGACTTTCCAGCATACCAGAAGTGTGTGTGTGTGTTTTGTTAGCAGCGAAGAGAAAACACCAAAGTGACTTTTTCCACTCACTAAATAGAAAGGAGGAAGACGTGGGCGGATGTGTCAATGTGTCAGTGTACGAAAAGGAAGCCTTTCCAGACAGTGCCAAATGACATCATCATCACAAATAACCTCTGTGTGCACAAGCGAGGGGGGTGAGGCTTCAGACCAGACCACGACTTCGTGCGTATGCGTGGGTGTGCAATGCCTATAAAAGTAAAGGAACTCCCCGAGTCATTTACATTCAAGCAGTAGCCGCAGTAAAGCAGACAGCCTAGTAGACGACAGCCACAAGGTAAGAACTTATTTCGAAATTGTTTGCTGGCTACATTTTTTTTTTTATCCTGCAATGCTTGTCCATTCAAAGAGATTTTCTTTTCTGTTTGAAAACTTGGGCGTGAATTTGAAGGGGGAAAAGCTGCAAGGAGAAAAATTGTAAGAATAAGAAAAAAGGCAATATTGTTACATGAGAAAAAGTTGTAATGTTATTAGAAAATGACATGTTGACCGCGTAATGGAAAAAAAATGCAATTTTGCAATTTTTCTAGAAGAAAATGGGAATTTTACAAGAAAAGTTGTAAAGTTGTAAAACGCAACACGAAAAAGGCTAGAAAAAAAAGTAATTTTCATATCGACAAAGGTTATGGGTAAAATAATTGTATGAGGGGGGAAAAGTCAAAATACTGAAAAATACAAGTTGGAAGCCACATAATGAAGAAATGTCAACTTTTGCAATTTGCTCCGCAATGTTTGCGCAACAGTGACTGGTTACGCAAACACAACCAGGCTGAAAGGTCAGCGGCCAAAAAGCGCACTTGTCTGCTGTCTCAGATGCCAAACATGTGTGAACACGTGAGAACCTTACCGGAAGGGTTGTCATCACTTCAAAAGATTAATTACCATTTTCCATCTTTGAACAATACAGTCGCAAATCGTAATGTCCCGAGCCCCATTTTTCGGAATTTGATTCTCATCAATAATGATGAGAACCAAAACAGAATTATACCAAAAATATTTCTGAGAATAAAATTGTTATTCTAAAAGAAAAATGTTAGGAGGGGAAAAAAAAAAAATATCCTAAGAGTAAAATTCAGCTGTTCATTCTAACAAAATATTTTCTTCGGCAGGATGTTTTGCAAGTACGTAAGCGTTATGCTGATGCTGGCCGTGAGCGGAGAAGTCGTGATGGGCTCTCTGCAGGACAAGCAAAGCGACTTGGGTTTGAAGGTCTTCGGCCACCTGGCCGGAGCTTCGTCCCATCAAAACGTGATTTTCTCCCCGTACGGCGTTTCCTCTGTCCTGGCGATGGCGCAGCTCGGCGCCGCGGGGAACACTCGCAAGGCCATGACCGCCGCCATGGGATTTTCTCTGCAAGGTGACGCCCAGAACATTCATCCATTCATCTTTATTTGGATCAAATATTGTCGGAATCTTTATTTGAAACTTTTGTGAAAATTCCAATGAAAAATATCTCTCTTGCAGAACGAGGAATGTCTCGACAGCAGCGCTTGCTGCAGCGCGACCTCCATGCTGAGGAAGGCTTAGAGATGGCCAGCGGAGTCATGGTGGAGAGGAAGATGAGCCTGGAGAAGGGATACCGCCAGGCCCTGTCCAAGGCCTTCAGGAGTCACCCGCACCAAGTGGACTTCACCAGGCCTGACCAAGCGGTGGACATCATCAATGCCTGGGTCTCCGACCACACTGCAGGTACTGAAAAGTCAAAGTATTACAACCGGCCGTTCAAGAACCAAACCTGTTATGACCGTTGCGGCTGATTTTTGCAGGGGCAATTCCCGAGTTCCTGTCTCGGGGATCTCTGAGCGACGAGACTCGCCTGGTGCTTCTCAACGCCCTCCACTTCCAGGGACTCTGGAAGGTTCCCTTCGACCCCAAGCTGACACACGAGAGGATGTTTCACTGCGCTAACGGCAGCGCCGTACCCATTCATATGATGACACTCACCAACCGCTTCAACTACGGTAATGTCAAAACAGCAGAAAAAAATGACTTGAGTATTTGTATTTCTTAGTTTACAAATATCTCCGACTGCATCCACAGGGGAGTTTGTGACCAGCAGCGGCGTGGACTATGACGTGCTGGAGATCCCTTACGAGAGCGACTCACTGAGCATGCTGCTGGTCTCGCCCTTTGAAGCCGACGTGCCGCTGAGCACGCTTACCGATGACCTGAGTAGCCAGCGGATCCGGCAGTGGAGAGCCGAGCTAAGGAGCGTTCGGAGACAGTTAACCATGCCGAGGTATTATTTCTGACTGTGAGAAATCAAGTTGTCGATTTACAGAAATAAAATCATTTTCATGTCAGGGGGGAAAAAAAACAACGTGTCAGGTTGCGAGAAAAAAGTTAGTCATCTTTTTACGGATTTTTTTTGAAATAATTATTATAAATGTATAAATACAAAATAAATATATGATTAATAATTAATGAAATAATTGGAATGAATACAAATTAATTTCTAATATAATAAATAATTTTTGCTCTTTTTTTCCCAGCTTCTTAGCGTAGAACAAGAAGATGTAATGTTTGTTGCTCTTTGCAGGTTTACGTTGAACTCTGAGGTGAACTTGAAGGCTGCACTCGTCAGCATGGGCCTGGGCAACATGTTCAATCTGGCCACTGCCGATTTCTCCCGCATGACAAGTGAGTCAAACGACAAAACACATTTGACCAGATTGTCCCACAATTGAAAGTATGAAATGAACATTCACTGTCATTAATGGATCGAGAAGTCAAAGATCCATTATTTTAACTGGACTGGCACTTTTTTGAGCAGACGTCTGTATTTTTGCAACTACAGTGTATTTAACGGCTGATTCTTTCCTTTAGCTGACGAGAAGCTATGCGTGTCCAAGGTCCTGCAGACGGTCAAATTTGAGGTCAACGAGCAAGGAACAAAAGGAGCCGCGGCCACAGGTAATGCATTACCTCAATTGCAAATGGGAGAGGTGTTTATTTGTAAACGTTTAAAGATGCACACGTTACGGGGCAACCGCATAGCATTACTCATTTTACTCGATAAAATAAATGATCACGTAAGAATAATGTCATTGAGTACTAGTGGGAATAACATAATTGACAAAAATGGTACAAAGATAAAATGGTAATTTTACAAAAAAAAAAAGGTCACGTTACAATAAATAAGTCCTGACGTATTTGACAAATTATGAGAATAATGTTGCAATTTTATGTAAACAATTTTACGTTAACATTTGTGTGTTTTTTCAGCCGCTGTGCTGTTTTCCCGAATGGCAGTTGAGGAGCTCACTTTGGATCGGCCTTTTCTCTTCTTGATCCAGCACAAACAAACGGGAGCCATTTTGTTCATGGGCCAGTTTAATCATCCCGCTTAAGAAGCCAATAGAACTACTTCCACTGTGCCCGACTACTGCTGGACACCAGAAGAGAAATTTTCAAAACCAGGACTTTACTGACATGAATGACACTGTTGCACTTGCTTTTTCGACTCATTTTCATTCGTTGTCTTGTCGCCATGCTATTTGTATTTATATTGTATTTATTAAAAGATTTATATTCTGTTTTAACTTCCTTTTTTGTGAATTTTGAAAAGTCAATAATTGCAGCCTAAGCCACATTTTTTTTCACCAGGAAATTCGAAAACGCACAAGATTCAATTAACACTTATTAATGAAAAAAGTGGTAACAGTACAAAAGTATTTTTTTAAATATATACTTAAAATAGTGGTAGCATTATGAGAATACAGTATGTGGTTAGAAAAATACTTTATGAGTTTCAAGAATATAACGCAATTTTTATGAGAATAGAACTGCAAGAATAAAGTTTTTATTACATATGGAATAGAAGTGTTAATGTTCAGAGCGTTGGTATTTTGGACAACAAAAAATGATGACAATAAACTTGTTCATGAATTAATTAATAACCAATAATTGTTTGCAATAAAAGTCATACTGTTATGAGAATAAAGTTGTAAATCAACATTTTAAAAATGTGGCAACGTATGAAAAATCCTAATTTTATTTTTAGCGAGAAAAGTTGTAGGCTAATACTTGGTTTAAGAAATGACCACGCCATGTCCCATTGTGCCAAACCTCTAAAGATTTATTCATAATTTTTATTTTAGATTGCTTCTTTTGAAACATGGGTGTTGTTGATTCGGGCAATCAAAACGAAGGGGAGAAAAAAAAAAAGATGATGTGCACTTCCGCCGGCTATCAAACAAAATCCCGCCCTTGCACTCGTTCCACCAATCAGGAAGCGACTTCCACCAGGTGGCCCGGGCTACGCCTGGATAAAAACCTCAGCAGGTGAAATAGCGTCCCGAGTATTTTCGGTCGGGGCGCTAACCGCGGCATCAGACCGAGGAGTCACGGCGGGCAATTTCAGCAAACAGCAGTATGACCGACGCCGACATTGATGCGCAGAGCGCTCCACCTTTGACCACTGTGGAAGACAAGCCACAAGTGGAGAGGAAAGTTTTAGGTGAATCTGCGCGCGTGTGTGTTTGTTGATTGACTAATCACGGCGTGAGTGAGCTCACCTGCATAGCCATTTTTGTAGTCCTATTGTCATGTGCATTTTGGGGGGTACTTGCTGTGCCATGTTGAATGCTCAAGTGCAATTTTTTTTACCGTGTAATTCACCAGTTAAATTAAATTGTGTGTAAATACGCAAGTACTGCTTATTTAGCTTTTTTAAATTTAGAACTTGGATAAGATTTATTATGATTATGTCAAAGCTACTTAGTGAAATCAATGGAAGAGGAAAAAAAGCTCAATAGGATCTGTGAAAATTTCTTAAATATGTCCACTTGGCTGTTATGACCAATCTTTGAGGCTACTTGTGCTGTTGATGATTGTGAGAGTCCTCTTGGTCTCAAGATGTCAAAATGTGAACAGCATGAAGATGTTTAAAGTCAAAGTGAGAACCACTGACTGGATTGTATTGAATGATTAGTACAGAGATTCATTTTAAACATTTTTTTCAAATGGATGGCATAATGCTTTTTCTTTTCTTTTTATGACATTGTGGCCCTTCCCAGTGACCTGCTGTGCACTTGACTTCAAAGTCTTGCTGTTAATGATTGTCTTGTACACACATCTCAATCAATGGGTCATTCCCAAGTAAAATCTCTGCTACCGTGCTAGTTGTTAACATTATTAGTTTTGTGTGTAGATTTTGGTGACTGCTTTTAATCCAATGCTTAAATTGTTTCAGCCACCTTGGTACAAGGGACAGTGAAGTGGTTCAATGTACGCAACGGATACGGCTTCATAAACAGGCATGTTTCTTTTGTGACTCATGAGCAATATCATAAATGGAGGTTGATGGTGATTTGTTATTTTTTCCTCAGAAATGATACCAAGGAAGATGTGTTTGTTCATCAGGTAAAACGAGGTGAACGTTCGGTGTCGGCCGACGTCTTTCGGTGATGCTTGTTGTCTTTTCTCAGACTGCAATCAAGAAAAACAACCCGAGGAAGTTCCTCCGGAGTGTTGGCGACGGCGAGGTGGTCGAGTTTGATGTGATCGAGGCTATCAAGGTAAGCTCTAGCCCCCCAAAAAATTATTGATATTTAAAAAAAAAAAATATATATATATATATCTACCCATTATATATATTTTATTTATTTTTGCGTCTTCCTTCCTTAGGGTTCAGAAGCAGCTAACGTGACGGGTCCCGGCGGGGTGCCGGTGAAGGGTAGCCGCTACGCGCCCAACAAGCGGCGCTTCCGGCGGCGGTTCTTCCCACGTGTTGCCGACAAACCAGCAGACGGTCAGCCCCCCGACGGCGACGAGGAGGGACGCGTCGACGATGGCAAACCCCAACAGCAGCGCCCTAGACCTCGGCGACCGCATCCACAGCAAAATGTAAAATGTTGACCGGAAATTGCTTGACTAAGTTTCTTAGTCTTGTTTGTTTAGTGCTAATCATCATATCGAGTTAGCATGTCTGCATTTTCATAAAGTATTTATTTGGTACCTGGTAACCATTAGCAGGTTGAACCTGGTGAGCCAAAAACCTCAGGAGATGAAACACAAAGACCACCACGACGTCGGTTCTGGCGACCATACCGACGGTAACGTGGCATGTTTGTGTTTTATTTTTTTCTGGCGCTTTGATTATTGATGCATTTTTTTTATCTCGCCGCTTCCAGACCATTCCGTCCACGAACTACTTCGGCGCAGCCCAAGGAAGAAGACCAGAAGCAGCAACAACAGGCGAGTGCACACGAGGAGCAAACCGAGTCGTCAGAAAACAACACAGATGCCGCCGAGGTCCAGAAGCAGCAGCGTCAGTCCAGACGCCGCCGGCAGAGGAACTCTGAGTCCTCGGTCTCCAAAGTGAGCTGGCGTCGAGTAAATGCCGCGTTTTGTTGGGTGCTTACGGGAATTGAGCTTCCGCTCCGCCGCAGAACGGTACTGAGAAGTCTGCCTCGGAACCCGGCACCCCTCCCCAGACAGCCAAGGAAGACGTGAAAGCTAAATCTCCAAAGGGATCCCAAAAGAGCTCGCCCAAATCACCAGAGGTGAGACGTAAAGTAAACCACCGGCCATTATTGAGGGTGACTACTTTTTGACTTGCAGCAGGACGCCGACACAAATGTACCGGCACCGACGGAGTGACACTTAGGAGTGGACAGTCGAGGGACCCTCGGGACAAGGTGGGATTTTTTTTTTTTTTTTTTTGTCCAGGTCCATCATGCTACACACTTCAATAGCCTCAGCAAATTATTGCTGACTAACACATTTCCCCAACTGTTTTTGAAAGATCCACGGGTTGAAGGACTGGCCCCATTTGAGAACGCATGTCTCCCCTCCTTGCACCCCGCGCCCCCCCCCTCAACCTGCGTCACCCCCTCGAAACACCGCTGCCCCGCCCTCACCTTACTTCATAGGCAAAGAAAGGACGTGTATTTTCATCTTTAAAAGGGGCATTAAAAAGGGAAATGGATAAAAAAAAAAATGCATGTTCCAATTTAAAAAAAAAAAAAAAAATCTATTTTCTTTAAAATGATGCATCAAGTAGTTACTTCAGGAACTAGCCTTGATTTTTATTTAACTTTTTAATTTAGTTAAAGAGGGGAGAAGAAAGCAGGTGCATTACGGGGCTGGGATTAGTTACCACCTGACAATTCTTAAAGCCTCCCTTCGTTATCCTCGTTTGAGGGGGAATTATTAATGAAAAGACTTTGTTTTACTAATGAATTTTTTTTTTCATCATGGAGGGGATAATGTGCAATGTGAAAGTCAATGTGAATAAAACCATGTTTGCAATTCTGACAGCTTAGTCCGCTTCATTGTCATTTCTGTTTACATTATGAGGACAGCAAATGTACACAAATGTCACACTTTCAAATAAATTCATTTATATCGACACAAGAGGTATTGCTGGAATACTACATTTCCTATTAGTATGAAAAGAATCCAAAATTCAGCCGATGTTTTTAACAAGGATGTGCATTTGGCTAAATTTCATATCTGGTAGTGGCCATTGGGTCAAATGGCTAAGACTGATTTGTATGACTGCCAGGAATTTGCCTGCACGCTACCACAAAAAGGCTTTTTTTTTTTGTAATCTGACAGTTCTTGTACCTTTTCAGGCTTTATCAAACTTTTTCCCCTCGTGCTGACAAGTCACTTTTATAATTAAGAGTTAAAACTGGATGAAACTTTTGAGATGTCTCAAAACTTATTTTTGAAAAATTCTGAAGTATCATTAAAGTGCAAAAATTCCAGTGAGTGGAATTAGAAGTATGTGTAATGCGTATTTCCTGGAAATAATTGTTAAAATACTTTTTTCAAAACACTACACACAGATTATAAACAGAACAAAAACCCTGGCAAAGAAATGAAAAATGTCCAGTTCTCAATTAATGCTCTCGTCCCCCAAGTAGTCCAGTTCCGTGCCGGTCTTGTTGAGCTCCATGTCCATCATAGCGTCGGCCGAGGCGTGGTGAAAGTTGGCGGAAATCTGGTCGAAGGTTTTGCCCCGCGTCTCGGGCACGCGGAAGAAGGTATAGATGAGGAAAAAGAGCAGCAGCGCGGCAAAGATCAGGAACACATATGGGCCGCACAGCTCCTGTGGGCGGGGACAATTAATTGAACAGTTCACGATCCAAATCATACCATCTGTATGGTTTGAATGGACATGTTATATTTTTGGACCATGAAGCCTTTTTTTTTTTTTTATAATTGTGTGACGTGGTATGCTTTGGATCATGATTTTTTTTTTTTTTTTGTACTCACAGCAATATACTGGAAGCTCATGCCAATAATGAAATTAGCAGTCCAGTTTGAGCATCCCGCCACAGCCATGGCGGCCGGCCTGGGACCCTGCGAGAACAGCTCGGCGACAAAGAACCAAGGGATCGGACCCGGACCCACCTCGAAGAAGGCCACGAAACCGAAGATGGATAACATGCTGACGTAGCTCATGGCCGGGACAGCTTCCTATGAGGAGTGGGAAGGAGAAGTGTTAGGACGTGGTTCCGGATGGATTGGAATGCTGGGGTGGCAAACTGACCAATAAGGCGAGAGCTACGGTCATGATCACAGCGCAGACGCACATGCCGCCCAATCCCAGCATGTGGAGCGTCCTCCGGCCCGTCCGCTCAACTAGGAAGAGCTGTCAAAAAAAATTTACACTGAATTTTACACAATGTTTTTTCTTTTCAGGTCTTTGCAAATGTATCCAACATAAATGAAACTAAGGTTATGTTTGCTTTCAACTGACCGAGACCACGGTGAAAGCGCAGTTCACAACTCCGGCTCCAATGGTGGCGTACACTGGACTTTGGACTCCGGCCTTGGTGAAGATGCTGGTGGAGTAGTAGAAAATCTGCACGGAAGTGGGCGAAAAACATCACAGGGTTGATTTTGTTCACGTGCCGTTGACGCCTTACCGCGTTGATCCCGGAGAGCTGCTGGGAGAGCTGCAGCAGGATGGAAATGACTATCGGCTGGCGATGCAGCTGCGAGCGGAACAACTCCGGGATAGACACCTTCCGCTCCATGTCCATCCTCCTCTTCTCCTCCTTCATCTCCGCCAACAGGTCGCCAACCTCCTGGCGGCCCGTCAACCTCCTCAGGCCTGCAAACCCGACACAGGAACGTTACTTCAGCTCCTACTGGTCAACCACGTGTGTTTGTTTACTAACAGAGATGAGCAGGAAGGAGAACAAGACAATGAGGTGGAAGAAAAGGAGAATCAGAGAAAAAAAAGGGAAGATGAAGAAAGATACAGGGAGAGGATGGTGATGAAGAGATGAAAGAATAGAAGGAAGATGCAGAAGAAGAGGAGCAACACTAGTAGGAAGATGGAGTGGAACCTTGATCGTGGCTCACCTCTCTTGGCGTGGTGCTCCTGACATCGGACGATGTAGAGGAAGCGTGGGCTTTCGGGACAGAAAGGAAGCAGCGCCATCTGGAGGACAGTTGGCAGCACTGTCAGCCCCATCAAGACGGGCCACAGCTCCTCACTTCCCAGCAGTTGCTCCAAGCCCAGAATCTGAAAGGAGGCGCCGTGAAATCAGTGACTGTTCCACGAATGTCCTTCTTTGGAAAAATCATCAGCCATCTCACCTGCGCCAGGAGAATCCCCGTCACAATGCCCAACTGGTGCAGAGTGCCCAGTGCCCCGCGCAGACCGGTGGGCGCAATCTCGCCCACGTACATGGGGGTCAACCCGGACGCCAGCCCTAGAGGCGAAAAAATAAAACATGTGGCGTCAAATGCGGTGGTGGCAGGAGAAGCAAAGCACATCAGGGCGGGCGCTGACCGCTGTAGGCGCCGATCACGAAGCGTCCGATAATCATCATTTCGAAGGAGCGACACAGCTTGGATAGGCCCATCAGGCTCCCACCCAGGAAGGCCAGCACGTTGTTGACGAGCATGGCTTTTCTCCTGCAAACAGGCACATTGGATTTATCAAAATTGCGCTTCGTCCACATAAAAGTTTTCTAAAATAACCCATTACTGATTAATTCATATTAACTTACAAAAAAAGATTTTAAAATGTCCGCTTCGGCGTTCCAATTATTTTTTTAATGCAGCTAACTGGCGTTATGATGTAAATGTCAGCAGATTTAGATTTTTGGCTATCTTCAAGTGGGCACACTTAACGACGCAGATGTGTGTCCACCATGTTAAGACTAGTTTGCTCCATATGAACAGAGCTGCCTTGATTGGCTATGATTGAAGTAATCTGTGAGCACTCCTACAGTGGCGCAGCCCTCCCTCTGTGAAATTACATCACACAGGAGTCACGCCTGTGGTGGCCGGTTAAGTTCCATGTCGCGTTCCTTTACCTGCCTAGCCACTCAGAAACAAAGCCAACGCAGAAGGAGGAGAGCATGCCTCCGATGGAAAAGATGGCCACCGACAAAGACCACAGGGACGTGAGGGTCCCCGGTGGGATGGCTTGCCCGTAGCGATGCACCCATGTGGCATTGTAGTCCCTCTCGATGATCTGAGCACATGACAACATCAAGTCAGGAGCCCGCACTCCCTCCGTGCCAATGCTTGTGTTCAACAGTAAATATCTGGGCCCCTATTTTGGTTTTGCTTGTCAGCTGGTGTTTCCGTGACGTTCAAGGTGAAACAGGGCACGTGACTCACTGTAACAACCACGAGGTTTCACTTCAATTGATGAACGGCCGAATGTCAGGAAGGGGTGCTCTCGCTCATACCTGCTGAGGTGCATTGATGACGCCAATGTTGTATCCAAACTCTAAAGATCCCAGGACAGCAGTGAACACTGATAGGGCGAGGGTTCCAGTCACCGTCTGCAACACGCACACACGCGCTAATGTTGACATATATAAATATAACCCAGATATTCCCATCTGGCTACAATACAGGCACCTGTTTCCACGGTGACAGACATGGCACCTCTTATGTTATGTTTTGAATAAATGGGACTGCCCACAAAGTCAAAAATATAATAATAATAATGACAACAACAATGATAAAAGAAATGTACTTTTTCAGACAATAGGATTCCATTGTATGAAAAAATACCCAAATATATTTTCCATAATTCACACATGATTTTACAATATGAATTAAAACAAAATGTAGACATGGTTTAAATGTTAATTATTACTATAGTTTAACGGGTTTATATTTATAAATATGAAAATAAATATTGGAAAATTTGAGAAAAATATTAAATTGTAAAGTAGTTCTAGCATTTTCAACTAACTAAATATTTAAAAGCTTTTATGGTCATTATCACATTGTTTTTTATGAGCAAATTAAAGTACACACCACTAAGGTTCAATAACATCTCTCTAAATGGTGTATGTTTTTCACAAAATGTGTTATGATAATCAATTTAAAAATATATACTGCAGGGTAACTGATATTTTGTATTAAAATTATATATACTTTTTTTAACAAAAATAACAGTCATATTTTTAAATAAAAAAAAAGAATACTTCCACCCAAAATTATAAGCAGTATAAATATTTATAATCAATCATATCAAAATCAAACTTGACTGATATTTTCTACGAGGAAAACAATTTTAACTAAATTATAATAATTTAGCGGAGACAGCATAGATAGTTGACATTGTTTGTGCAGGAAGCAGTCAAGCGAGGTGACCTCAAGGTCAAACCACAGAACCAAACCTTAAGTGTTTTGCTTCCGGAGGCTGGACTTTTTCAACAAAGACACTCTAAAAGCCTTTCATCTCCATGATGATCGGCCGCTCGTCCGAAACCCCAGCGAGCGCACCTCCCGAGGCCACTGACCTCTCCTCCCAATTGCTGAAAGCCGGCCGGCATGACTTTTGGCAGCTTCGTCCGTCAAGCTCCACCAGAGAGAGAGCACGCCCGGCAGCTCCCCTCTTGGACTTCAAGCTTGGAGACAAAACACGATCCGATCCAAAAGGCAAACACGGCCCGTCCTGCCTTTCAGCAACACTGTCCGCTGTCCACGGCTGGCCTGTAAAGTGACACCAAGCACAACCACGTGCACGCCTCTATCCAAAGTAGAGGGGGGGAGGGGTGGTTGTTGGTGCTGGGATTGACGAAGATTGGGGGGTGGTTGAAGCTTGAAGAAGGTCAAAAAAGCAAAGCGAGCTTTCCAGCCCTTCCATTAAAAGCTTTTATGAAAGAGGGGCTCGTCTCCGATCCTCTCATTGCCATTGTCTGTACTGCCCACAACCCATACATGGATATCTATTTTAGGGTACATACCGAAAGGTTGAACCCCCCCCCCCCCCCATCCACCCCACCACCAACACACAACAAAGCTGCAGGAGAACAGGTGGGTCCTAAATTTGGGCATGAGTTTTATGGTACAGAGACCTATTGGTTCATTGATAAGGTACGCATCTCTGTAAAACCAAATGTGATTATCCTGTTGTTCTGATGTCATAGAGTAGATCAATACTGTTTTGAAATGGATAATGTACAGCAGGGGTTTTCAACTGGTTTAGTCCAAGGGACCACCACTAAAATCAAGAAGCAACTCGGGGACCACTGCTTCGGCAAAATATTATTTTATTTTGCACCAAAGGAGGATAGACTTATACAGGCAATTTATTTGCATCTGTATGTGTATTTTGGAAATCTCAGCTACATTTGACATCATTTGGATGGGTAAATGATTCACAAAATTACCTGGAAAACAAATCAAATCTGAATAATAAATACATTTCATTTTTAAAAATGTCAAATCATTTTCCATTTCCAATTTCGCGGTCCACCTGACCACGGACCGCGGATCACCGGTTGACCATCCCTGATGTACAGTATACATATATATTCGAGATATCAATGTTCTCTCAACTTCTTCGAACAACATCCAAACAACATAAAAACACATTTGGTTTTATTTTTATTTCAAGAAGTGATGATGTCTATCTCCCATAATCTGGTGTATTTGTCCAGTAACGCACACGATAAACATGGTAATATTAAGAAAAACCAAATATTCTTTTTTGTTCTTCGCGTTGTTTGGATTTTGTTTGGTAAAGCAATGGAAAAATAATGAACATATTTGATATATATTATAAGCATATGGAAATGAATCAAATATATTTCGTAATTAATTGATATCGCCATGTTTTGTTATCAATACAGCATGCGTGCTGAAACCACGTGACATTCGCAAGTCACATGACTGTCATCGGTCCACATTGGAAGGCATTCTCCTGAAAATATCTGCTGTGGCTAGTGTGGTACCGATCAACCATATCCGGCCCCTTATTTGACACTTGGGTGTGTTTTTTTGTTTAAAATCATGTTGCGGTTAAATAGAGTCACATGATCCACCGGCAGGTGCTGCGCGTCGACTGCCGATGAACTTTGTGTGGTGCTTGTGGTTCTGCACGAATGGTATGTAAAATGGAATAATATATTGCTTGATGTGTTGGAGGTGTATCTGTCCTCAAGAGCCAAATTTTATTATTAAACCCACAGATTCATAGCTGAGGTTGTATTAAGAAAAAGTAAATTAATAATTAACAAATATTACTTGTCATAATTTTTTTTTTTAATTGTTCTTATCTATTTATTTGAGCCAAAATGGCGACCTTACTGTATTGTTCTTGATGGTCTTTTGGATTTGTCCAATTATCGGGTGCTTAGAATGTTTTGGCTTAGCGACAACACAAAGTCAGCCATTTTAGTTCAAAGCTACAATGTCATTTATTTTTTGTACTCTTCTACTTAACGAGATCCCGGTAATGCTGTGAAAGCTGACATTTTATTACCCCCTCAACCACCTCACATGCACTTGGATGCTAATGCCAATGCTAAGTGACAGCTGTAAAATAAATCAAGAGGAGCAAGCTCACTTCCTCTCCTCTTAAAGGGCTTGTAAACATTAATTTTCTTACTTACTTGACATGATTTTAATGAGTACATACATAAATTATGTAAAAACCTATACAGTATGATTATAGTAATAATGTTTTTACTTCTACATGAATATCTATTTTCGGCCACCATTTTATAATGTGGTCTCCAAAAGAAACAGTATCCTCTCAAGTCTTGTAGTTACACTCCGATACTGTGCCAAATATAGCACCTGTGTATGTAAACAGAAACCCCCACCCTAGAATTCAAATGGTAGAGTCCCATCCGTTTAATATCATGTCTGGTGTCAAACCTTTCCAATAATTTTTAAATGGCAGTGTAAATATTTTTCCCCCGAGAATGCAAATGGTAGTCCCATTTTGCTTTCTCATTCACCGTAATCCTAAAAATTAGCTAACATACTGTACCTAAAACTTGTTTTTCCATGTTTAACTGAAATGGAAATGTTCCCCCCTTCTCACAGAATGCAAATGGTAGAATCCCGTCCGTCTAATTTCACCATTTGGTAAACCTCGACTATTTGTGGGGAATAAAGACGTCCTACTAACACTGAAAAAGTGAGAGCCCACCTGTAGACTCTCTGTAACTTGCACTAACAACTCAGCTAAATTAGCTTCTACACAATGAGAGGTCTGACTTGAACAAACTTCCTTGACACCAATGGTATTTGTTCGGACTTCGGGACTATCTTCTGGTAGTAACCCAAAGAGCCCCTTGGCCATCAGGGCATAGTAGATTCCTAAACACACAGATGAGTTTCACAACTTAGTGCCTCAGTAAACTGCAGCATCGTGGTTGGACTCGCTTTCATTTACGGGACAGATGTCGCGTTATAAATGAGCGACGTATCCCCGGAAAAGGCCGACGCACTCGCGGCATTCATGATGTCACCCCCCGCATATGTTCCTGTTGACAAAGGAGTGATTAATTTAGTCAGATTTTGCCTGTAGTGCTTGAGAACAACGTGGACGGATGAGTTAATTTTGAGGAAGGCCTCTGATTGGTTCACATCTTAGAGTATCATGTGGCCCAGACAGGGGTTAATAATGTCTCGCCCCCTTTTTATACTCTTCCGTGTCAGCTGGAATGGAGTAGGGGGTGTTTAGTGCGCCACATCGTCTGCAGCAGCAGCACCCCGTGGTGCTCTTACTCTCTGCGCTGAAGCTATGAAGACTGAGCGAAGCCACGCGGTGACTCCTCCGCCGCCGCAGCCCCCGACCCTCCGGGAGGTGACAGATCTCCTTCAAATTGTAGATTCCGACGGGAAGTCGAGCGAGTTTGACCCTTGGAAGCAGGAGCTTGAAGACGTGGGTCAACAAATGTCCGATTTGGGGATTGAAACGGATTCCGACGAGTACGAGGACGAGGACGACGTGACCGTGCTAACCGAGGATGAGTCGCATTACATCACCACGCACGCCATCCGGCTCTCGGAGCTGTCCGACGGCCACGACGGAGACTCGGACCCGGGTGCCGGTTCCTCCTCCTCGTCCACGTGGGACGCGGAGGATGGCCAGCAGGTGTTCTTTGTGGATTACGCCTCGTTTGACTGCAATGGAGTACTGATGATGAAGAGGGAGGGTGAGGCTGCAATTACTCGTCTGCACGAAAGCGATCCGTCCTCACAGTTTGGCGCTTGTGGCCAGGGTGGCGGACAGGTCCACCTGTCAATCAAAACCACTTCCCGGGCTATAAATGACCCGATCCAAGAAAATACTGTTTATCATGCCAAAGACGCCAGAGATACGAGCCCCTCGGCAGCGGGGGGAGTGGATGGGAACATTGAGGGGCTGCGTGATAGGGCGAAGGGTCTCATTCCGGCACCGGGCGGCAAATTGAGCGCAAAGGAAAGCGCTGAGTATTCCAGTTGTGCTTCCAGCGAGCTCGATGACGCTGACAAGGAGGTGCGCAACTTGACGGCCAAAGCCTTCAAGAGCCTGGCTTATCCTTACTTGGATGCCATCAACTTCAGCACTTCAACCAGTGAGTCTTCCACATCAGAGCGTGGGATCAACAGATGGTCCACTTTTGTTGACCTGAAGTACTCCAACGTGAGCCAGAGTCTTGTTTCCCAATCAACAGCTGAAAGGGGGGGAAGTAACAGTGACTTTACCGAGCAGCTGAATGGAAATGAAGCTCATCAAAGTGCGTCGTCCACTAAGAAAATCGAACTAATGAAGAATTTTGGTCAAGGACACAACGGGGTGATACACCTCACAGAAACCCTGAATTTTCGCTGCAACGTAAAATCGGGAATGTCCACCGGAGAAAGACGCGCTAACGTCGCTCCAAACCCCACGGGAGCGGGATCACATTCCACGGATGAGATTACCGTTAACAGTTTGCAAGGAGGCAGGGGCAGAGGAGCCACTGCTAAGTCGAAAAGCATGGAGGACACTCACAAGAAAGCCATCTTCGCGTCCAGCGTCATTCAGAATGTGCTTTCCAAAAAGATGCAGTTTGAGCAAGAGCGCCGGATGGAAAGGGGGGAGGTGAGGGAGCCCCACCACAAGGGGGACTGCCACAGGGGCAAAGGACTGCAAAGACAGAGCTCCAAACCCTCTGAGAGCAACTCTGACAGCGCAGAGGACTTGTCTGACAGTATGGATTGCGGCTCGAGACGGGACTCTCTGGTGCGAGACACTCCGTCGGAGGCGCCGGCGAAAGCAATGGATGCTATAAGGGGTGCAATGGAAGCGTCCAAAGGGGCTTTGCTTCGGAGCCAAAATAGCGCCTTCAGAAGCTGGAGGAATGAGCAGCTAGAGTTTCCACAGGATCATAAAAACCATAAAACCCCAGAAGAGACGCCAACCCCTGAGGGAATGGGGGTTCGCTACTCACCGAGCGGAGGAGGCAAACTGACTAAAATGTCACATTTGTTTGTGCCAAACATCCAACGTGTGGCCAGTGGCGGGGAGCTGGATAAGGCGTCCCAGCTTGGATCCGACCACACTTTAAACATACCGGAGTCCCGTGTGGGTGTCGCAGCATCCAAATCCCCAGAAATTAAAATTAATCTCCAGACCTGTCACACGGCCAATTCCATCAAGACCGATGACTCCAAAGGCCAGGGGGTCCTGGCTGCAGGTTTGAAGGGTGAGTCCTCGGATAAAGTGCCTCATTTTATGATTCGGGACATCCGAGATGGAAAAGGGAAGCTTCAGACGCCCATACACCAAGTTAGAGATGTCCGTAAATTGGTTAAAAGCTCCTATCACTTTGTTTCATTAGATCATAAATCCGATTTCGCCACCGCCGACAGCCACCAAGACCGTCGGTATCCTACATCTGTTTCCCCCATTGTGATAAAATGCCAGTCAGTAAATACAAACAGCAGCAAAGGTGACTTATCTGAAGATACGTCGTCTCCAGAGGGCAATCAAAGTTTGTCAATGCAAAGAGTGACAGGGAAAGTGTCCCCGCGGATCATAGAACATCCCTCGGAGGAGATGAGTTTAAGAATGGAAAGCACATTGGCTTCGAAGAAAGAACAAATGTTTGAGGTCACTGATAAGCAACAAATGTCAAACCAGGTGGCTTTGAAAAAGCTCCAGGCAGCAGTGAAAACAATGGAGCAGCTTTATGTGTTTGACAAAAATGAATGGAAAAGGAAAAACCAGCCACGGCCCCTGATGGACAGCCATGTTCTCTCATTGATTGCAAGTGAGGAGAACAGTGAGGAGGAAGCACTGAGAGGCTCAGTGGTGGAGAACATAGCAAGAAAGGATTCTAACTTGAACAAGACGCCGCCAACAGTTGAGAGCTGGCTAAGGACGACTGGCGACCAAGACGATGCCCTTAAAGCCAGGTTGGTGGCCGCGAGTGTCAATCCCAGCCTCAAGGCGTCTGCTGGCATCACCATGGGTCTTACCGCGAAGACTCTGCAGCCCAACAATGCCACGCCTGTGTCTTACAACACTAAAACCTTTGCCCCCAAGTCGGCAAAATTACCCACGTCCTTGAAAGTCTGTCCGACAAAGACATGCGGCGAGTCAAAAGAAATTCTGGCCACGGAGCAGAGCTCTGACTATGAGAACTACCTGACCATTCCGGTCAAGTCTCAGGCCAGCGGCAGTAAAGAAGGCTTGTCCGTGTTTAGCGGCCAGTCCCGCCCTACTTGTCTTCCCTTGCACCTCCCGGCATCAGGCACTAAAGGTCAGGAAGAGCAGTCGCAGAGAAGCTCCAACACTGCTATGGCAACCCACCCGACCGATGTCCCCCCAGCGACTGTTTTTCACTCCATGCCACCGGGTATGTCCTCAAATCAGCCCCAGGTATACTGTATCTCCCCTGCCATCACGCCTGCACCTGTGCTAGATCCATTCCAGACCACACAGAGGAAGATGCTCCTGGATCCCACCAGTGGAAACTACTACCTGGTAGACACCCCGGTTCAACCCTCCACCCGACGCCTCTTTGACCCAGAAACGGGCCAGTATGTGGAGGTTCCAATGCCCCAACCTCCCATGACCCCCCTTTCCATGCCAATTTCCCCTTTGGCCCTGGGTGCTGCCGCGTACGGACACACCTACATGATCTACCCCGGTTTCATGACGTCGCCCCCCGTGATTTCGACTCGGACGCTGGTGCAACCGCAGGTGCTGATGGACAGCGGGGAGAAGGCGCCACCCCACCAGGCCGAGGGTATGTACATGGAGACGCCATCCTACATGACTACTGGAAATGCCACTTCCATGACACCGAACGTGGTCAGCATCGCCAGACCACAGCAAGGCATCCTCGGTGGCAAGCAGCCGGTCATCAGCATCACGTCGCAGCAGGGTCCGCGGATCATTGCCCCGCCCTCGTTTGACGGCACCACCATGAGCTTTGTGGTTGAGCATAGGTGAAAAGGAGGTGAGCCCCCCCCCTAGTCATATCAATTTGAGTCTACAAAAAGGGCCACATTCATTTATAATACACTTCCTGAGAAACCCTAAGCGAGTATCCTAAATTTGATTAAGTTGCAAGGTAGCAGAGTTGGTTGGTAGGCATGTAAACATGTTGATGGGTAGTTAGATAAGTAAGCCAGAAAGAAAGCGTGACAGAGGCGGGAGGACCCAAGGGCAGCCTTAGACCAACTGGGCTGCCTTCAGCTGCTGCTGAATGTCAAGAAGCCGCTTAGGCGGGTTGCGGCAGGTTCAGCGGGCTTTTTATAGGAGACAGCGAGAGTGACAAGTCAAATTCTCACAGCTTCCGATCAACACCAATTATATAAACACAGCATGTGACGTGGGAGCTGCCCTTTCTTGTCAGACCTGCATAGAGAGGGGCAGAATGTTATTTTTATTTGGGCCAAACATATCCTGAAACATTGGTTAGGTAGGTAGTTATGTAGGCCTGGTGTAGAAGTAAGCAAGTTGCTAACGCCAAGAAGGTAGAAAGCACAAATTTTGCATCGTCATGACTAAAATTGCAAATTGTCTTCACTTTTTTTAAAGAATTGTGATATTTCTAGCAATTTTTGCTGCCATTCATCTTTTTAAACTATTTGAACAGTTTTTACTCGTCTCTGATTTCAAAACTAGTTATTCATAAAAAAAAAAAAAAAAAGAGTTTGACACCTCAAAAGGTAAATTGCGCATGAAGGTGGGTAGGTTGCTCACTTCGTTAAGTCCTTTTGTTTACAGCGCTTGACTTGTTTTTGCTTGTGTTTTCCAAGCAGGCTGGAAGACGTGTGTGGCCGCCATTTTACACTTCTGGATTGGACTGCTTTAGTTTCAATGTCACATCTTTTTATAGGAATGAATGTATAGTAACTTGTATTTTATATTACTATTATTGTTTTTACAGGGTGACGCTGCAAATGGATCCGGGTTAAATGATATGTTCATATGCATATGCTGCCTCATATGTATTCTATATGTAACATGTGGAAAGGGAAATGTAGGTGGAAAGAGGAAGATTTTGTTTTAATTTTGATGGTAAGGCAAGCTAGGGTGGTTTGAGAACGGTGATGTTGAAAGGGAAAAAATGTGAAGGAAATATTGCAAGTCAAATACATATTTTGTTTTCTCAACTCATATTTGCACATTGGCAATTGATCTGGAAAAGCACTTCAATAAATGTTTTTTTCTCCCCCTCTTTCCTTTTAATTCAGTGTGTAAGTCAGTTATTTCAACGTAGCCATTTAGCTGTCTGACTCATCGTAAAAAGTATGACAGATTAGATTAGATATAACTTTATTTATCTTTATGATATTATATACATATATTACATTATTATAGAGTTTATGTTAATCATTAAACAATAATACTTAATTAATATAGTCAGATATATTAATTAGATTATATATACATCTGTAATGAAAGGGAGAGTATGTAGAGTTGATTTATTATTTAAATTAGTTTTAATCTTACCAAAATCTAAGTATTCCACGCAAGAAAAAAATTGGTTGACGCTGCGAGCAGGGTTCGAACCTGCGCGGGAAGATCCCATTGGATTTCAAGTCCAACGCCTTAACCACTCGGCCATCGCAGCTGCCATTCATCGGGTCTACACATGCTTTATCTAATACAACAAGGTCTTGCGTAAATCACTTCGGACAGTATTCTACGAGGTAAAAAAAAATGTATATTCTATATTCTTTTTGTAGTACGAAATTCCAATCCACAGTCGTGCCTCTTTTTGTCCGCCAGATGTCAGCCCACCCACGAGGGATTTTCGTTAAGACGACGAAAGTCGAAAGGCTTTCACTCGCGTGTGATAAGTCAATGGATTTTTTTTTATTTTTTATAAAATATCTGCATAAGAAACCTTTTAAGACACGATTGAACAGTGAATGCATGAAAATTGATTTGTTGTCGTTACCCGGAACCTCCGGAGTGGCATCAAGGTTGCCCCTTAACGTGCCTGTTGTAAACTATTATGTTCATCACATATTCTTCCGCGCTTTTCGGCGCCCGTGTTACTTACGTTTATAACACACAAATCAGGACCATACTGTATATTTCAAGTTTACATTCAGTCACGTTTTACGTGTGTAATGGTGACTAATTGACAAAACCAAGCTGCATTTTAACGCATCTGAAGCGGCGAGAAACGCAAGTAACCACCGGGAGTGGGACATTTATTGAAGAGAACATGATTAAGGTGAACTGCCTCTGGTGCATATTTATGCGACGACGGCCAGCAAGAAAGGAAGAAGGTAAACTAATGACATCACAGTTGTGCTTATTTACATTATTAGTAAGTTGACTAGTTAATGTTCTTGTTGGGCAATGCCGCAAGACTTCGCCAAAAGCTCTTCTGCGCATGCGCAAATTGGTCGCCTGTCGTAAGACACTACGGCATGTCCGCGTGGACAAATTTGAAAAATAAGCAAAAAACTATATACATAGTTTCCCTTAGTTTTTGTTCAATATGTTCATCACATTCACGCGCCAATAAACAAATAAGTATACATACATTTAGAAGGTGGGTCAATAAACTGCTGCTACTTTTAATACACACTTTTTAAAAATAAAAAATTGTATTTATAAAATTCTATCTCCAGATTTGTAACAACTTCTGATTTTACACCAAAGATTTGTCTCTTAATTGTCACAGATTAATAATTCCTAAAAATTGCCCTAACCCCAACCTTGTTCTTTTGAAAATTGAAAGAATTAAAATGTGGTAACATTTTATTGGCTCATATTCCAACATTTCAGTATTCCTAAATGCGTAGTTCATCAGTCACACTCATTTGAGCAATTGTCATTCTATAAGTACTATAATTATTTTCCTTTTAAGTCTCCCATTTAATACTTTTGAACATAAAACAATGTTCATTTCCTCTTTCACTTGATTCTACAGCTCTTCAATCATCCACCCTAATTTCAACATAAATTGCTATTTTTTTAAAATTCACATTCTTCTTATCCTCATTACCGTAAAAGTGTGGTACTCGTGTAACACTATTACAGTAGTTTTGCCCGATTCCTGTTTACGAAGAGGTTATCACTTGATGCCGAAAGTCCATTCATGGTTGATAAAGGTGCTTTTTATCGCAAGAAAATGTGTGGGATTACCCTATGAGTCACTCCCTTGGAGACACTAAATGTTATTGTGTTGCTGGTACCACATTGGGAAGCAGCAAGAATAAGGCACTTAAAGAAAGTTGAGGTGATTGGGTTGGGAACCGCAGTGCCTGTTGACTTTAAGGAGCGGTCAAAAGATCATAAGGGAAAGAAAAGAACATTCTTGACTTATGTATGATTAAAAAAAAAAAACTTGTAATGCACACAGTCACGCACACCCTACATTCAGACACTACATTCAAGTCAACTTTGATCTGAGTTGATAAATGACGAGACTAGTCCAGCCGCAGCTGGAAAAAAAAACTGATGGAAATTCCAATTTTTCCATGACCCAAGAGGAACACAAAACTTCAGTTCAGTGAGCCATTCAGAATTAATTGGATCAAAAAATCTATTTCTTTGTTAAAAAAAATATAAGGAGTATTTTCTGCACCATAAACTTTCTTGGGAAAAAAAACCCCGCAATGTTTTTTTGGAATGTCAAATACTTGGAAATGCGTACACAAGAATACCCAATCGCAAGCTAGTTGTATTCAAATGATCCATTTGAGATGAAAACCTTGATTACATTTGATGTAACACAATGTTTTTGTCTTGCATGGCGGCACGGTGAGGCACTAGTTAGCATGTCCGCCTCACAGTTCAAAGGATACGAGTTTGATTCCACCTCCGGCCCTCCCTGTGTAGAGTTTGCATGTTCTCCCCGTGCCTGTATGGGTTTTCTCCGGGCACTCCGATTTCCTCCCACTTCCCAAAAACATGCACGGTAGGCGGATTGAGCAATCCAAATTGCCCGTAAGTGTGAGAGCGAGTGTGAATGGTTGTTTGTCTCTGTGTGCCCTGCGATTGGCCGGGAACCGGTTCAGGGTGTTCCCCGTCTACTGCCCGATGACTGCTGGGATAGGCTCCAGCACGCCCGCGCCCCACGTGGGGACAAGCAATACGGAAAATGGATGGATGTATTTTTCCTCCAAAGTAGCCAATACAGTACATATTTAGCTTTTTCGTAGCCTTTTTGAAACACAAATTGTAATTCATGTTTTTTTTTCTGGCAATTTTGTACTTGAATGACAAATTCAACAACACCAGGGTTGTTAAATAACGAAGGCTATTTCTGTAAAACTGGTTGACTTGAAGATTGTACAATATTTGGGCTGTTTTACAACACAATAAGAAGCTCATTTTTACACATTCATTGTCATTATTGAATGAGATAATCATCTATGTATATGTACACTAATCAGACTAGATTTATACTCACGGAAGAAGTTTGGATTTTATAAACTAATTTCTGCCAGGAATCCACACCCTCTATGTGAAGTGCTTTGAGTTCAAAAATCAGATACACACCTACAAAGAACACACCCTGTCCATATCATGCACTGTTACTTATTTACACATTTTGCAACAATCACAGTAAACAGTACAGTTTCCACCCAAGGGCCATTCACAGTGTAAGGACAGTACAGCGTGGGGATATAAATATAAAGTCGCCCACTGTATCCCTGTGCCCTCTTTCCATGCTAACTGCACAGTTAGCCATGGACACAATGCGGTTTCTTATTTTGCTCTTATGGATGTGTCCGCTTACAATGCAGCAGAGGTGAGTCCAAAACTGTGGAGGGTCAGGAGAAAATGGTTTTAACAATTTAATTAAAACATCTTCAGTGAAAAGAGATATTTAAATGCTATTTTTTTTTCTTCAACATGTTTTTTTTCAATAATGATGCACTAGTATAGCACACTTTTATTTAATTAAATTTAAATGGAATAAAAATGTCCTTTTTTGATCAATTAATTAAGCAATTTTGATCCCTCTATCCATCTATTTATCACTATGATTATAGTGTTATATTACATAACAGTTTAAAATGTTTATTAGTGTTCTGCTCAGAGAGGAATTATAAATTGTTAACTCTTTTATTTAGATTTAATTACATTTAGTAATGCTACACCAGTAAATCATATTTAATTTTTTTTATGTGTTTTAAGTTACTACTCTTAGGCAAGTGCTATTTTAATAATCTTGCAATCAATATGAGGTATTGAAACATTTTTCAAGACATGAGTATTAATTGAAGAAAATATATTTAAAACCAAAAACTTAATATTTTACTATTGTGATTCAACTATTATATATATCACAGCTGTATGAAAAAGGATATCTTTTACTTTAATGTTTGGATCACCTGTAAAAAATGTTTCTCAAAGTAGATCACATTATTTAATAATCATATATGTATTAATATATAATACAATATATATATATATAAAAAAAAAAGGTTTTGACGCATTAAGATCCTAAAAGAGAATTCTTATAGATGTGTTAAATATAAGTGTCATATTACGGTGTGACATTTGTCAAATCATTGATTTGTGTCCTTTTCTTTTTAGCCTCCAGAGCGTGCTCACCAACAATGGTAAGTTTAAGCACCAGTCTTATTAGCATCTAGCGCGCTAATTTTTAGTATGTAACAAACGCTTTCCAACCTATGACAACACCTTAGTTTTTCAGTATAAAATTTGCAATATAGACACAAACAAAATTGCAATTTTACCGCACTACATTGAAATTTATCAAAACACTCATGAAAAACAATCATTATAAACCACACTTTTTCTGAGAATTTCTGTGACAGAAAGATATAAAAAAAAAAAAATTACAGCATCTGTGTGAATGAGGTCACTGACCACCATTGTGAGCTCAACTATAATATTGGATGGAGGGTCAACAATAAAGTAGGATGACCTGTCCAAGTTGGATAGTTCCAGCTTCTTTCTCTGCCCAGCTTTAGTCTAGTCCTTTTTCTTGTTGAGTCTCCCCAGCTTCCGTGCTGACGTCCTGCAACTTCAACAACAATGACGAGCCATTCTGCAGCTTCCGACAGGACCCGCTTGACGATGGCGACTGGATCCGGCATAGAGGTTCAACCCCGACACCTGGAACGGGTCCTCCAGGAGATTACCCCGATGGAAGTCAGTGCTGCACCTCATCAGCAGTCAGCAGTAAATTCCCTCATGAAAATAATCCAATCTATTTTTATTTCTAGATGGATTCTACATCTACCAAGAAGGCGACAATATTGGAAAAGGACAGAGAAGTCGCCTGCTGAGTCCTCCTTTCTTCTTAACATCGGCAGCACAGATCTGTGTCCAATTCCGATATTACATGTACGGCTCGGACAATTCCAATTCGTTGAGGCTAATGGCAAAGTGGCAAAATGGCCAGGAAGAGCTGTGGAATAAAACTGGACTCCAGAGTCCATCGTGGCTAAAGGGTGCCGTCACCGTGACCAGTTCAAGTGATCAGGAACTCACTGTAAGTGTTTACGTTCAAGCAAACAGCACACAGTACATTGTGGCTTCAAAAGCACCATAAGGGTTTGAAATAAGGAGAAAAGTTTTTACAAGTTTTCTAAAGCTGAGCTGTGATTGGTTGTGACCTGAGACAATCATTTTCAGTCAAAATGCCCAAAGATGGAGAAAAACGGTTGAATTCTGCTGCTTAACTCACATTCTACAAACATTAATCGGAATCCCATGTTTAGAATAGCGGGGTCGCACAACATATTGTAAAGAAAATGTTGGGGTTGACTTTAAGTGTGAAGTCAGGTCAAAGCTGGAGCTGGGAGTACCGTTAGAGACTTAAGTTTGGGTGGTCTAAAGGATTAGTGTTGCAGTTGGAAGTTGAGGTCCCTAGTAAGGTTAGATCAGAGGGAGCTGGTACGAGTTAGGTCAAGGGTGAAGACTAGAGGTGCAGGTTAGAATTGAGAACTAAGGTAAGACTAAGGTTGGTACAAAAAGTCAAGTTAGGGATTACGGTACGGTTTAGTAAATTAATGTTGCCAGATCGGGTAAGAGTATGACACTACGATATATAGAATTCAAGTTGAGTACATACATGAGCTAGTTTGGGTTGTCGAAACCAAAAATCACTGTTTATGACTTAAATATGGTTTCAAATTGATAATTGGTTCTCCACCCCTGATTTGCACTGGACCTTGTAGTGAGGAATGGAAAAGTGTGCACTGATCAATATCTTATCAGTGCAACAACACATGTGCAGAGAGCAGCTCGTGCTATCACTTCATACAGTCGTAGTTCAATTATGTGCCCTTGTGTTGCTTTTATAACCACCATAAAGCTGTTGCAGCAGTGTTAGCAATTATGGTTGTTTAGGAAACCACACCTAGGACCTGCTTGATAACACTATTCAACATTCTCACATGCGTGGTTTGCAAATACTTAACTGTACTCAATTAGAATTTTCAGGTATCTGTACTTGAATTCATTTTTCAGGCTTTTAATTTGTCTCCCTGCATTTTTTTACGTATTACCCTTTCAGATATTAACCAAATTGTCTCTTGGGTTCTTTTAGATTGTCTTTGAGGCTCAGCGAGGCTTTACCGCTTTCTGCGATTCAGCACTCGACAACATCGTCATTAGCGAAGGAGCATGTCCCAGTAAGTGAACTCACAATATACGACATAGGTAAACGACAGCAGACACGAAATCCAATGTTTGTTCCACAGCTTGCGTTTCAGGCTGCGACTTTGACAACGTGGACGACATCTGTGGGTGGACTCTTTCCGCATCTGACGAGACAATATTTGGCTTTGAGCAATGGAGTGGCCCAACAGAGACTGAAGGCACCGGACCTGATGATGACTTCTCCAAGCCGGGATGTAAGTAGAATAGGAGTAGGGATAATTTACATATCAGGTTTTCAAGTCACTCATGGCTCCTTAATGACCTCTTAGTGGGACTCTACATGCTGATGGATTCTTCCTTTGCTACACCCGGACTTCAGGGACAAATCACAAGTCCTGTGATAAACACTTCTTCTGGGTGCCTTGATTTTACGTTCCATTACTATATGTATGGCACCAGCCGTAACATGCAGCTCAGTGTCTTCACCTTGACAGGTAAGAGACATTTTGAATAGTAGGCCTGACCCCCTAAAAACCTGTCCTGAAATGTTCACCAAGAGATTAATTCAAAAATTATGTACACGGTACCACAGGCGGGTTGGGGCACTGGTTAGCACGTCTGCTTCACAGTTCAGAGGGCACGGGTTTGATTCTACTCCTGCCCTCCCTGTGTGGATTTTGCATGGTCTCCTTGTGCCTGCGTGGGTTTTTTTCAGGCAGTCCGGTTTCCTCCCTCTTCCCAAAAACATGCATGGTAGGCTGATTGAGCACTCCAAATTGTCCGTAGGTGTGAGTGCGGATGGTTGTTTGTCTGTTTGCCCTGCGATTGGCTGGCAACTGGTTCAGTGTGTCCCCCGCCTACTGCCTGATGACTGCTGGGATAGGTTCCAGCACGCCCGCGAACCCCGTGGGGAGAAGCGGTACGGAAAATAGATGGATGGATAGATGCCAAGACAAGACGCACAAAAATTAGTTTGGAACTCAAGCAGCAAAACCCACAAAGGCAGCAAACCATGCTGCTTTCACAGATTCTGCCAATTTCCGGGGCCCACATGAATGCCACCCAATCTGAACTCCGGACATACAGACTTCTTCTTGTTGGTCTTGAATTTGCGGTTTGTACTTACCAGAGGGAGTCTTTGGAGCCGCTCTCTTCACTGTCACTGGAAACCAGGGTCAAGCCTGGAAGCCTGCTAATGTTCGTTACCTTGGCAACGCTCCCATCCAGGTAAACGCTACAGCTACTGTCTATGTATGCATGCTGATATGGAGCATTAAAATAAACTGTTCACATTGAATTTCAGTTTGTTATTTTGGGGACCTATGGAGAGACTCCAGAAACCGATATTGCTGTTGATGCTGTGTGTGTTATGGCCTGTCAAGGTGAGAAAGTGGCCAGGAAGGAGAGTAAAGTTTTTGACAACAATCATGATGGCTGAAATATAAATTTTAGTGTTAAAATTTCTTTCATTATCTGTCTATTTTGGAAAATATTTTTTTTTACTCCTCATGTCAAAGATTCTGTGCACACTGACAGTACTCTTCTTGAAAAAGGTCAGCTAACCACGCCGCAACCACCCGTGCCAACTCCAACTAATGGAACAACTACACCGAAACCCACCACTCCGAGACCAACTACGCCAAACCCAGGTATGCAATGCTTTGTTTTGCCCGAGTCGTTACCCTATATTTATATTTTGCGTACACAAATGTTTTCCTTCAAGGACGGCAAACAAAAAATCCATAGTATGCAAAGATGCACTTTGTCACACAGATCATATTTTTAGTACAGATAGATTTGGTCAAGCGGACTTTGCACACATAAACAGTTAGAGAATCCTTGATTAGACCATACCGTAATTATCTTTCACAAGCCAATCCACTCCTTTTTCTTTTTACTGCACAGTTCAGTGCCCTCCCAATGCAGAGTACATAGAATGTGGCCCAGCTTGTATCCCTACCTGCATGGAACCCTCCACCAACTGCAGCGGCCCCTGCATCACCGGCTGCTTTTGCAAACCAGGCTATGTCTTCAAGGGGAAACACTGTGTGCCACTGGAGAAATGTGGCTGCCTGGATCACAATAATAACTATTATGAGGTCAGTATTAGGACACCATACCCAAAACTTGTAGTGAGAAATAAGGCAGTACTTCCTTACCAAGTTGCTGACTTTTGTGTTTTAGCCTGGTGAGATTGTATTTGGAGACGGCTGCTCCAAGCTCTGTCGCTGTGCAGGCAACTACACTTTGGAATGTGTGGATAACAGCTGTGATCCCACAGAGGAGTGTCGCGAGGTTAACGGTGTCGCCGGATGCTACCCGAAAGGTAACACGTCAAGGACGTCTTGTCCCTTTAAACTTCCCTGTTTGATCAGTAAGGAGTCTTGAGAATCTGTATCGTCTGCAATCCGAGTGTCACACAAAGAACTTGTTTTCCATCAAGGTACCTCCTCGTGCATTGCCTCCGGCGATCCACACTACACCACCTTTGATAAGCGCAAGTACAACTTCATGGGCAACTGCAGTTACCAGATGACCGGAGTCTGCAATGAGTCCGCGTTACCAAACTTTGCCGTCTACGCTGACAACGAAAACCGCTACAACAGACCCAGCATCTCCTATGTGAAGGCGGTTCATGTGTATGTTGTATCTGGTGGTGTCTCCATCTTCAAAGGTGGTGCTGTCCATGTAAGTAGGAATGAGGGAAATTTGGTCCAGACTGCGATCATACTGATTCATTTGGTTTGCTGCGTTGCCTGCTCAGTTCTGAGTCTCACCTGCTTTCCACATCCAGGTGAATGGAATCAAAGTCAACCTCCCAGTGAATCCGTTTCCAGGCGTCTCTGTGTTCAAATCAGGAAAGCACTACACCGTGTCCTTGAACTTTGGTGTGACTGTGCGCTATGACGGAAACCACTTCATGGACATCAAAGTGATTAAAGAGTAAGCGTAACGGAGCGTAACATGTTGTTATGGTAGTGCTGCTGTTGACTATCATCAAATTGGAAATGTTTAATTTCAAGTTTTCAAATTCTGCATTGAAAGAGCTTGTGGCATGTCATTCGCAGCTATAAGAGTCTACTGTGTGGATTGTGTGGCGATTACGACGGCAATGCTAAAGACGACTTCCGCAAACCAGATGGATCGTTGACCAACAGTCCTAATGACTTTGGAAACAGCTGGAACACTGATCCAGAGTGAGTCTTACTCTTTATTTTTCAATGAAATTGCCAAGTATTGGATCGTTCCAGATTCTGAACATTGTTTTGCGTGTATCCTTTTGCACAAGGTGTAACAATAAACCGAATACCACTCATCCTGGATGTGATGCAGAGGAACAGAAGCTTTATGAGAGCTCTGGATATTGTGGCATCCTGCTGGACAAAAACGGTCCTTTTGCCACCTGTCACGCCAAGGTCAACCCCAATGTAAGTCACAAGTACTTGGACCGAGGCACATGGCCCAAAGTTGGAGTGTTGTCTTGCAATTGGGTATTTGGAATTGGGTTGTAGCGTGCTGGTTGTGTGTTCAGGAGTACTTCAAAGACTGCGTCTTTGACCTTTGCGTGCTCAATGGCACTCATGCCATTCTGTGCGAAACCATCGAAGCCTACGTCAATGAGTGCCAGGACCGTGGGGTCAACATCAGACCCTGGAGGAACGAAACCTTCTGTCGTGAGTCCAAAGTGTAGATTGTTGACATTGGATTCTCCTGTGGCCTTCCCTCTGAGTGTGCCCAGATCTTAATGACTGAAAGACATGCTTCTGATTTGAGTCATCTCATCTGCCGCACAGCTTTTAGGTGCCCCCCTAACAGCCATTACCAGCCCTGTGCGGACCCCTGTCAGGAGACGTGTACAGGGAGACCCTCCTACTGCAGCGGACCATGCGCTGAGTCCTGTGTGTGTAATCCCGGCTACATCCTGAGCGCTGGCAAATGTGTCACCAACTCCTCGTGTGGCTGCACACACTTCAATGGCCAATATTATCAGGTACCCAGAGAAGGGCAAGCAACTGTACACTCAGACTGTGTAACACCCCCCAAAACCTAAACGATATACTATGTCGATCGACTGTGCGTGTCTTTCAGCCTGGAGAGGAGTTCTATGTTGAGGACTGCAACTTGAAGTGTCGGTGTGACGCACCCTCGGTTACCTGTCAGGCATCTCAATGTCCCCCAATGCACGAGTGCCAAGTCCAAGGGGGAGAGTTGGGCTGCTATCCCACAAGTAAGCACATATCCTTCCAACCTTACCCCTTCATTTAACCTCAAGACAAAACCAATCGTTGTCATACTCATTTAAAATGAATGTCGATGACATCTTAGGTACAACACCCAGACCAACAACTCCCAGGCCGACTACCCCAAAGCCAAGTATGGTGGCGTGTGTAAAATCCTAATAAAGCTACACAGTAGCTTCTAACCTATTGATGTTTTTTTTTATGTTTTTTTTTACCTGTGCAGTTCAGTGCCCTCCCAATGCAGAGTACATAGAATGTGGCCCAGCTTGTATCCCTACCTGCATGGAACCCTCCACCAACTGCAGCGGCCCCTGCATCACCGGCTGCTTTTGCAAACCAGGCTATGTCTTCAAGGGGAAACACTGTGTGCCACTGGAGAAATGTGGCTGCCTGGATCACAATAATAACTATTATGAGGTCAGTATTAGTACACCATGCCCAACACTTGTAGTGAGAAGTAAGCATGTCCTCCTTACCAAGTTGCTGACTTTTTTCTTTTAGCCTGGTGAGATTGTATTTGGAGACGGCTGCTCCAAGCTCTGTCGCTGTGCAGGCAACTACACTTTGGAATGTGTGGATAACAGCTGTGATCCCACGGAGGAGTGTCGCGAGGTTAACGGTGTCGCCGGATGCTACCCGAAAGGTAACACGTCAAGGACGTCGTGTCATTTTAAACTTCCCTGCTTGATCAGTAAGGAGTCTTGGAAATCTGTATCGTCTGCAATCCGAGTGTCACACAAAGAACTCGTTTTCCATCAAGGTACCTCCTCGTGCATTGCCTCCGGCGATCCACACTACACCACCTTTGATAAGCGCAAGTACAACTTCATGGGCAACTGCAGCTACCAGATGACCGGAGTCTGCAATGTGTCCGCGTTACCAAACTTTGCCGTCTATGCTGACAACGAAAACCGCTATAACAGACCCAGCATCTCCTATGTGAAGGCGGTTCATGTGTATGTTGTATCTGGTGGTGTCTCCATCTTCAAAGGTGGTGCTGTCCATGTAAGTAGGAATGAGGGAAATTTGGTCCAGACTGCGATCATACTGATTCGTTTGGTTTGCTGCGTTGCCTGCTCAGTTCTGAGTCTCACCTGCTTTCCACATCCAGGTGAATGGAATCAAAGTTAACCTCCCAGTGAATCCGTTTCCAGGCGTCTCTGTGTTCAAATCAGGAAAGCACTACACCGTGTCCTTCAACTTTGGTGTGACTGTGCGCTATGACGGAAACCACTTCATGGACATCAAAGTGATTAAAGAGTAAGCGTAACGGAGCGTAACATGTTGTTATGGTAGTGCTGCTGTTGAGTATCATCAAATTGGAAATGTTTAATTTCAAATTTTCAAATTCTGGATTGAAAGAGCTTGTGGCATGTCATTCGCAGCTATAAGAGTCTACTGTGTGGATTGTGTGGCGATTACGACGGCAATGCTAAAGACGACTTCCGCAAACCAGATGGATCGTTGACCAACAGTCCTAATGAGTTTGGAAACAGCTGGAACACTGATCCAGAGTGAGTCTTACTCTTTATTTTTCAATGAAATTGCTAAGTATTGGATCATTCCAGATTCTGAACATTGTTTTGCGTGTATCCTTTTGCACAAGGTGTAACAACAAACCGAATACCACTCATCCTGGATGTGATGCAGAGGAACAGAAGCTCTATGAGAGCTCTGGATATTGTGGCATCCTGCTGGACAAAAATGGTCCTTTTGCCACCTGTCACGCCAAGGTCAACCCCAATGTAAGTCACAAGTACCGAGGCACATGGCCCAAAGTTGGAGTGTTTTCTTGCAATTGGGAATTTGAAATTGGGTTGTAGCCTGCTGGTTGTGTGTTCAGGAGTACTTCAAGGACTGCGTCTTTGACCTTTGCGTGCTCAATGGCACTCATGCCATTCTGTGCGAAGCCATCGAAGCCTACGTCAATGAGTGCCAGGACCGTGGGGTCGACATCAGACCCTGGAGGAACGAAACCTGTCGTGAGTCCAAAGTATAGATTGTTGACATTGGATTCTCCTGTAGCCTTCTCTCTGAGTGCGCCCAGATCTGAAGGACTTTGAAAGACATGCCTCTGACTTGAGTTATCTCATCCGCCGCACAGCTTTTAGATGCCCCCCTAACAGCCATTACCAGCACTGTGCGGACCCCTGTCAGGAGACATGTACAGGGAGACCCTCATCCTGCAGCGGACCGTGCACCGAGTCCTGTGTGTGTAATCCCGGCTACATCCTGAGCGCCGGCAAATGTGTCACCAACTCTTCATGTGGCTGCACACACTTCAATGGCCAATATTATCAGGTACCCAGAGAAGGACAAGCAACTGTACACTCGGACTGTGTAATTCAGCCAAAACCTAAATAATATACTGTATCGACTGTGCCTGTCTGTCAGCCTGGAGAGGAGTTCTATGTTGAGAACTGTAACTTGAAGTGTCGGTGTGACGCACCCTCGGTTACCTGTCAGGCATCTCAATGTCCCCCAATGCACGAGTGCCGAGTCCAAGGGGGAGAGTTGGGCTGCTATCCCACAAGTAAGCACATATCCTTTCAACCTTACCCCTTCATTTAACCTCAAGACAAAACCAATCGTTGTCATACTCATTTAAAATGAATGTCGATGACATCTTAGGTACAACACCCAGACCAACAACTCCCAGGCCGACTACCCCAAAGCCAAGTATGGTGTCGTGTGTAAAATCCTAATAAAGCTACACAGTAGCTTCTAACCTATTGATTTTTTTTTTTACCTGTGCAGTTCAGTGCCCTCCCAATGCAGAGTACATAGAATGTGGCCCAGCTTGTATCCCTACCTGCATGGAACCCTCCACCAACTGCAGCGGCCCCTGCATCACCGGCTGCTTTTGCAAACCAGGCTATGTCTTCAAGGGGAAACACTGTGTGCCACTGGAGAAATGTGGCTGCCTGGATCACAATAATAACTATTATGAGGTCAGTATTAGGACACCATGCCTAACACTTGTAGTGAGAAGTAAGCATGTCCTCCTTACCAAGTTGCTGACTTTTGTCTTTTAGCCTGGTGAGATTGTATTTGGAGACGGCTGCTCCAAGCTCTGTCGCTGTGCAGGCAACTACACTTTGGAATGTGTGGATAACAGCTGTGATCCCACGGAGGAGTGTCGCGAGGTTAACGGTGTCGCCGGATGCTACCCGAAAGGTAACGCGTCAAGGACGCCTTGTCCCTTTAAACTTCCCTGCTTGATCAGTAAGGAGTCTTGGAAATCTGTATCGTCTGCAATCCGAGTGTCACACAAAGAACTCGTTTTCCATCAAGGTACCTCCTCGTGCATTGCCTCCGGCGATCCACACTACACCACCTTTGATAAGCGCAAGTACAACTTCATGGGCAACTGCAGCTACCAGATGACCGGAGTCTGCAATGTGTCCGCGTTACCAAACTTTGCCGTCTATGCTGACAACGAAAACCGCTATAACAGACCCAGCATCTCCTATGTGAAGGCGGTTCATGTGTATGTTGTATCTGGTGGTGTCTCCATCTTCAAAGGTGGTGCTGTCCATGTAAGTAGGAATGAGGGAAATTTGGTCCAGACTGCGATCATACTGATTCGTTTGGTTTGCTGCGTTGCCTGCTCAGTTCTGAGTCTCACCTGCTTTCCACATCCAGGTGAATGGAATCAAAGTTAACCTCCCAGTGAATCCGTTTCCAGGCGTCTCTGTGTTCAAATCAGGAAAGCACTACACCGTGTCCTTCAACTTTGGTGTGACTGTGCGCTATGACGGAAACCACTTCATGGACATCAAAGTGATTAAAGAGTAAGCGTAACGGAGCGTAACATGTTGTTATGGTAGTGCTGCTGTTGAGTATCATCAAATTGGAAATGTTTAATTTCAAATTTTCAAATTCTGGATTGAAAGAGCTTGTGGCATGTCATTCGCAGCTATAAGAGTCTACTGTGTGGATTGTGTGGCGATTACGACGGCAATGCTAAAGACGACTTCCGCAAACCAGATGGATCGTTGACCAACAGTCCTAATGACTTTGGAAACAGCTGGAACACTGATCCAGAGTGAGTCTTACTCTTTATTTTTCAATGTAATTGCCAAATATTCGATCATTCCAGATTCTGAACATTGTTTTGCGTGTATCCTTTTGCACAAGGTGTAACAAAAAACCAAACACCACTCATCCCGGATGTGATGCAGAGGAGCAGAAGCTCTATGAGAGCTCTGGATACTGTGGCATCCTGCTGGACAAAAACGGTCCTTTTGCCACCTGTCACGCCAAAGTCAACCCCAATGTAAGTCATACGTTCTTGGACAAAGGCATATGGCCCAAAGTAGGAATGTTGTCTTGCAATTGGGAATTGGGAAGTAGCATGCCGGTTGTATGTTCAGGAGTACTTCAAGGACTGCGTCTTTGACCTTTGCGTGCTCAATGGCACTCATGCCATTCTGTGCGAAGCCATTGAAGCCTACGTCAATGAGTGCCAGGACCGTGGGGTCAACATCAGACCCTGGAGGAACGAAACCTTCTGTCGTGAGTCCAAAGTATAGATTGTTGACATTGGATTCTCCTGTAGACTTCTCTCTTAGTGTGCCCAGATCTGATTGACTTTTAAAGACATGCCTCTGACTTGAGTCATGTCATCCGCCGCACAGCTTTTAGATGCCCCCCAAACAGCCATTACCAGCCCTGCGCAGACCCCTGTCAGGAGACATGTACAGGGAGACCCTCATCCTGCAGCGGACCGTGCACCGAGTCCTGTGTGTGTAATCCCGGCTACATCCTGAGCGCTGGCAAATGTGTCACCAACTCCTCGTGTGGCTGCACACACTTCAATGGCCAATATTATCAGGTACCGCGAGAAGGACAAGCAACTGTACACTCGGACTGTGTAACACCCCCCAAAACCTAAATGATATACTGTATCAACTGTGCGTGCCTGTCAGCCTGGAGAGGAGTTCTATGATGAGAACTGCAACTTGAAGTGTCGGTGTGACGCACCCTCGGTTACCTGTCAGGCATCTCAATGTCCCCCAATGCACGAGTGCCGAGTCCAAGGGGGAGAGTTGGGCTGCTATCCCACAAGTAAGCACATATCCTTTCAACCTTACCCCTTCATTTAACCTCAAGACAAAACCAATCGTTGTCATACTCATTTAAAATGAATGTCGATGACATCTTAGGTACAACACCCACACCAACAACTCCCAGGCCGACTACCCCAAAGCCAAGTATGGTGTTGTCTAAAATCCTAATAAAGCTACACAGTAGCTTCTAACCCATTGATGTTTTTTCCCTGTGCAGTTCAGTGCCCTCCCAATGCAGAGTACATAGAATGTGGCCCATCTTGTATCCCTACCTGCATGGAACCCTCCACCAACTGCAGCGGCCCCTGCATCACCGGCTGCTTTTGCAAACCAGGCTATGTCTTCAAGGGGAAATACTGTGTGCCACTGGAGAAATGTGGCTGCTTGGATCACAATAATAATTATTATGAGGTACATGAAAACAAACTACAAATATGTCTAGAGCAAATGTATAAGAAAGAGATGGCATCCTTTACTAAGGAAATCGGTTTTGTGTCTTTTTAGCCTGGACATATTATGTATGCGGATGGCTGCTCCAAGCTTTGTCGCTGTGCAGGGAACTACACTTTTCAATGTGAGGATAGCTCTTGTGCTCCCACTGAAGAGTGTCGAGAGGTTAACGGTGTCCAAGGATGCTACCCTAGAGGTAACCCTCCCAGAAATGGTAAAATGTTGTTTGAAACTCACCATGATTGTCTTTACAACTGCTGGTGGTTCTGTGTAGGAGTGTCTACGTGCATTGCAACTAGTGATCCACACTACACGACCTTTGACAAGCGCAAGTACAGTTTCATGGGCAACTGCAGCTACTTGATGTCGGGCGTCTGCAGCGCAACACCTTTCCCAGACTTTGAAGTCTACGCTGATAACGAGAACCGCTATAACAATCCCTCCATCTCTTATGTGAAAGCCGTACATGTAGACGTACACAAGGTCAAGGTCTCGATCCTTAAAGGTGGCTCGGTGCTTGTAAGTGAACAGTACTCACAATCGGCATGTTTTGATCTTTCAAAGGAATAAATTATTTCAGCTTGCAATATTATTTCTATCATCTACTTTTTCCATTCAGGTGAATGGGTCTAAAGTGAACCTGCCTGTGACTCCGGCTGCGGGTGTTTCCGTGTTCAAATCCGGAAGGCACTACACTGTGTCCATGGATTTTGGTGTGGTTGTGCGCTATGACGGAAACCACTTTATGGACATCAAAGTGATTCAAGAGTGAGTAAAAACTGGACACAATGGATAATTCTCGATTGTTTCTTTTGAAGTCAAGAATGGATTACTCTTGTAACGTGCCACCCACAGCTACAAGAATGTACTCTGTGGACTATGTGGGGATTACAATGGAGACTCCAAAGACGACTTCCGCCAGCCGAATGGCTCATTGACCAGCAATATCAATGAGTTTGGACACAGCTGGAACACTGATCCAAAGTGAGTACTGAAAACAGAAGTTTCACCTCACAATCATCTGACTTGGAGGGGCTTGAATCAGGGCTGTCAGAAACTTTTCAGAATTGATTTTTCTATCGATTACTCAAATAATCGTTACTCCCCTGCACAAATACTGGGGGGGGGGGGGGGGTAATTATTTGACAGTGATAGGCTTTGTCAAGTAATCAAGTTTTCCAGTTAATGCATCTTAATACTACAGTGATCCCTCGCTACTTCGCGTTTCGTTTATTGCTGTTTCACTACATCGCGGATTTTTTTTCAAAATGTATTTTTTTTTAAAGTCAAAACTAAACTTATAAATTGAGGAAACATGTGTCTAACCTTTAGGACAATGTAGTATTACTCCAAATGTTCGTTTACATTCCTTTATAAGTCCGTTTTGGCGTGTTAGCACGATCGCGAATTAGCATCTTTCCGCTAACTCGTTAGCCTGCCCAGTACTTCTTGTTGGTGACCGTACTTCGCGGATTTCACTTATCGCAGGTGGTTTTTGGAACCAATTAACCGCGATAAACGAGGGATTACTGTATTCTCATGAGTAAATATCTTCGAAAATAAAATAAAATGCAATAAAATATCCCCCTTACCCACCCCAAGAATGCCATTATTGCTATCGTGAGTGAGCCCATAACCATAATTGGCCTGCAATTTATTCTTGTTGATTTGTGAAACATATTCCCCACACAAATTTACATCACGTCACACATAAGGAATCTCCTATCGCAATGCTAAGTTTAGCATTTTTGCAGTTCAACACAAATGATGTTCATTTTCTTACCATTACACATCTTAATATGATATCTTGTCTCCAAATACCATGCAGTACTTTCCAACTAGCAATACCGGGGTAACAACGTTAGCAATGGTAAATTAAAAATATGTTACCTTAGTTGCACTGATCACTAGGGTTGTTTGTTGCCGTTCAAACAGATAAATACGTCACGACACGAATATCCTCATGGGTAACCGACTCCCGAGTCTGTGTTAAAATTAGTAGGATGGGTGTCAAAACCATAGTTAATTGTGACAAAATGCGTCTTTTCGGCCGCATGACGTCACGTCTCGCGCGACCGGATCACACGTGGTTTTCCGGCTGGCTCGTTCGACGGAGCCCCCATGGACTGAATAAACCGTGACGAATTTGGACGGACTTAATGTGACCTTGGCACCGCGCACGGTCGAATCGCGCTGTAAGTGGTTAATTTGAACACTATGTCAAATACATGTATTGCTGTGGCGGCTTGTACACTGTGGAAAAACTCTCTGACAACTGTGTCAACTTTCCACCAAAAGAGGGTGCTAATAGACTGTTCGAAAAGTATATTAGTTGGTTCAAAAAACCACCCGCGATAAGTGAAATCCGCGAAGTACGGTCACCACCAAGAAGTAGGCAGGCTAACGAGTTAGCGGAAAGATGCTAATTCGCGATCGTGCTAACACGCCAAAACGGACTTCTAAAGGAATGTAAACGAACATTTGGAGTAATACTACATTGTCCTAAAGGCTAGACACATGTTTCTTCAATTTAGAAGTTTTATTTTGACTTGTAAATGTTTTTTTTTTTTACTTTGGAAAAAAAATCCGCGATGTAGTGTGGCTGCGATAAACGAAACGCGAAGTAGCGAGGGGTCACTGTATAGCATTATGCACTAACAGTTTGGTCTCTAATTATCCGTGTAAATTGGGAAGGGTGAAGCATAGAAAAGGCACCAAAAAGTGTTGACTATTTTGGTTGATTCCCCAGCCCAAGTTGATCCAAGTTGATGATTTGTTCCAAAAGGTGTAAGAAGCCCAACATCACGGATCCGGGATGTGACGAAGAAGAGGAGAACCTCTACGAGAGTTCTGCATATTGTGGCTTGCTACTGGACAAGAACGGTCCTTTTGCTGTGTGCCATCCCAAGGTCAACCCCAATGTAAGTCTCCCCAACTGAGATGTAGTGAAATGTGTCTGGATTATGGTGGGGAGTTTCAAATATGCTTTTTTTGTGTTCAGAATTACTTCCAGGATTGCGTCTTCGACCTTTGCGCACTGGATGGCGCCAAGCCTGTTTTGTGCGAAGCCATCGAATCGTATGCTAATGAGTGCCAAGATCGCGGAGTTGACATTGGATCCTGGAGGAACGAAACCTTCTGTCGTGAGTTTTCACACAACCGAACTATTTGTATTTTTTGTCACATTTTTGTTGAGGTGATAAAGTATGAGGCACGGCTTAATAAAAGTTCGACTAAACACTGAACTATGCCATAAAATTCTTCGTCAACCTAACGGCAGACAACAAAGAGATCCGTTTAGTTTGTGTAGTCGTAGATCTTATAAGTTGTGACTGTGATATATTAAAAAAAAAACTCTTTGAAACTCTTTTCCTGTTTTATTAGAGTTGACCTGCCCCCCCAACAGCCACTACGAGCCATGCGCGGACCCCTGTCAGGAGACGTGTTCAGGCAAACCGCCATCTTGCAGCGGACCGTGCACTGAGTCCTGTGTGTGTAATCCCGGTTACATCCTGAGTGCTGGCAAATGTGTCAGCAACACTTCGTGTGGCTGCAAACACACCAACGGCCAATATTATCAGGTACTGCGTTATGAAAAAGCAACCTTTTACAGTACCGTGATAATAAATACACCCCAAAACCTAATTAGTGTATTCTTGGTGTGTTTCTGTCAGCCTGGAGAGGAGTTTTATGCTGAGAACTGTAATTTGAAGTGTCGATGTGACGCACCCTCGGTCACCTGTAAGCCGTCTCAGTGCCCCCCAATGCATGAGTGTAAACTCCTGGAGGGGGAGCTGGGTTGCTATCCGACAGGTGCGTAACCTTACACACTACTCGTCGAAACGTTAGCTTTTGTTATGTAACGAAACAAGACCCCCCACCCCTGCAGGCTCACAGGACTGCATCATCTCCGGAGATCCACACTACAACACATTTGACAAAAGGTTTTACAGTTTCATGGGCACTTGTACCTACACGCTGGCCAGAACCTGCAGAAATAACACCGGTAAGGACAGTATTGTCGCTGTTGGGTGGAATTATCACAACTCCAAAATCAATACTTTTCATGAAGTAAGAAAACATGCGATGCAAACAAATTTAGCTTCAGACAACAAAGAACAACAATTTTAATTATTTACACATCATAAATTACCCACATATATACACTATGTATGTTTTGAATATTTTTTACTTTGGTATCAATGTTTTTGTCATTTTTTATAAATGGAATGCAGTGATTTATTTGTTTGGTGCAGGGCCTTGGTTCTCAGTGGAAGGGAAGAATGAAGAGAGAGGGCTACCGGGAGTGTCCTACCTGCGAAAACTCTACATCACAGTGGATGGAATCACTGTGACATTGATGAAAGCCAAGAGGACCCTGGTCAGTACGGCAGCCCGGAGTCCAATACACCCAAATCCTACACGTTGCTTTTTGTCTCATGACCGACCTTTTTATTCTTAACGCTGACTGCGTCGCTAATCCCGGTTTAGTTTTCTTGCATCTCAGTCATTGTCTTCTTCATCTTCCTGCTTTAATCCCACAAATCCCTCATCTCCTTGACCACTCAACAATTATATTAGTAGCCTTCATATCTTTTAATATTCAAGCTTTTATATTTCAGTTTAAGTTTAATGTTTCAAATTACGTAATTTGTCAGTGGCTTAGCATGTTAGGAATAAAACTGATGTCCTGCTTTTGATGAACACATACACTTGCGCTGCTGTAGTATTTTTTAAAAAGTACTTGTAAAAGAATATACCATAGCAAATGGCAATATTGTGATTGAGCAGAGCGTAGTAGCAACGTTTTGCTCTGTTCCTCGCTGCATCCTCACAGGTGAACGGACTACGTGTGGCGCTACCTCACTCCCCGACTCCCACTGTGATCGTCAGTCGTGCCGGTCAGTATGTCACGGTGCAGACGTCCTTTGGCCTCCAAGTACGCTGGGATGGAAACCATTTTGCCCAGATCTCAGTACCCAGGTTGGTCAGTGGGATTTTTACCCCCCATAAAAACCCTAATGAGTTTTCAATGACCTTTTGTTTTGCTAGTCCTCTGATGTAATTTTGATTATTATTCAAACTCATTTCCGCACTTGGCCATCTGCGTGCGACAATGTCTTTATATCTTAATCCTGCTTTTTTCGCCAGCTCCTATCAAGACCAGATGTGCGGCTTGTGCGGCGACTTAGACGGGAACCCGAACAACGACTTCACCAAACCAGATGGCGTCCTCGTCGCTAACGTCAATGACTTCTGTAACAGCTGGCAGACGGAAGAAGATGAAGACGACTCGTAAGTTTGAGCATTAGGAAATACGATGATCAATAATAAGAGTTCCTAATTGACATGAACAAGAAATTACTGCAACGTGATGACATTATTTTGCCTTATTGCATTTTTCTTGTAGCATTACAACTTCATTCTTGGACAACTCATTCAATATTTTTAGTTCTTTCTTCTAATTGTTAGTTTTTTATCCTTTATATTTTTTCCTGTATTGTTTTATATTACAATTTTTTAGACTTCATTTGCTTATCATTACATCTTGTTATGACATAGTGACCTTTGTTTGTTTATTTATTTATTTGATTGATTGATTGATTCCATTCATTCATTCGCTATATGCTGATGTATTTCCTACTGTTTTGATTTGGTTATTCAGGTGTTCCCCAGGCACCAAGCCTGACCCGGAATGCGATCCCAAACTCGAGGCCGAGGTGGTCAAACCGGAGAAATGTGGAAAACTCAACGATACAACGGGGCCCTTCCGGTGAGTTGCTTACCTCGCAGAGTTGTCTTTGTCGTTCTTGATGGTGGTCATTTATTTTGTACATTCATTTGGAGTTTATTTGTTAGGATGACTTTTTTTTTTCACTTCTTTGGGTGTGTTCTGTAATTCAAAGCGCAACCTTGGTTATCATCATCCACCTATAAAGATTAGTACATGTCCTATCGTCATATCTCTCAAATCAGATTAGCATTATTGTTGCACATGCTGGACTCTGGTCTACAGTAAAACAGACACACCCGTTGCATCACGTTTTGGATTTTGGGCCTTATCTGCGCTTCCTCCACATCATTCAGGGAGTGTGTCAATGTGGTGAATCCCACCCCCTTCTTCCTGAGCTGTGTGTACGACATGTGCCGGTTCAACGGGCAGCAGCAGGAACTGTGTGACCAGCTCCAGGCCTACACGGAGGCCTGTCACAGTGCCGGAGTCAAAGTCCACCAGTGGAGGAGTCCCCACTTCTGTCGTAAGTCGTCATCAAGCAATCGACAATTAATATTTAATACACATGGGCTGACAATGAGGACACTTCCCAGCCTTAAAGCACGCTGGAAAAAATATTAGAACTTCTTGAAACACATATTGTAATTGTGTTTGAACAGCAAAAAAAAATAATAATAATAATAAGAGCATCAAATGCATATGAAATATGTAATGTCAATAGTAATGGCATACAAAAATAACTGTTTCAAGCCGTAAAATTCGTATGTGATACAGTGGGGGAATTACTTTCCTATTTATATGTAATACTGTGTAACACTTACAAGACATACAACAAATTAAAGCGCTACATATATGTATGTAATACAATTAAAAATATATCTAAATACAGCTATAAATATTTGTTGGAGAGTGTGCGCGTGTGTACCCTTAAAATTTTGTAAATAAATAAAAAACGATATGATTTAAAACCATGAAATATGTAAATAAATATTTATATCAGCATTAATACAAATAAATTAAACTATATGTTAAAAGTAATGGTAGTACTAATATCTTAAATGTCTTCAAACATTCCAAATTTACAATATAGTATGGTAAAATAAAATCACTGTAAAATAGAAAAATATTTTTTGGAATAAGCATACATAGTAAAATATCTGTTAAAAAATAAATAAATCAACACAAAAATACAATCCAAAATGCAGCCACATTCTAACGCAATGAGATGAGGAAAAATATTACTGGCTAGTGACATTAGCAACTGGCAGTTTTTGGCATGGGCACCATGTACAGCCAGTGATTTGTTGCCATTAAGCATCTGAGGTACTCATGACACTATTTGTGTTTGCGCCGTTTCCACCGCGCAGCCCTAGACTGCCCCGCCAACAGCTCGTACTCGCTGTGCGTGAGCTCCTGTCCGGAGACGTGCGCGGGCATGGTGGGAGCCCCCGGCTGCGGCGACGTGTGCGTGGAGGGCTGCGCCTGCAACCCGGGCTTCATCCTCAGCGACGACAAGTGCGTCTCACTCAAAGACTGCGGCTGCCTCGACCCAGCTGGAACGTACCATCCCGTAAGTTGGTGCTCACACACACTGAAACACTCGACACGCTACAAAAATATGTTGCACTCAAACTTAACTAATCTAAATTACAAGAAAAATGCTCCTAAGAATAAACTCCTCACACATATTTTGGCAATGCTGTCACATGATTATGCACGTTGAGAGATGTTTTTGTGTTCGAGGTGGGCGATGGCTGGTACTCGGAGGGTTGTAAGCAGAAGTGCACATGCCAGGATGGAGGCATGATCCACTGCTCCAACAGTGGCTGCCAAGCTGCAACCGAGACCTGCCAGCTACACGACGGAGAGTACAAGTGCCGTCCTTTGGGTACGCAATGTTACAAGTTCATATTTTGGGTACATCTCTAGTGTGGGAATCTGAATTGACTGATCTCAAAACAGGAAATGGCATATGCTCGGTATCCGGTGACCCGCACTACACCACCTTTGACAAACGCACCCACCATTACATGGGAGCCTGCTCGTACACGCTGACCACGCCTTGCAACGCTTCGTCCTCCGGCTTGCCTTACTTCAGCGTGGACACCCAGAACGAGCGCAGGGGCAGCAACAAGAAAATTTCCTACGTCAAGGCTGTGGTGATCCAAGTGAACGATGTGACCGTCATCCTCGGCAAGGGCAGGACTGTCCAGGTGCACGTTGTCATTTTTAATATTGCCAACTGAAGTGAGACGTAAAATGATTTTCGCACTTTTGCTCTTACGTGAGGCGCTCGACTGAAGCAGCTTTGCTATTTTTGTACAAATTAGTCATGGTGTGTATGTGGCCTGCAGGTAAACGGGACGGCGGTAGTCCCACCTGTTGCGTGGATCGGCGGCGTTAACATCTACTTTAGTGGCAAGTTTGTCGTCCTGGAGACGTCTTTCCACCTGAGGGTGAGATTTGATGGTAACCACCATGCTGACGTCACCGTGCCCACTTCCTACAACGGCCAGCTGTGCGGAATGTGTGGTAAGAATATTTATTCATACCATATTGGTGGTGCAGTTATTTGGTCTTCATTTAAATCATTTGTAGCAGAAAAACAAGCTGATGGTAATTTCCAAAGTTACCACAAAAAAATAATGTTAACATTCGGAATGTCACATGAATTAGTTGAAAAAGTTGAAAAGTCATCAAGATAGAAGATCTGGTTGTAGTTGAGCAAGAGAAGTCACAGTATCTTGAGAAATATAATCTCAATCTTCCTGGTAAAGTTGTAAGTATCCATTAGATAAGTTGTTAGCATTACAAAAAAAGTACTAATGTCCTAGTTCAACATTAAATGGTCACAATTTTGCAACAATGTTAGAAGTCCATTTCTTTCATTGCAATAGAATTGTAACGTGCCATCATATTAGTAGAGAAAAGTCCAGTTCCGGGAATATCCAAAATTGCTGTAAAACACAAGCTTGTATTGTGGGACAGGAAATTTCAATGGAAATCCCAAAGATGACAACTTGAAACCAGACAAGACGCCCGCTTCCACCACCAATGAACTGGGAGACAGCTGGCAGGTTCCTGACCCAAGGCCTGAGTAAGTTTAGACATTGTGTGTATACGTGTGTGTGTGTGTGTGTGGGTTGGGTGGAGTGTGGTTAAAAACAGGAAAAAAAAAAGCCAATTGTAAATTTCCTGGGTTTTGCTATAATATTGAAAATGATGCATGTCCTTCCCACTTGTTGTCCAGTTGTACCAACAGTGGCGGCCAGGAAGACTGCGACCCAAAAGTGGAGGAGGAAGCGCAGAAGCCGACAAGCTGCGGCATGATCGCTGATCCAAAGGGTAATGTCGCTAACTTTTTTTTTTTATTTCGAATTTTGCTCATTTTCACAATTAACATCCCGATAAATTGTCCCGACTTTAGGTATCTTCAAGTCGTGTCACTCGGTCGTCCCCCCTGAGCCTTACTTGGAAAACTGCGTGTACGACATGTGCGCCACGGGCGGCCAGACCGTCGCCCTGTGCCAGGCGGTGGAGAGCTACGCCGACATGTGCGCCGCGGCAGGAGTCCCCATCGCGTGGAGGAGTAACACCTTCTGCCGTAAGTCGTGGCGGATTCGTAAACAAATGTTATATGTATAAAGTCACAATTTCACGAGAAAAAAGGCCAGTTAGCACATCATTATTTTAAAAAGTAACAATTTTATGACAAAAAAATAATGTCATTTAAAAAATATATATATATACATACTATTGTGAGAAAAAGTGGCAAAGTTGTCAGATAATTGAGTAAAGTCACAGTGTTATGAGAAAACATTTGCAACAAATACTTGAAATATAAGACGTAGTCACCAGAGTTTTCATTTTAGGCAAATAGCCTCAATATGAAATCTTTTTGCAAGTAACGTTCTATTCCTTCTCCCGACGTAGCTCTCAAATGTCCCACTGGCAGTCATTACACGCCGTGCGGGTCCGCCTGCGCCCAGCCCAGCTGTCAGGATCCAGCAGGCCCGGAGGGCCCCTGCAACCAGCCATGCGTGGAGGGATGCGTGTGTGACCCCGGCCTCATTTTGAGCGGCGACAAATGCGTGCCGCTCAGCCAGTGTGGCTGCACTGACGAGAACGGAAAGTACAGGCCGGTCGGCGGGACGTGGTTCACGGAAGCCGACTGCTCGGAGCGTTGCAAGTGTCACGGCAACCACAACGTCACCTGCGAGCCGTGGAGCTGCAGCCCCGCGCAAGAGTGCAAAGTGCTGGAGGGGGTGCTGGACTGCCACTCCACAGGTGAGCCATCACTCAAGTCCAGTTACCATTTCATGTCATTGAAGGGAATTATATCAAATTGAAGGCAAATCACATACTTTGCCCAAACCCAAATCGGAATGTCACAAGAATAAAGTGGCAGAAAAATAGTTGTATTGTGAGAGAAAAAAAATCCTAGGCCGTAGTATTTCAAGGAAAGTTCCAACTTTGGCGAACTAAAATCATAATATTACAAGAATAAAATTGTAATTATTATAAGAAGCATATTTATGAGATAAGCGGCAATGTGAGAATTTTTTTTTTCCTTTTTCTTAAAAGTTGCAATTTTACAAGAAAGGTCTGTGTGAAATAAAATCGTAATTTTACAAGAAATAAGTCTCACATTTTAGGAGAAGACTTTCTAATATTTGGGGAATAAGGTCACAATTTGACTTAAAAATGACATTTTTTTTAACCAAGATTCCTAATGCTGCAAGATAAAAAGAATTCACGAGAACTGTTGCAAAATTCCGTGAAAGAAGTTGTTGATTCCCATAAAGGAAAAGCAGTTGTAAACTTGGAATCTTACAAGTCCTGAACAAAAATTTAATTTTGACTAAAATACTGTCTGTAAAACGATAAGACATTCTGATTGATGTGGCTAAAGTGATAATTTCTTTGTGTTACTTTGCTCAGACAAAGGAGTGTGTCACGTGGCTGGAGACCCTCACTATTACACCTTTGATGGCCTCATGCACACCTTCATGGGCACTTGCACTTACACTCTCGTCGAGGTACCACTCCCGTTTTGCTCTGTTCAAAATGGAGGGCGCGCTCAATGTGACGGTTGGCTTTCTTTCTCCCCTCTTCCCATCAGGTATGTAACGCCACCATGGTGACCCCTTTCCGAATCGTGGCGAAAAACGAGGAGCGCGGCCAACCGGAGGCCTCCTACGTCCGCTCCGTCAAGGTTTACCTGCTTCACGACACCCAGATTGAGCTGCAGAAGGGCCGCCGAGTTCTGGTAAGGCGGCGCGGCACGTCACACATCTTTAACGGTCAAGTTTCAAGCATGTTCCATTCCCACAGGTTAACGGTCGACGGGTCCGAACGCCGACTTCTGTGACCACGGCCGGGGCGAAGGTGATCAGCAGCGGTGCCTACATTCTCTTAGACACCAACTTTGGTCTGCAAGTCAAATTTGATGGCGTTCATCACCTGGAGATCACTGTACCCGGCCAATACTTCAATAAGGTACGTACCGTAAAAGATGGACAATTAAATCTTTAAAGTCGCTTAGGAGAAAAGACATTCTAATTGTGAATAAATGGAGTTACAGTTTTGATGAAAATAGCTTCAATATTATGATTAAAAAAACAAGTCAGAAGATTCAACTTTGCCTGAAGATTTTTACCCTTCCAGTGTTAAAACTGACTTTTTATGTATAAATATATGAAGCACCGTATATTGCAATTGTGACGCAAGATAATTTGCCTCTGCTTTGTTTGTCAGCTGTGCGGCATGTGCGGCAACTACAACCACAACTCGTCTGACGACAACCTGAAACCCGACAAGCAACCCGCCAAGGACGTCATCCAACTGGGCAACAGCTGGAAGTCTGAAGGGGACAGCGATCCCGGGTCAGCAAATCCTTAAAAGTTTAGAGATGATTAATTAAATAATAACAGAAGTCATTTTTATAAAGAAGAGACATGAGGAATAAACATTTTAGCAAGATATATCTATTTACTTTTTTTTCTTGGTAAAACAATTCAGGATTTTTATCAGATCAATTATCAATGATCAGAACTCAACTAAAGTGCCGCTGCGTTTGTCTGTTTTTGGTCGTAGCTGTCAGCCTGACAAGCGGCCCGACGTGCACCCCAACTGCACGGCGGAGGAAGAGGCGGCGTTCGAGTCCCAGTGCGCCAGCGTGCTCATGTCAGACAGCTTCCGGGCCTGCCATTCTCTGGTGCCTCCCGAAGCCTTCACCGGCAACTGCGTGTACGACATGTGCGAATACGACGGCATGCAGGCCACCCTCTGCGACAACGTGGAGGCCTACGCTCAGGCTTGCAGCAGCGCCGGGGTCACCGTTAGCTGGAGGAATCAAACCTTCTGCCGTAAGACCACTTTTGGCGGAAAAAGAATGACATTGGAAGATTGACGGAAAAAAGAAGTCACCAAATGAAAGATGACTATTACAAAAAAATTCATTTCAATGATTGTTTTTTTTTTTTTTTTTCTCGTAGCGTTGCCGTGCGCCCCTAACAGCCACTATTCGGACTGCACGGTCCCGTGCCCCCCTACCTGCTCGGACCTGTTCCCCATCTTGTGCCACCTGCCGTCCACCACCTGCGTGGAGGGCTGCCAATGTAACGCCGGCTTTGTCCTCAGCGACGGCAAGTGTGTGCCTCTGGAAAAATGCGGCTGTCTGGATTCCGACGACGAGTACCACGACGTAAGTCTGCAAATGGCAAAAGCAGTCCGCAGGACAATTCTCCGAATTTGCATTGGCAGAAAAATGCTGATGCAGATCAATTTGAATGAGCAAAAAAAAAAATGCCCAATGTAAAATAATATTTTACAGAGGGAAAGAAATCACAAAAATATTGAAAAAATGCTATACAGTGCATTTGAAAAGTATAACCAGCACTTAACCTTTTCCACATTTTGTTGTTACTCATTCCAAAATAGGATAAATGGTAAATTCTTCTTGAAATTGGACACACAATACCACATTTTGACATTATTGCAAACCTCTTACAAATAAAAATACTACAAACTTGCATTCTATATTGGAATCTGCCATAACAAATTGTAAAAAAAAAAGAGAAGCTCTAAATACTTTGTGTAAGCTCTGACATTAGCAGATGAACCTTTCATTTGCAACTACAAAAAATACTCAATTTTACAAGAAAAGAAAAGTTGCAATATATTGACTTTTTCCTTGCATGTTTTTTTTTTTGTAGGTGGGAGACTCATGGCTGACGGCAAAATGCGTTTCCAAGTGTACCTGTAACCTCGGCGGCCTGGTCTCATGCACGGAGCACAGCTGTGATTCTAACTCAGTTTGCGACCTGGACAAATTCGGAGATGTCTACTGCAAGCCTGCCAGTGAGTCCTCGTTTTTGTTCCTTTGAAAAGGAAAAGAAGGCTTACCGTTGAGCTTCCGTTAGTTGACTTGGAGCATTGAAATAATGTAAAAGAAAAAATCAAACCAAATTACTCTCCTGCCTTCAAATCTTTCTGTAGAATTCGACAAGTGCAGCGTGTCGGGGGATCCTCACTACCGAACCTTCGACGGATTCACGCACCACTTCCAGGGGCCTTACACGTACGTCCTGACAAAGGACTTCCAGCAGCCGCAGAGCTCGCTGGCTTCCCTGACCGTCAGAGGCAAGAATATCCGACGAGGAGGCAACAGGAGGGTGTCCTTCCTGGACCAGCTCTTTATCGACGTCTATGGCATCAACGTACGCTTCATGCAGGCCAATCGAGTCCTGGTATGTCGTTTTTGTATCACTGAGATTTGCCATTTCCTTCTTTTCGTCATCTGTTATGCTTTGAGTGAGTCGAAAAACATCCGCCTTAGCAGATCGCTTTTTCATTTTACAACAAAATATTATGAGGTGATGTTAACATTTATTATCATTTTTATTTTATTATTATCCCTACCGAATTTTAATTATTCCTTGTTGGAAGTGCTTATAGACGAATGATGAGAGATTTAAGAAGTTCTAAAATTTTACGAGCTTTATATTCTGCGAGGATAAAATTGTTGTTCAATTTTAAGAATTGGTGCATGAATCAAATATTTCTAATTTCACAAGAAGAAAAACTGGTAGCGTTTTTGTTTGTTCCTTAGGTGAACGGGGAGATCATTTCGCCCCCTCTGAGTCCGGTCGAAGGTTTACTCATCACCAGGAACTCCAGGCAGGTTCAGCTCACCACCGACTTCGGACTCACTGTGCGCTTCGACGGCAGAAGTCGTGGAGGTAAAAGAGCCTCAATGAGACCCCCCCCTCCCGCAATCACTCTTTTTTTTTTCACATTCCACTTTTGTGCTTCCAGAGATCATCCTGCCTAGCACGTACAAGAACGCCGTCAGAGGGCTGTGCGGAAACTACGACGGAATCCGCTCCAACGAATACATGAAGCCGGACGGGACCATCATCAGGAACCTGAACGCCTTCGGGGACAGCTGGAGGGTCACAGACCGACTGGCGCGCGCTCCCTACAGTGCTTTGATAGCGTCAAGCCCCGTCCATCTTCACAGGTACAATCATAAAACTCTTGCTTGGTTACATTTACAAGAAAAACATCATCCTGAGAAACGTGTTTGGCGGTTTGTGTGGCGTTCAGGCGAGAAGTGGACATTGATCCAGATTCGGGATTCGAAACATCAGACTGCTCCGAGGACGAACTTGCCGACTACAGGAGTTCCACCAAGTGCGGTGCCATAACTGATGCCGTGGGTCTTTTTGCCTCCTGCCACGCTGTCTTGCCACCCGCCGCCTACCACGAGTGAGTCCGCGGCGACAACCATGAATTTAACATGTCAACTGTTTTGCTCTCTGCTCCTTTCAATCAAGTTTTGGGAAAATCTTAAATCCACACTATCTTTTTTTTCTTTGCACAGAGACTGCATGTTCGATCTGTGCGCTGAAAAGGGCAGCGAAGAACTGCGCTGTGCTAGCTATGACACCTACGCTGCCGCCTGCCAGGAAGCCGGAGTCAAGCTTGGGGCCTGGAGACAAAAGCTGGGCTGCGGTAAGGAACCTTTTAGTAGCGACATTTGCATTGTTCCCGCAGCAATTATGAACACAGGAAATCTAAAAAAAAAAAATTTAAAAAAAGGATAAGACTCGATGTTGAGGATTGAAAAGAGGAGGAAAATGGAAAAATATTACAGAAGTAAAATTGCAATGTTGGAATACTGTCTGACAAAAGGCAAAGTTTCATTAAGACACATTCCACAAGAATAGTGAGGTGTAAAAAAAGAAACATTTTTAATCTGTTTTTCAAGAGTAAATTATTATTATTATTGTATTAATAAAAATATTACATGAGTAAAATTGCAATAAGGAACCTGCCATAAGGAACCTTTTAGTAGCGACATTTGCATTGTTCCCGCAGCAATTATGAACACAAGAAATCTAAAAAAAAAAAAATTAAGACTCAATGTTGATGATCGAAAGGAGGAGGAAAATGGAAAAATATTACATAAGTAAAATTGCAATATTGGAAATACTGTCTGACAAAAGGCAAAGTTTCATTAATACACATTCCACAAGAATAGTCAGGTGTCAAAAAAGACACATTTTTAATCTGGTTTTCAAGAGTAAATTATTATTATTGTATTAATACTCTTGCACTTATCCTCGCCTTTTCTTTTTGTGTGAGTCAGTGCTGTCGTGCGAAGGCAACAGTACGTACACGGCGTGCATGTCTGCGTGCCCGACCTCGTGCGCCGATCTGGCCGCGCAGTCTGAGTGCGCCGCCACCGCCTGCGTGGAAGGATGTCAGTGCGCGCCCGGCTTTGTCATGAGCGGGGGCAGCTGCGTGCCATATGCGCAGTGCGGCTGCAACTTCCTCAACAGATACTACCCAGTGAGTACTTAGACTGATTACATAATAACGGGGATTACTTTTGGAATATTGGATTTACTGTAATGTTATTGATTCTTGTTGAGTTGTGATTCTTCTCAGAGGATAAAGAATATATACCTTTTTTGTATTTTTACATTTTTGTAATTTTAGTCTTTGAAATTCAAAACCATGAGACAGAGGCTAGTTGTGTCACTTGTATTTAAGGTACTCATTTTTCAGATGGCTTTTCGCTTTGCGCCCTCCATTTGAAAACAAATGTTTGCAAACTGATTTTTCATACGCGGATGACAACATGAGTTAATGTAATAAGAATGTGGTTTTTTTTTTTCCAGCTGAAGGAAACTTTTGTGACCGAAGACTGCGCACAGGCCTGCGAATGCACCCCCACCGGTGCCGTGTGCCAAGCCAAGAGCTGCCGGGAGGGCTACGTCTGCGCCATTTACGACTACAAACGCGACTGTCACAGAAGTGCGTGCATGTTTGGAGAAATTGAAGTGTCAGAATATTTTATGGGAAAAAAAATATTGATCATGACAAACATTCAAGAAATTTTAGCTGGAATTAATAAGATTAACATTAGTTTTCCACTAGTAAAAATGTAATATTTGGAGGAAAAAAATCGGCAAAAATCTCATTTCTGTTGTGATATTCAAGGGGTAAATGGTCAAAACATTGCAAGAGAAAAACTAAATTTTTTCTCCAGTTATGACTATAAAACCTGTTCTTGTACATGTGTTGCGTTTCAGCGAGTCCGTGCCTCAGCAGCCCCTGTCAGAATGGAGGAACGTGTAACGAAATCAACAACGCGTCTTACTCGTGCAACTGTGCTCCAGGCTACGAGGGCTTCAATTGCCAGGACGTGATCACGGGCACTGAAGGACTTGGTAATAGCTAACTCCAGGGCTACGCGATCAGAGCTGGACAAGAAAAGAAAAAAAAAAAACACAGAAAAAGAATTGCGTCATAATACTGTATTCATATGAATCAATTTTGACAGAAGTCGCATTACAAGAATCATCTTATCGCACCAAGGATTTGACAATTACACAATAGCCGTAATTGAGAATAATGTTGGAATATAAGAAAAATCATACTGAAGGTGTCATTATACAGAAAGTGCAATATAAGATTTTTTTTTTTTTTATTGTAAATTCTTATTGTAATTGTAAGGAAACACAGAGTGATGCAAATTGTTGCCTTTTTGTACATTGCAATTTTTTGGGGGTGTAAAAATGACAAATATTTCCTTGCAGAAACCAAATGGATCATTCTGATTGCTGTACTGGTGTCAGTGGCCGTCGTCGTCGTTATTGTGATCACCGTTGTGTGCGTTTGCAAAAGCGTCAACAAGTAAGTCATTTTTTTATATTCCTGTGTGTTCGTGTATGTGTTTGTGTGTGTATCCAGCAATGAAAAGATGAATTGAAAACATCCAATTTAATAATATTGTAAATACTATTATATTGCACTTTACATATGTTCATAAAATAATAATGAGACTGAATTTTAAAAGTAGTAATAATAAGAATAAATTCAGCTGAAATTGAATAAAAAATGGCACCATAAAATCGGTAGGACGTATGAGGAATGGCATGCAGCATATAATGATGCTATCCAAATGATTCGAGTGTCTGACTGTGGCGACCCCTAATGGGACAAGCCTAATTGGCAATATTTGTTATATTAAATCTAAGTAATTAAGCTTTTTATTTCCAGGTCAGACCGTTATGTAATTCAGAGGCTGCCATCGTCTCACAGCCGGTGAGAGCACGGCGATGAGAAGAACCCGTTCTTTAGTTTACCTGTCATTCTATAGTTTTTGATCTTGGATTGTTAAGTATTAGTGGAAAATGAAAATGGGCAAAATGTCCCGTCTAATGCACGTCTTTTGTTATTGTCTTCACAGAAACAAGAGGAAAGACCACGAGATCCAAATGACTTCAAACAGTATGTAAAATCAATATTCTACATCATATTAATAATACAGGGCTTGCGGTCATTTTCAATGTAATAAGTAATATAAAATTAGCATTAGTCAAATTTTTACTATATTTTAAAATGAATGAAGTAAATTAAAAAAAAATTGAAATAATTTATTGTATTACAGTAATGTTTATTCTAATTTTAAAAAATGTATATCAATTTTTATATCTTTTAATATCAATTAATTTCAAATGTAAATAAAAATCAACTTAGTTAAGCACTCAAATTATAATTTATTAATTTCTAATTATTTTTTTATCGTATAGTACATTAGCTGATATGGATTTTTGGTGTTATTTCTCTTGTAGATGTGCCATATGAGAACATGGATGAAAGGACAACAAACAACATGACAAATATGTGATATTAATAATAATCATCCTCATTTTCTGTGTGATTTGTAATTTATTCCTCAGTCCAAATGAATTGGAAAGGAATAGTTTTGGTCAATGTTCTATGTACTCCACTTTTGTGTTGCTTTCTTAACTTATGCAGTCAAACATGTAAATGAAACAATGACTAGTACTTTTATGAATTTTTTTGTGAACTAAATACCAAACTCATAAAAAAAAATATTTTAAAGATCTTTAATGGCATTTTTTTTATTTTGATGAAGAACTGCTTACCTGGGGATTTAAATTACTAATGTCTAGTCAAAATGATTAACTTTTTTAAATTATATTTTATTCCAGTTTGATGAGATGCTTTCAGAAAGAAAATAAATTCACATTGATTCTTGAAATATACATTCAAAGAGCAAAATTTGACATTTTGCATAAATATTTTAAAACATTTGACCAAGCAATGAAATGAGTACAACACGCTAAAATAATTACCTAAAATGATCACATAATTTCTGATAAATTGTTATAATTTTAATTTGAAGTCATAATTTTGAGAATATTGCCGTATTTGTGCGAAAACAATTACTTTTGAAAAGTCTCAAGAGAGAAAAAAATACTAATTACAATGTAAATATGAAAATAAAGGCATAAAATTCTGTGAAAAGGAACATTTTTTTACGTGGAAATATGATTGTCTTGTCATAATTTACCCAAACTAAACTCTCATGAGGACAAAAGTCAAGTCTAAATATTATAGGAAAATAAGTCCATGTATTAGAAGAATAAAATACAAGTCATAAATAAAGGACAAATATGTAAACATTAAAATAATAAAATTGAAACTTTCGGAAATAAGTTTAAGGTAGGTCAACATGGCTTTATGTGCTATGGCCAGTGTAATAAGCACTGAAATGAGGAGAACACACTAAAATAAATATTCGAAAAATAACTCACATAAATAATGATCCAAATAAAACCAGTGTTAAGACTTCAGTTTGGTTGCCATATCCTATTCTAGAATGCAAAACACCCTTAAATGGTCCGCAATTATCAGCTACCGATGTGCTCCAGCACAAACACCTGACATTGTCTTTTAGCAACCTGGTCCGGTGAAACGAGACTTTGCTCTGGAGTCGTGGCGAATGGACGCTCCACCATGCTGCCGGTCCTGCAAAGGGGCAAGCGTTAGCATTAGTGAGAAAATCGGCTATGTTAGTAGCATCTAATGTTAGCATCTTTTGCGATCTTTCGTACCTGACGTGGTGTGGTCTGGGAAGGTGCGGCTGTTGGGAGAAGCTCAAGGACCGTTTGACGTTGTCGACTGAGGCTTGCGTGCACCTCTGGGGCGATCGGGGCTCCTCCGGTGGCGCCGTGAACTGTAGCTTCATTTTCATGTGCTGACTTAACTGAGGTATCGGGAATGCATCCAAAAAATGAAATCAGTAAATTGTCAATTATAAATTAAATATAAACTTAACGGCACACGATGAACTACAATTACGAGATAAAAGCGAAGGCTGAAACGTTTGACAATGCAAACGCGGTTTGCTGGCCCGTACCTCAAAGAGTCCCGTTTCAAGTATTTGGAAGGCGACGGTAAAAGAAATGTTTGAGCCTTTCTTGCTACAGCCAAGGTTGCTGAAGGGAGACTGGCACACCACGGCTGTCACCTCGCGGTCTCGGTGGCTTCCTCCTCCTGCGTGAGCTGGACGAGCGAAACACAGAATGGGAGCCGGCCTCCGGACTGGGCGAGGCTACGTGCTGGGAGAACTCACCCTGAAAATTCCAGCGCAGCCGGACAGACAAGAAGTCGCGCAGGTTGTTGACTAGGGTGTACTTGACCGGAAAGCTCTGGCGAGGCCTTACGACCCTCGGGCAGGAAGCGATCATCACCAACCGAGGACGATTCAAGCTGATGCTCGGCAGTGAGTAAAAAGTGGCTATGTGCCTGGCGGGAAAATGAAGGAACGTTAGCATGTAGCATGTGGTGCACGCTAATAGAGCGCTCACCTCGTGTGGGGGGGTGATGACGTGTGCCATTGTAGCACAGCAACCAGTGGAATTTCCAAACCCTTCATACAAAACATACAAAAATACACCACTCACAGAACGCTATCAAAATCAGTCTGCATAAATCATGCCATATAGTGAGTGTCGGCGGTATACGAAACAATTCAAAAGCACTGCTGCTGGTGCTTCAGCCTCTCACTTCACTGGAGTCGTGGTCTTCTTTGTCCTGGAGCTGCAGCCTGAACAGGAAGTTGTGCTCCTCCAAGGTGCCCAATGTGCTTGGGAGAAGCGAACACTCGCTGTCCACGCGGTAAAACGACGCCATGGTCACCTCAGCTGATCGGTGGCTTTGGCAGCGAGAGAAAGGTAAGATAAGGGGGAGAAAGCCACCTCAGCCTTTTCACTTACCAGACATTGTCTACGACCAAAACGGAACCGTCCGGCATCATTGGAAGGTAGGACGAGTTGTAGTTGGGAAGGATTCTCACGTCTGTGATGCAAAGCTCCTCACAAGAGGTACCGTTCAAAACTGAGGGCGAGATGCCGGGGGCGTCAAAGCCGGAAGACTCACGATAACATGCATGGCTTGGGAAAGAAAACGCCTGACCTTTCAGGAAGGTCAGGTGTTTTCCAGAGACGGTCAGGTGCTGACACCCGACACTGGGGGGTGGCAGAACATTCAAAGTGGCACTGACTAGAGGAGGAGGAGGTCATAGAGCAAAGGTTATAAGTTAATGCACATATTTGACCATTTGTGATGTTGTTCTGTTAATGAATGTTATTTACGTAATGGGTTCCAGATGCTAGACATATGGAGTGATTATTTTTACCCTGCGCCTTGAATTTGTTAAGGTCCTCTCGGAAAGTGCGTGCAGGCGAGCAGAGCCGCAAGACTCCGAGGTAGCCATGTTCCCTCACTTCCATCTGGTCTTCATCCTGCTCCCACACGCTCACCACAATCTGGTAAAAGCACAGTAAACCATTTTGTAAAACTTCTAGTCACGCATCTAATTAGTCTGAAAAATGCTGAGCCATATTTCAACATCATTCTCAGAATGATCCATTATTTTCCATAATGTCTTTGCTTTTTTTTTTAAAATTGAGTTATTTTTGGAATATTTAGTCTCACTTCTATTATGTATTTACTCATACCATTGCAAGTTTACTCCGGATAATTATGACTTTCTTTTAATGTATTGTGACTTATTTCTGTTTGAAAAAAACTAGTTATATTCAACACAAATGTAAATGGCTGTTCTTCCTATAAAAATAATTCATTGATATCTGGGAATTGGCAAAAAAACTGACCTTGGCTTGGAGTGTGTCAACGGGGAGCTTGTCCAAAGTAACCTTAAGACTGAAGGAAATCTGTTCTTCTGACAATGAAATTGACTGCAGAAAAGCAAATTTCAAGATGTCAACCTTCAGTTGAGGAATTTCAATGCCCTCGCATGTGGGCAAGGAGAGCCACTTTCAGCATTTATAGAACGGGACAAATACACAAATGCAAACTGAGAAGTCACACAAAAGGCAATTACGAGCCACGACTCATACGCAGGTACAAGCCACGCCCCTTAAAGGTACACATGCAATACACAAAGAAAGCAATTATACTTTAAAAGTTTCAGCGGTCAGGCTTACTTTGACCGGTTCCATCCTATGACGTGCATTGTTGTGGTTGAGAAGCGGGCGGCACGCTACGAATTTGCGGGGTGCACTGATGCTTCTTCTTCTGTGGTGCTCAAGCAAATCGTCACCTTGTTGGTCCTCCTTCGCTTCTGTTTCTTCTTCTGCGTTGTTATTTGGGTCGATCAGACTGTCGTCGAGAAGGGCGCCAACGGTCGCCACAGCGAACAAGTCGCCCATTTGCTTTGCCTTTAACAAACTACCTTTACGCAGAACCACAAGAAAATGGACCGTCTCCCCGAGGTAAAAGTGTGTTCTCTGCCGAAGAGTGTCGCATTCCGCCGGGTCCACCAGTTCCCCCGCGGCGGGAAAATACACACTGTGTTCAAACAGCGGCTCCATGGCCGTCGAAAAAGTTGCCCTAACTAACCATATGTTGCCATGTAAATAAATATGGGAAGGCGGATGTAGTCAAAAGCGGACACGCGGCGAAGACATACGTACGTACCGAAAATGTGGCCGGGCATAGAAAAAAAAAAAGTCTGCAGTTAGTTCGCGTTTGATGGTTATTTAGTGATAAACAGAAGAGCGGTTAATCGATGCGGCTTTGGAGCGACTAGTTTGTACCAGACCAAAGTAATCAATCGACGAGAGCCAGTTGATTCCGATGAGCTGATTGGTTGAAACGTTATATTATTCAAATTATATTGCACAAGTTAGGTTTGGGTCACGGTGTAAGATTTGGATAAAACCACAACCTAATCTTTTTAGCATTTGTCATTATATTATTGTCATTATTTACAAATTGAAATGATAAAAGAGGATGTACTGCCTTGGTAAATAGAATTACTTTAAAAAATAATAAAATAGGATGTACTGCCTTGAACTAAATTGATAAAATATAATTACTTTTTGTAACATTGATGTGTTGGTTTCCCTTTTAGTGTGGTCTGGTGCGTGACACCAGGAGCTGGATTGGTGTGTGGCGTCTGGACGTCAGTTGTGGCCTACAGCAGCTTTTGGTAAGTGTTCCCATTTTGTATTGACCCTAACGTGCCGTTGTAGAAGAACAGAAAAAGTTAACAGTACTCTGTTGTCCGTTGGTGTGACTTTTTATTTTATGGACTTGAACACTAAAGTCATTGTCAGCTTGAATATTGAGAGTCCGGTGACAAGTTATCAATGGATGCATTGTTGGGTCCGCCAAACCATGCGGTGATTAAAAAAAAAAAAGAGAGAACGAGAGAGAGAGAGAGAGAGAGAGAGAGAGAGGACAAGTATCACATGTTTTGGCTTCTCTGGTGGCAAAGTATTCCTCCAATGGTGACTAAGGATGTTTATTTAGTGCGGAGTACTGGGTGTTTATGAAAGAGAAGGCCTTCATTTGTAAGCATTATTAGAATATTGAACATCAGACTGTACAAATAAATACTCAGCAATAAAATAATACTTTAATAAATAATTAAAAAGGCTGCTTATTTGCTCATTTAATTAATTGAGGCACGGTGTCTAAAAAAACGGGGGGGGGGCACTATTTGGGAAAATTTGGTATGTATTTCTTGAGAGGATTCCTAAAAATGTCTCAAGAGTTTAGTGGTAATGAGCAAAAGGCTTCAGCTGTCTTATTGTCATAATTTGATGAATTAAAAGCATGACGATTCTTCAAATATTCCCACAACATACATGAATGTTCCTGTCGTTCACCTTGCTTTACAGCTACTACAATCTCGTAGTCAATGTTGTGCAACACAGTAAATGTACTTCATTATTCCAGTCTGACAAAGTACCTTTCTAAATAATGCTTTTTCTGGTGCGTTCCATGTAAGAGTGTGACATTATTCCTGATAACTTTAAGACTCTTTTCTTGCAGTACCTTAACTTTATTCACATAAAATAATCAATGTTGTCTGGTAACTTTCTTTTTCTTGCAATATGACTTCATTTTTTTGCGACACTGCAACTTCTTGAACATTTTTTTTTCCCATTTTCTTATTTTTCTCATTTCTTTTTCCTTGTGGCCTTAATGCACTTGTCCTTATGTCCTTTCGTTGAAGACAACAGTCTTGCAGTTGGACGCATCGACAAACAAAAGTTGGGAAAGTGGAATTACAATGGAAACTTTTCGTTCAAGCTCAGCCCACTTAAATCGTTGGCCGCTTCCTCCTCCTCACTACGGACTCGTTTCGGTTGCGGCTCAGTAAGCGACTTCCGTCCCAATCCCGCGACTCCTCATCCCCTGTCCTCCCTCCCGGGTCCCGTCCCTTTTCCCCGGTCCGGGGTGGGTCTTGTTTGAAAAAAGACCTATCAGAGGCTAACATGGGGCTCTGCTGCCCCGGCGGGGCGTGCAGCGACTGTGCCTGCGGGAACTGTTTGGCGTCCAGCGCGTCTTTGTACTGGATCTCGGGCCGGATCATCCTCAAACAGGCAGTCCTGGTGCCGTTGTCCAGCCCCGGCTGCAGCTCGTAGCCCAGGATCTTCACCAAGCCGATCTGGAAGGGCCTAATGGTTTTGTCTCGGATGCGGTGGGCCTCCACGGGCTTTCCGCCGTCCCGCAGGCAGACCCCGGCGAGGGCTTCCCGCCGGCTCCGCAGGAGAGCCACTTCTCGCTCCATCCGGGCCTTGCCGAATGCAGCCACTTCCCGCCAGAAGGTCCGGTTGAAGGCTTGATACAAGTGCCAGTCCAAGGCGTTCCACTGGCGCAGCTTCTCCCGCTGCTGCTCCGTGAGGACCAGGTTGGGCGGCGCTTTGGCCTGCGAGCGCCCACCTCGAACTTTTTCCGACCAGCCGTCGGCCAAAGCACCGCCGCCTGCGCCATCCTGCTTCTGCTGCCGCGCGTTGAGGCTGAACGACACAACGGCGTCCAGAGGCCAGCACAGCGCGTGCCGCAGGAGTATCATGGACTGGTCGAAGAACTCGGACACCAGGACCAGCTTAAAGGTCTGGCGCACCACGGCCTCACCGTGGCGCGCCAGAACCGCCGAGAAGTTGGCGTTGTTGTCCATGCCGAAGTCGAACCACAGCAAGTTGCGGGCGTAGTGGTTATTGCGGGCGCGGGGGTCGTAATACTTGCCGGGATCGTCGGCAAAGTCACCCAAGCCTTTGGCTTTCCGGAAGGCTGGCGCCACTTCTTTGTAATAAGCGAAGGACGACTCGGCCAATGCCACCGGGTCCCTGATGATGGAGAAGTAGAAGGTGTCTGCAGGCATCACCTTCTCCACCTACGAGATCACCGAAGACAACCACTGGAAACTTGGAATCAGACCATACTTGCACTTGTTGACATCAAAATTATGACTTTTGCTCGTAAACTTTTTCCTCATACTATGACAATTATTTTCTCTTTTTGAAGTTTTTTTTTGTCTTTTTTGTTTTGTTTCACCTCATAACGTTGCATCTCTGGATGAATCATAAATATTTCCAACTTTTTCTTTTCATTTGGTATTTTATCACATATTTAGTTGTTCCCATCCTGCCACGCACTCACCTCCGTTTTATGAAACCTCATGTGATTGGCCATGATGTGGAATTCGACAACTCGAGGGCCCCTGTAGCCTTTGACCCTGTGGGCATTGAAGGGCAGCGGGTAGCCCAGCTGGTAGCCCAGCGGCAGGGCGAAACGCAGGCTGCGCTCCTCCCCGAAACGGTAGAGCATGTTGAGCACAGTGCTGCTAGCCGTCTTGTGGGTCTTGAGGAACATGATGTGCGTGTGGGGCCGACAGGGGCCCAGAGACGGACCTTGGGCGTCAGGGGACGAGAAAATGGAGCGAGCGGCTGGCTGGGTGCTGCTGGCAAAGACGGAAAAAAAAACGTTATTGTCGTTACTCATCCATTATGCCATTTTTTTCTTTACGTTATATTGCAAGTGTATTTGTACGACTCGCTAGCGAAACAAAAAGCAAATCCCCGCTTACCTCTTGCTGAAGATAATTCCCAGCAGTTGTCCGGCAAAAGCGATGGCCACGAAGAGCAGCAAAGCTTTCCACATCCAGCGCGGCCCCAGCCAGCCGCGCACCAGCCCTCGCAGCATCCTGCCACATACAATTTGATGTTAAATGCTAAAATTGATACCAAACTCAATTTTTATGTCAGTATGGTCTGTTCAAACTGTCAAAAATTTTTGATCCATCCATTTTCAATACCGTTTATCCTAATCAGGTGCTGGACCGATTCATCCTATATTCCGTTGTCCCGCAACCATCCTTTAATTTGCGTGTGTGTGTTTTTAATATGTCTATGGCCTATTACTAAATGGTCCGCAAACTGGGCCGTGGACCAGGGGTTGCGGACCACTGCAGTCGGGGGGCCGAAAATCAGATGAAAAACAATCGGCCCTGTTGCGCTATTTTCTGGAATGTCTGCTGTACGCTCACTTGCTCCTTTTTGCTCCTCTTATTTATTTGTTGTGTTATTTATTCATTATTTATTCAGCACGCTGTTGTTTACTTGATTGTCTATTGTGGGCCATGTCTTGTCACCGTGGGATAGCAGGGAACGAAATTTTGGTTTTTTTTGTGTGTCTTTGGCATGTGGAGAAATTGACAATAAAGCTGACTTTGACTTTTGACATTGATCTACCTATTTCTCACAACCTAAAGTTGGCAATTAAGATTGTGGCTTTTTGCCGTGTAACATTACGACTTATTCTAAAATATTACGACACTGCCACGGTTTTCTAGTTACCTTCAGATTTTTTTCCCCCACACAATACTTTATTCTTGAAACATTACAACTTTTTGGGAATGTGACTATTTTTTATTGAAGTGGTATTCTGTCACATGTGGACCCAGAAGCAGACATGACAATGAAAGTTGAGAATTAAAAGTTTTGGTCAAGTATCAACAGAAAGCAGACGTTGCACCTGGAAGAAAGCTCGACGCACTGACTTCCCTCAGAGTAAACTGAGTTTATATACTGTAAAACCTCAGGTCTGTATGAAAGATTAATGGTTGGCATAACAGGATAAAACGTAGAAGGGGAACGGCAACTTTGCAGCAACTGATGCATATATGATGATGATAGGGGGGAACGAAATTTCGGTTTCTTTGTGTGTCTTTGGCATGTGGAGAAATTGACAATAAAGCTGACTTTGACTTTGATACATTATGGAATCAGGCTTATAACTTAAAAATATAACATAAAGCATAAGGTATCAGAAACGTCATTGTAAGTGATACATCGAGAAAGGACCAGTCACATTCTCGAAGATATTTTTTCAATTACACATTATTTCCTCACTAAATAACGCTTTTATTCTTTCTTCGTCACATTACACCTATTCTCCTAACATTTTAATCATTTTGTAACACAAGGTTGCTTTTTCCCCGCACAATATCACCCCTTACTCATGTGAGGTTGCGACTTTTCCCCTCGTAACATTAAGACTTGTATTTTCATGTAATTTGACTCTTACGGTATTCAGATATTTTTTCACAGTATTGCAACGTTTTTTGCTTTAAAAAAAAATTAAAAAAACTACAGATTCCAGGACTCGGTGGGTTAGATTTAAAAACGGAACGGGCCATTCTTTGCCCACCTCAGTTTTAAGAATAAAATAGGGGGGGGCAGAAAAAGGCCTTTGCGTGAGAAAGAGGGGGAGGGAGCCCCCACTCCCCACCCCCTCTATCTCTGCATTTATTTCCCTACACAATCCCAGCAACGCAATTCCACCGATTTTTTCTTTTATCCTGCGTCGTCCCCCGCCCCTCTTTTCTGCAGAAAGCGAACGCTACCTGGCTCTCCGTTTGAGAAGCATCGCTGTGTTCCCGGACCGGTATCGGCTGCGCTGTTCGTGTGCAGCCGCCGGGAGCTCGGAACATCTCGCCGCGGGGATGAGGTGAACCGGGCCGGGCCTGGGGTTTGGATAGGGAGCGGGCCAAGACGTCGCAGACGATGTGGATTTTATCTCCTGGAGCCGCTTAATTGTACACGCAAGAGATAGATGAGTTGGCGGCGCGCGAGCGAGACAAAAGATGCCGATGACTTCCGCTTACTTACAAAATAAAAGCTAGGCGAGGGTGACATGCACGTCCGTTTACTTCCAAAATAAAATCATTCAGCCTGTGGCCTCATCATATTATCTCTCTGAATTTTTAACAAACCATATTATAACAGTTTAGAAGTTTTTTGGGGAGGTGCGGAATTTACGTTATTTCCCAAAAAAGTATATATTTCTTTGCTATGATACGGAACGACACAACCACAACTTTTCTGACTTTGTGGCTTAAATTAGAACCTTCTTCCTTTTTGTATTATGCAAGCGTTTACTATTCCTGAGCAGCATTAACCTGTGTCCATTCAGACTATATTCCTCCTGCAGGATCAGTCAAACAAGATTACTCCCAACTGTTGTGCCAAATGCTTACACCATAAGCTGATAAGTAGGGAATGAGAACTGGCCTTAAAGCAAGACGCAAGCATCGACAAGAAGCAACGACACCAGCACTTCCTTCACGGAGCTCCAGCTTTTACCCACATTTCAACATGTCTGTACTTGGCCCCAAAAAGTTTGGAACAAAAGGAATGTGAAAGTTGAAGCACACTGGAAATCAACGCTTGGAATGTCTTGCGTAATTCCACATTAATTTTTCACTGATGTTAATTAATGCCAGATTTACAATGATACCATCTGTAATCGTCCATAGAGAATTGATTTTTCCTCATCCCCATAAACTAACTGGATTGGAATTTCTGACACAATTCATGCAGAAAGACAGCATTGCGTTTCACCGGACCACAAGTGCCGCTCTTACTCGACAGCTACAATGGGCCAAAACCCTCCCCCAACAAGTCTGACTTGAAATTTCACACACAAATGTGCCCCGGTTACTCACCTGCTCTTGGAATTTTTTGCTGATGTGGCCTGCAGTCAAGTCCTCATCTGCATATGGCAGCCAGTTAAAGTTCATCTCCAGAACGCACAAAGAAATATTTGGCTGTGCAGTATCCCGTTAGCGGCTAAACATACGTTTATTCCCCTTGGAGTCTCCATGCGAGACTTGAAACCTGACCACTAGCTTCCACAACCCCCCACTCCAACAACATGTCCCCTCTGTCCTCTTAATCCAGCCTGTCAGACTAAATAAAGGCTCAGAGGAAGTGTTGGGAAAAACGGAGGATTGCAGATACTCATAACAAAGTTTCTATTTTGTCCTGTCAAACACGAAGCCGTTGTTTTTATTGGGAGATTTATTACAAAATATCTTCAAACACACACAGACAGAAATGTCGCATAGCTATTGAGAAAGCAGAGAATGGAATCACATAATTGAGCAATAAGGAGAGCCAAGATGATGTAGCAATGATTTCCCAAAGTGTCCATTTCCAATTGTGAAACGGAGCTCAAGTCGATAACGCTCGATGGCGTCGATGCAGGTCGTCTCGTCTTTCGGGGTTTATCCGGCTGGCTTACTGTTGAAAGACGCATGTAATCATCTTGGTTATCATCACATCGCAGTCAGCAATATTGTTATTAACATTGACAAACGATGTCATCACTGATTGATTTTTTTTCTTCGACTATATCAACTGTCACATAAACACCATATTGTGATATCATTGGCAAAATGTTGCGATATTGTTAAGTGGTACAATTTCCACCTCTAACACCATTGACACCATTTTTGTGTCAGATAAAATATTCCAATATCACTAGTTACTCTAGCATGATATCACCATTGACAACATGTCATGATATCACAATCAAAGTCATTTAGTAATTGCCTACCTCAAATTGACGTACCGTACGTGTTTTTTTTTTTTTTTTGGCAATTCACATAAGCACCGTATAACGATATCATCGGTAAAATAATGTTGATTTTGTCCATGAATCAACACAATGCAGTGCGTCTTATCCCCACCATTTAATTTGACTCCGCTAATGAACAAGTATGAAAAGCGGGTCTCCGGGCCCCTACCTCTTTTCCGGTACAAGTGCCACAGATGCATCCGAAAAGCCCATTGATCATTTGAATGAGACAGAGGATCAATTCAAGGGAGGCCGCCGCCAAAAGGGTGGAGAACAGCCCCACGTTGAATTCAACGACATCCTCGGGGAGCTTGCACCATTTCCACATATCCTTATCTGTCAGGTAGCTCCCAGTGCTGCAAGGATAGAGAGCATAATATGTTTCTTTTTTTATTTCCTGGCATCCCATTTCATTTTATTACTGTAGCATCAGCAAGTATAGAATTATGATTATTATAGAGTCATGCCATGCAAAATTGGCGGATACCTGTTCGCAAAGGGAACCCCCCATCTTGGAATGGGATTTTTCTGATTGCTCCAGTAGCACAGTGGACCGTTGGAAAGCCCGAGGGCAGCCGCGCTCAAGCTGTATATGGCCCCGACCACGCCCGCAGCCGCGAAGCCGATGGACAGGAACATCTGCGTCGAGTGACATTGTGTCAAATGAGACAAGCTTTTTTCTTTTTTTTTGCTTTAGCTTTGCGTGTGCTCACCCCACAGCGGTTGGCACAGCATTTGCCAGAGCTGGTCAGGTGAATATGGATGGCAGGAATGAGGACCTTTCACATAGAAGCAGAAAAAACACATGGTATTTAAAAAAAAACAAAAGGACATTTGTCTTCATCAAATTTTATTTTGCTGGAAAACAGGAAATTTGCTATTTTTGTTCCAATCACCCATTTTAGAGACATATTTCCGTTGCAATGTGAAATGAGCCGAGCCACCAAAAATTAACCTATACGAATAAACACGCGGTAAATCGGCCATTTTGAGTCAAAGCAGCCATTTTAGGGTTGTTTTCACCATTTTTGCCCATGCGTGTGGACGGAGCTCGGTGGCGAAGTATGATTTATCAAAAAGCTTGAGGATTCAGCCCCAAAGCCAGTTTTACTTTGCAACATGAAATTTAATAACCATGTGTACCATAAGCAGAGCCACAAAAAAAGTCTCGTCAACCTATGCACAAAAACACAGGAAGTCTGCCATTTTGGTTCAAAGCGGCCATTTCGGGGTCATGTTTCTCCCAAATTTCAATAACTTACCATTATGCCTCCCCCAATCACTCCCCCCATGTATTTAACTTCCTCAGTGATCCGGGGCAGTCCATCACGATCCTCGGCCGCATATTTGGTTTGGAGGTCGGGGAAGAAGAGCACGATGTTGCAGATGATGGACAGCAACGCCAGGATATAGAGGGGTATGGCGATGACCTTGGCGCACGCTCCCGTACACATCTTTGCAGGTGAACACACAAAATGACACAGAGGGAATTCCTCTGTCAGCTATATTACTATTTATATGATTTGTCCTTTAGTGTATGGGTGGGTGGCTGGGTGTGGAAAAAGGTGGAACGATGGTTGATAAGCACACACAGCCTGATTAGATATTTTATGACCTGGACTTTATGTTATGGGAGTGTGTAACGACAGCGTTTCCATGAGAGCCATAAAAGTCTACTCTGTTTGCTTTGCACCTTTTTCCTTTCCAACAATACATGTTATGAAGAAAATTGTTTGAATATTGTAAGATTAAAAAGGTAATCATGAGAATTAAGTTGTAATTAGTACACAAATAAATTGATCAAGAAAAAAGAAGTTATAATTATTCTGAAAATAAAGATTAATGTTAAAAATGGAGAAATGTGACCCAAGGCCAGATAAGTAGAAGAAAATGGATCCGTGATTTAAAAAACTCAAAATTCATAAAAACATGATGCTGTGATTTCATGTCAAGAAAAAGTTGGGATAGTGTTTTTTCTTTCCTTGAGATGTCTTAATTCTATACTTTTCTATTGATAGGGAAAAAAAATTGGCATAGTATTTTTTTTTCTTGATCGTCTTAATTTTATACATTTTGATTAATGGAAACAAACATTCTTGACAATTAAGACTAAAATTTAAAACATGTAATTTACAAAAAATAGCTCATAATTATTAGAGAAATGAATAAAAAGAGCATATTACAAAAATAAAAACTATACTGTTTTTTCAAAAAATATTTTGTAATTATTAGGATCATTTATAATTTATTAGGAACTGTGTTAAAATATTACAATGACCAAGTTGTACTTTAATTTCTAAAAAGTTGTAATATTAAGATTTTAAGAATTGTATAAAACAAGTTATAATCATGACAGATTAGGAAAAGTGCAAAAATTACATGGGGGGGAAAACTCAATTTGAAACAGGTTTATATGGTTATGAGAATCAAGCAGTTTTTTCTGGAAGAGGAACTGCTCACAAGCCAAAGCACACCACACCAAAATGCAAATCCGACATATCCAAATACTTTTTCAACCAGCCGTACACTGAGTAGTTTAATGGGATTGCGCAATATGTAAAAAAAAAACTGCATAGATACTTTCCACAGTGTTTGTGTTGTAATTTGATGATCTTATCAGTGAGTTATGGTGCTATTTAGATGTATAGGGTGTGTCAGCGTTTATACTGACAGTTGAAACACACTGAGGTTATTTGTCCGGGTTGTGTAAACAGTTTTAAGTGCCTGGCAGTACCATTCTGGAAGAGTTGAATTAGGGTGGTAATAATGTCATGATATCACAGAGAAGAATTTGCTAAATGACAAACAAAATAATTTTTGCCAGTCCAGAATGAAATGTCACTGGAATAGAGACGTGATGGTTTGTTAAATTGAACATTTGTCAGATGTTTTTTCCTCATAAAATTACAAAATAATTATCGTGATAGTTCCATTTAATTTGTACAAATCACAACTTCATACTCCTTTGCATTTACACTTTTTTATAAATTCTTCATTTTGCAAGACCATCGTAATGAGAACCTCAAATTATGAGAATACTTGGATTAATTCCATGCGGGACAAACACACAAGCAAGTAGTACAAATGAAGGTCTTCTATTATTGATTAATACATATAATATTTTATTGTCAATCACCTGACTTCTGATTTCAGGAATTTCTAAGGACCCGAAATGGTAGGCCGTGACCCGGTATGATGACGTCAGCCGTGCGGAGCGCCTTTTGGCGGCTGGTCTCCTGCACGGTGGGGTTCAAACTCAAGTCCCTCCATGAATCGTCATCGTCGTAGCAGTCAAAGAGGTCCCCCGCTACGAGAATCGTACCCACCGAGGTTCCCTTCACTTGGACGCTCACGTCTTGTCCGCTGTGGCCTGGGCTGGGAACCACACACACCTAGAAGACAGGTGAGATGCTTGGTATGTTGAATCTGAATTGTTTTTTTCTTTTCTAAAAAGAATTATTTGATAGTTGCACAAAAGCGAAACATATTACATGACCATTTTTTAATGTGGTTTCTTTATGTGGAATTTGTGTGATTTTTATTTTGCCAAGGGGAGTGGGGGGTTGATTTTTTTAAGTGGTGCTTTTATGTGCTTTTTAATATGGATATTTTGTTTTTGCGTACTTTTTGAGAATTTTTGGTAGATTTTTTGTGTGGGTGTTTTCTATGTGGATTTTTAGATTATATATTTTTTTTCCATGTGATTTTTACGTGGATTTTTATGGGGATGTCTGTGGTGCATTCTGTGCGATTAATGTGGGTTTTGTTTGATTTTTTTTCATGTGGATTTATTTCTTGTAAAATTACAAAATTTCCATTTAAACCAGGTGTCTTACGTGCTCGTCCACGACGTGCGCGTGTCCTTGAGCCATTTTATTGGGCCAATACACGTCCCCTCGGCTGAAGTCATGTCCTACAATGACGACGGCGGTCGGGAAAAGATTGAGGTTCCCCACGTGGTCAGAATGACCATGAGTCCCCACGACTATCTGGATGTCCGTGGGATCCAGACCCTTTTTTCGGAGGCTTTCCACGAGAAAGTCCCTGTCCCAAGGCCCGCCGGTGTCCACCAGGATGTTGTTGCCATCTCTTGTGACCAGCGTAACCGTTCCGTCGGCACGAAACGTTCCGTCGGTCTGTGGGTGGTAGTAGCCCACCTTCAGGACCGACACTGAGTAAGGTTGGCCGGGAAAGTCCAGTTGAGTTTCACGGAGAGGGATTTTTTGGATGTCAATAAGGGAAGCCATTCACTTCCACTCGGCCGCGCTGTTAATGACGTCATGGCCGTCGCACTGTTTGACGTACAAGTAGCGAATGTATCGCCTTGCCTTCAAGAATTCCAAATTCCAATCTGAGAAAACATATCACCTTTAAAAACAATCCAGTCCGTTTAAAGGGTGTATTAAGTAACAATCTTTAGACTTTAATAGGCTTCCAATTATATGACATAAGAATAGAATGTACGGTAAAAATACTTTTTATTTTTACTCGTGAATTAAATTTCAGACTCATTGCTTTTGCTGAATTATTTATGGTATTATGAGTATTTTACCAGTTATTTTTATACACCTGTACTTTTACGATAGTACAGAATGACAGCGTATTTCCCATTTTCGGATTAAACAGTTTCGAGCAACGACTCGTTAATTTGCCTTTCTTTGTCGCCATCGTGCGGACAAGAGGGGTACTGCCGCAGCAACAAACTCGATTTTGCCAAGGGAAAAATCGTTATCTTTGAAAAATAGAAGTCTTTTTCGTATATAACAAGGCCTATAATTCTCGTTATCCTGTATGTATAATGAATAAGTCATTCGTGGGAAAAACGTTGGCACGACTAAGATAAGTCAGACAAAGTTAATGCTCCCTGATCTTTATTTCGCAATATTTCATGTTTAATCTTAAAACTATTGAAGATATTTTCTCATGGTCAAATTGCTTCAAGCAATAAGAACTTGTCTCCATTCAAGCGTAGAAAATGTAGAATTTGTTTGTGTGTCCCATGACAGTTTCCGTGCAGGCCAGCCATCATGTGTGCGTTGGCCACTCAAGTCTTGTCAAGATTTAGAAAGAAGCTCCTTGCGACGTTTTGGTGTAATCCTTGAAGTCAGTGTGGATGCTGAACATAGAGCAGACCTGTTTGAATTTGCATCGAAGTTTCTCCATATCCTCCTGCAGCTTGGCAGATTTGGGATCATCACAGTTTGTATTTTGGATCAAGCACAAAAAAGACTCAAGGGCTTTAGCGCGTTTTCGTAGTTTGGGGTCTGATCCCTGTTGAAGAAGACATTTCCACGTAATGGCAAATCCGTGATAGAAGGAAATCTCCGTGGACAGTTTGGCCCCGTGAGAGGCTCCATGTCTACGGCCAGTCTGCAGACCTTGGTAGGTCCCTTTCTCGAAGCCTTCTTGGTAGCCCTCGCCACGGAATTTCTCCTCCGCCATGACAATACAGTCAAATATATCGGTGTTGTCGGGCTCAAATGCCATTTTCGGAACAGTTCGTTTTCGTCTTCAGTCAGCTCGCAATCGTTGAATAGTTGAGCGCATTTGTGACGTAATCGAGAGGCGACGGAGTTGTGAAACACAAACGTGAACAATTATCTAGCCATCCATTCATTGCTTTAGAGTGATTTTTAAGCAAAGCCACGGGTTGATGGTTACTGGGATTCGCTTCATAATATATATATATATATATATTAGCCCGAATTTCAGTTTTATACGGAATATTTGCGTCGATGCCATTGCTGGCTAATAGCCGGTGTTACATGTCAAGTTGCTCCCATGTTATTTTGCTCCCCGTCTCGAGTTACGACTGTTATTGTAAGGCGAGTTGCGCAGTTTTGTGTTTTACGACTGCAGATTCGTCACAGCGACTTGGAACGTCCCTGATTCCAAAACTGTTCAAATTCTCAATAAAAACGGTGAATGAAACGTCTCGTTTGTATTTCCGACTGGCTGCAAAAAAAAACAGCAAACACTAAAAAAAAAAAAAAAAAAGGAAAGTCATTAACAGGATTTGAACCGTGATGCAAAGAAATGAGTAGTTTGAATAGACCCTGAACCGCTGTGCTATCGTTACGCAGAGCAACTGCAACAGAAAATGTTAAATATAGCCAACAACACTAAATTAGCTCGTTTTATTCCATCAGTATGATGAAGAATTGAACTGCAAACGCATCCAAAATGAAAAACTATGTCACGAGTGTTGCAGAGTTAATGCTGATGACTTCGAGTTCAACAAGTCTCTGCTTGAGCTGCTCCATTAAACCATAGTGTACGTACCCGCCAAGCTGTATATGTGAGGCTTCCATAGTGTAGTGGTTAGTGCTCTGGATTCCCACCCAAGCCACACAAGTTCAAATCCGGTTGGGGCCATCAAAATGTTTTATCATGAAAAAATTTGCAACACAAGCCTAATCCTAGCTCTAACTCTAACCCCTAACACCACCATTTTCAGGTATACCTAATCACAGGCCACTTCATTAGGGAAAAATCATGGTCAAAGCTTCACGGAAAGTGAAAAGTGCCACAGCCGCCCTCAACCCCACTTTCTGATTGGCTGTTTGATCTGTGATGTCACTCGTACACTCCATTAGGTACCCCGCCATTTTCATGTGTACCTAATAACAGGCCACTTTATTAGGGAAATATCATGGTCAAAGGTCACAGGCGTCAAGCTCTAGTCCTCGGGGCCGCGTTCCAACATGTTTTCCAAGTGACCCTCGTTAAGCGCAGGTGCGTGAAAACTTTTAGCTTCTTTCACGTTCAAAAGGAGCTAAAAGTTTTCACGCACCTGCGCTTAACGAGGGAACCACACGGACACTCCATTAGGTACACCGCCATTTTCAAGTGTACCTAATAACAGGCCACTTTATTAGGGAAATATCATGGTCAAAGGTCCCAGGCGTCAAGCTCTCGTCCTCGGGGCCGCGTTCCAACATGTTTTCCAAGTGACCCTCGTTAAGCGCAGGTGCGTGAAAACTTTTAGCTTCTTTCACGTTCAAAAGGAGCTAAAAGTTTTCACGCACCTGCGCTTAACGAGGGAACCACACGGACACTCCATTAGGTACACCGCCATTTTCAAGTGTACCTAATAACAGGCCACTTTATTAGGGAAATATCATGGTCAAAGGTCCCAGGCGTCAAGCTCTAGTCCTCGGGGCCGCGTTCCAACATGTTTTCCAAGTGACCCTCGTTAAGCGCAGGTGCGTGAAAACTTTTAGCTTCTTTCACGTTCAAAAGGAGCTAAAAGTTTTCACGCACCTGCGCTTAACGAGGGAACCACACGGACACTCCATTAGGTACACCGCCATTTTCAAGTGTACCTAATAACAGGCCACTTTATTAGGGAAATATCATGGTCAAAGGTCCCAGGCGTCAAGCTCTAGTCCTCGGGGCCGCGTTCCAACATGTTTTCCAAGTGACCCTCGTTAAGCGCAGGTGCGTGAAAACTTTTAGCTTCTTTCACGTTCAAAAGGAGCTAAAAGTTTTCACGCACCTGCGCTTAACGAGGGAACCACACGGACACTCCATTAGGTACACCGCCGTTTTCAAGTGTACCTAATAACAGGCCACTTTATTAGGGAAATATCATGGTCAAAGGTCCCAGGCGTCAAGCTCTAGTCCTCGGGGCCGCGTTCCAACATGTTTTCCAAGTGACCCTCGTTAAGCGCAGGTGCGTGAAAACTTTTAGCTTCTTTCACGTTCAAAAGGAGCTAAAAGTTTTCACGCACCTGCGCTTAACGAGGGAATCACATGGACACTCCATTAGGTACACCGCCATTTTCAAGTGTACCTAATAACAGGCCACTTTATTAGGGAAATATCATGGTCAAAGTGAAAAGTGCCACATCCGCCTTCACCCCCACTTTCTAATTGGCTGGTTGATCTGTGACATCACTCGGACACTTCATTAGGTACACCGCCATTTTCAGCTGTACCTAATAACAGGCCAGTTCATTAGGGAAAAATCATGGCCAATGCTTAACTGAAAGTGAAAAGTGCCACACCCGCCCTCACCCCCACTTTCTGATTGGCTGTTTGATCTGTGACGTCATTCGGACACTCTATTAGGTACATCACCATTTTCAGGTTTGTTCGCAAAGATTCACGAGTGAGTGACAGACAGCGTTGCTGCTATGCCAGCCGACACACGTTATGCCGACATTGATGTTTGAATTTTGTATTTGGTGGATTGTAGTTGATGGTGATCGTAAATCGACATTCTGGCTTATATAGTTCACGCCAGGAGGGAGACGCAACACGTTCACTGACTGATCCATTGATGCACCGGAAGGAAGCTCAGGTCACCCATTGGCTCGTTAACGAACGAAGGATTCGTTCCCTCACTGATCCGTTCTCGCGATGAACTGGAAATGCAAATCACTGACTCGTTCAGTCACAGATCGATTCAGTTGGTCAACGGGAAATGCAATTCATGACTCGTTCGTGAACAGGAAGTTACGTCATTTTCTTCTTCGTTTTGTTTTACAGAGGTGGCACCAGCTTCAATGCGCATTACCGACACCTACCGGTTGAAGTTATATGAACTGAAAAAAGAACGAATCACTTTAGGAAGTTCACTTACGAGCCAACACTATCGCATGACAGCTGATGCTGAGCTCCCATCAGGCAATGGCTTTTTTTTTTTTTAGTGTTTGCTGTTTTTTTGCAGCCAGTCGGAAATGCAAACAAGACGTCTCGTTCAGCGTTTTTATTGAGAATTTGAAGTTTTGCAATCAGTTCCAAGTCGCTTGTGTCAAATCTCCAGTCGCGAAACACAAAACTGTACAACTTGGCTTACCATAACAGTCGTAACTCGAGACGGGGAGTAAGATAACATGGGAGCGACTTGAGGGGGACTTTTTACGCTGTAGCACATCCCAAGTCACGTGACTTGGCGGCAGGACAATGGTGGAAGAAGTCATTCTAGAGAAAGGTTCCTCTTTCATGGACCCTTTTAAAGGCGTCTTGTTGGCGTATTTGATACCAGAATTATGCTACGATGAGCTTTTTCTCAATCTCAATTTTCTACACGGTGAGTGACAAGTTTTGAATCCCATTGAGACTCTTAAAAGAGTCGCGAGCAAGAGATTGTAAAATCTAAGAAACTACTCGCCCTGTTGAGAATATTGTCTTTTAGATTATATGCAGTATATGTTTGGTTTTTCATTATGTAGTCATTTTAAGCAGATTTACAAGCACTACTTACCTCGAATTCAAAACATCTCATTTTTTGAACTTTTGTGTGTTTCAGTACCATGTTTAAAGATTTTACTCAGCAAAGGCCTGGGGATTGGCATCATCCTGGGTTCAGTGATGGGTAAAACACTCAAATGCAAATAAACGGTATTTTAAAAAGTCTGAAAAACGTTGTCTGATCATTTGATCCATTTTTTTCCCATGTTCCCAGTGAAGCTGCCTCAGATCTTGAAGATGATGGGTGCAAAGAGCGGCGAAGGCCTGAGCTTTCAGTCGGTGCTCCTCGAGCTGCTGGCCGTCACGGGAACGATGGCCTACAGCATCGCCAACAAGTTCCCCTTCAGGTGGGATCTTGCTCGGGCCAGAGGGTCACAGAGCCGCCATGCCTTATTAAAGGAAACGTTGTTTGGGTTACAACAGCGCTTGGGGCGAGGCGCTCTTCCTCATGCTACAGACTGTCACCATCGGCTTCCTCATTCAGCACTATAGAGGGAGAAGTGGCAGAGGTGAGGCTAAACATGAGCAAGTCACAATTTTGTTTTGGAAAGTTCTGAGAAATTCCAATCATTGTACACTCTAATAAGACAGGGGCGTTTAAAGTATTTTCGAGGTCCCTTATTGTTTTTTATGTACAGTGCCAAAACATTGCAAAAGACGAATTTTCGAACGTGATCCTGTCGATTGTACTTAGATTCCGACAGAGACACACTTCAGACAAACTATTCACCGCATTGTTGGGAGAGCGAGTGCACACGCCGCCCGGTTATCAAAGAAAGCATTGAGGATAAAAACGTTTTAGAGGGAGCAAAGTCATATATAAAAAACGTCATGTTAAGTGAGCAAATACTTAATTTTGAGGGCTGAAAATGCCGATTTGTTTTTGGCAGGTTTCCTTTTTCTGATCATATACTTTGGTCTGCTGGTCGCCGTGCTGTCACCAGTCACCCCCATGTCAGTGGTGACCACCTTGCAGGCCTCCAACATGCCTGCCATCATCGTCGGCAGGGTAGGCACACATCCACGCTAACCATGAAATTACATTTGGAAATAAAATCTAGATGTTGTGAAGGGAAAAAAAAAAAAATCAAACATTTGGAGGGGTATTAAAGAATTGCTACTAAGTAAAAAAAAACAAACTGTTAAAAGAATAATATAGTAAGTCAAATTGTTCTAAGCGTCTCACTGTTGCAAATGTCTTTGTGTTGCAGCTGATTCAGGCAGCCACTAACTTCCGCAACGGCCACACGGGCCAGTTGTCGGCCATTTCCATCTTCCTGCTGTTCGCTGGATCGCTTGCACGCATCTTCACCTCACTGCAGGTAGCGGCCATTTTGTTTTCAAGGGCACTTTTGTCCCACTAGACCTGAATTGAATAGAACACTTTTGACAACACTACACGTAAGAGGTTTAATTTGCATCTTCAGCCATTGAATCCTTTTTCACCTTGTTGCAGTTTTTTTTTCTTCTCCCACTGATGAACTTGTTGCACGTGTCTGCAGGAAACGGGCGACACCCTGATGGCCTTTACCTATGTCATCTCCTCGGCCTGCAATGGGATCCTCGCCCTGCAGGTTCTCTACTATTGGAACAGCTTGGCCGAGCGCAAGAAGAAGAAAAAGAAGAAGAAGAGAGAGTAGGCAAATAATCCATCCTCAACTAAAGAGCAACACGCTCGCACTGTAAGGTATCCAGGAAACTTGACCAGAAACACAGCATGCCCCCCCTCCCAAAAAAAATCCACAAAATAACATTCCTTCAAGTTGGAAATGAATTCTGATTGTGATCATGAATAAAATTGTACAAAGTTTGAATCTGATTCACTGTCTTTGTCCATCAGTTCTCTCGCTTATTTGACCGACTTGCGTTTTGTGAAGTGGCACGTGTTTCACATGTACCTTGCAAATAGGTTCTATTTATCTTATCGCTTATCTGTGTGTGTGTGTGTGTATAAAGTAGGGTGGAGTAGCGCACTCTAAGCACATATCTTGATAACTGGAAAAATATTGATAATAGCAAATCTTGATAACTGGAAAAATATTGATTGGTGGAGTAGCACATGTTAAATAATGTAAATAATGATAATTGTAAACATACAGTCCTTGCCCCCCCCCCCCTGTAAATACCTGAGTTTATAAATTTGGCATCTTTTGAGGCTATGGAATGTGACGTTTTTCAGGACACTGTATAGTATATTGAAATTGCTCAAGTGTCGTATTTGTAAAGGCTATACAAGCTAATTTATGAAATGATTTAATGTGCATTTGTGTCAGCACTTTTTTTTTATTATCAGTCTTGTCCATCAAAGTAATCATGTAATGAAGGTACTATGAGATAAAAAAATGTCTAAGTAACATATTAAACATTTCAATTTCAGTGTGAAATATTCTAACTATTATAATACATTTTTTCTTTTCAATTATTTATTTCAAAGCCAAGCCCTACAATGGTTATCCCTATTAAAATACTTTTTTTTTTTTTTTTAAATCAAGACTTATTTTTTATGATTTACAAAACCCTGTTATCCAAGTATTCTAATTTAGTAGATAATATTCTTGTCGTATTGAGTACTCTCACGATGCATCATAATTACATGTTGGCTATTTACAATGTGATTTGAGGTCCAACGTACAAGTGCGTGATAGTCGACTGAACTTTGAAATAGGTTTAATCATTGAAACAGAAGCGAAATGGCGGAGGTAAATCTTTTGCATAGCGGCACGTCTTTGCCTGATCCTTTTGAGGCGCTTTTGTTGGAGTATTTGCTGCCGTCGTCATGTTCCGACGCCTTTTTCCGGCGCTTCAAATTTACAGACGGTGAGTGCAAGATGGCAAAACGCTAATGTGCTTTAATGATGCCGATGATTGCATGAGGAAGATCTGACCCAGAACCCTCCTCCCCCTCTTTCTAAATTAAAGTGCAAAAATAAGTGAGTCTTTCTCTTACAGGGCCATGTCTGAAAATTCTGCTCAGCAAATGCCTTGGGGCTGTCATCATCCTGGGGTCAATGTTTGGTATTGCGCTTAATTTCTTTTTGCTCTTTCAAGCGGCTTTATTTTGAGTGTAAATGTTTCAAGGGATTAGTTTGAATGCATTCAGATTCGTTAACAAAAATAATCCATACAATATTTGATTTTAATGCCGAATTCAATTGCTTGTGTGCCCTCTAGTGAAGCTTCCTCAGATCGTGAAGGTGATTGGCGCTAAGAACGCCGAGGGCGTCAGTTTCCTATCGGTGTTGGGCGAGCTGCTGGCCATCACCGGATCTCTGGCCTACAGCGTGGCCTACAGCTTTCCCTTCAGGTGAGGCCCGAGACGGCATCGGGTCGCGCCTGCCGGACATCCACTCACCTATCGCGTCCGTCGCAGTGCCTGGGGCGAAGCGCTCTTCGTTATGCTGCAGACGGTCGTCATCGGCTTCCTCATCCAACACCACAGTGGAAGAACTGGCAGAGGTGAGATGAAATTATACATGGTCATTTTTTGGTAATTTAAAAAACAAAACAAACCAAAAGCCTTACCATTCTCAGGGGTCAAAGGTTAGGGGTCAGGGGTGAAGGATCAGAGGTCGAGGTTTGTGGGTCAAAGCTCAGGGGTCAAGAGTCATAATTTTTTTTCAAGAGTCATACATGGTCATTTAAAAAGCCCTACTAAATATATACATGGTCTCTTGTTTTTTTTTTTGAAAAAACCTTACTTTACATTAGCTTAAAAAAAAAAAAGCCGTACTATAAATGGGCATATTTTTTTACTTTAAAAAAGCCTTTCCAGGCTTTATTAATTTTTTTTTACAAAAAATGTCTTAGTCTACATGGTCTTTTTTTTTTCTAAATAAGCCCCTCCCTATACATGGTCTATAATTTTTTTTAACTTTTTTTTCTGAAAAGCGTTGCCATTTATTTATGCATTAGCTTTTTTTTTTTAAACCTTACTCCACGTCTTTTCATTTTAATTAAAATGCCTTACTAATAAAGAGTTGCTTTTTTTGGTCATACAGCACTGTTTGTCCAAATTGAAGTTGTGGGTCTGGCGCCCTCTGCTGGTCACTTCTATTCCTCCCTTATTTGTGCATCTTGTCTGCGTGAAGGTGTGCTGTTTGTGCTGCTCTACTTGGGCGTGCTGTCATTTTTGCTGACCCCACTGGCCCCTGCCACCGTGCTCACGGCCATGCAGGCCTCCAACATGCCCGCCATCATCGTGAGCAGGGTCAGGCAAAACTTCACCCGGACTGACCTGTTGAGCTTTTTCCTTCTTTTTCTTTTTTAATCATGTGTGCAGGTTATTCAGGCGGCCACCAACTTTCGCAATGGACACACGGGCCAGTTGTCCGCTCTGACTGTCATTATTTTGTTTGCTGGCTCACTGGCACGCATCTTCACCTCAGTGCAGGTAAATGTTATAAAAATGGTGCCGTTATGTTCATTTTAATTCTTTTTTTTTTTATTTCGAATCCTATCACATAACTGTCATGTTTTTAAATATAATACTTTTTTTTCTCAATAAAGCTCTAAAATTAGTTCACGATAATTTATACATATGACGCTACATTTGTTTTTACAGACTTTCCTATGGTTTAGATATGCCAGTCTTAGGTCATTTCAATCCTCTACGGATTTCTTAATTTGTGATGCATGACTTTTGCATCCTCAGGAAACAGGCGACACCCTGCTGGTGGTCACTTATGTGGTGTCGGTGGCCTGCAACGGACTCGTTGTCGCGCAGGTGCTCTACTACTGGAAGTCCACCAAAAGGTTCCTACAAAACCAGCGGGAGCAGATGCACCCTGTCGATGTTGTCCCAATCCCCATCAACACTTGCCCGACAGAATTTAAAGTCCATGCGAAGGTTTGCGGGTGCATATAGCACGCAGCACTATTCTGAGGACTGGGAAGTGCGCAAAGCTGTGCAGATGATCAGCTTGGTGGACTCGGCCGTCTTGCAAGCCACGGAGGTGACGGACGCCATCTTACAGCTGCTCCAAGGACTTCAAGGCGGCATGGACAAGTACTTCAGGGACAACAAGAACCTGAAAAGATCCTTCAAGATGGAAGTGGTGGCTCGTATCAAAGAGGCGGCCAACGTGCTGAATGACGGCGTAGTGGGGCTTAACGCTATCAGGCAGGAGCTCCAGAAGGCCATCGGGAACTTTTAAACGTGTTTGTCAGTGATGAATATGGATTAGTTTGAAGGGCAGGAGCAAAAACTGCATCAAACGTCAGTAAATGGAACTCGTCCTTTTCGTTGCTGTCACTCTTTTGTGCCAATTTCGATTGCTATCCCATAAAGTGCCAATTTCAGGATTACATTTAAGCACCGCTAGTATACTGTCATTGTCTTTATGTTTATGTTTATATGTAGATTGACAAAAAACATTTTCTATGTTAATGAGAAATGTTCACTACTGCGTGTGTGTGACCAGTCAAACAGGCAGCAAATGTCCCACTCACCACTTGTGACCATCAACCTGCTCAAGTAGTTTCCTGCAAAAGAGAGGCAGACCATCATTTCATTACATATATTCATATACATTGAGTGGCTCATAAAGAAAGACAAAAAAACCTGCAACTCAACTATTTGCAAAATTCACACAAAAAACAGGGCTTAATACAATCTTGATTAGTTTATAAAAAGTGTACACACACACACACACACACACACACACACACAAACACACGTACACCACACACACAGCTCTTTGTACTAAACTTTTAAGTCAGCCTCGGCGCTTCCATGACAACCACTTGTTGAAGCCTCGCTGCCTGTTGCTAGGTGACTGGAGCTACTGG